>NC_049244.1:35598570-35901601 GCF_011100685.1 Canis lupus familiaris | reverse complement strand
AGGAGAGAACAGCTCTGTTCTCTCTGGGATGGCTCAGGGACACCTGGTCTGTCCCCAGGGAAAGGCCACCAGAGGCTAAAGGGGCACTGAGGGGAGGCCTCATGAAAGGAAGGGTTTGCATGCTGGCAAGTGCCTTCTCAGCCTTTCCTGAGGCCCATTTCCTCCTCTGGGAGTCGTGGGGGGGGGGGGGGGGGGGGAAGGGGCGCTTGCCCCCAGATACTGTGCTAAGTTCCCTTTTACCTGCTTTAAGTTTTCCAAGGAAGTTTACTGTGTATATCCTGGCCTTTGCTAGAAACCAAGAAACCTGCACTCAGGTCCTAAATTTGTCCTACTCTGTGTGACTTTTGAAAATTCCCTTCTTACTCTCCAGGCCTCTGTGCCCTCAAGTATCCAATACAAGAGTGAATGAAGCAGGTATTATACCTTATTGAAGTAAGCACATTTATTGGATACATCCTGTTATTTACATACATTACTCCTTGGGATCTGTACAGAAACTTAATATTACTAGAAGTTGACATTTTATTGAGGTTTTACTACTAGCCACACCTGGTGTGCACTTTTTACATGTATAAATTCATTTGATCCTCATAGCAATCCTATGATATAGATCCTATTATCACCCTCATTTTATAGAGAGGAAACTGAGGCACAGAGCACTTCAGCAACTTTCCAAGCCATACTGCTGATAGGTAGGGATCTTGGATCCAGGTGGTGCTGTTCCAAAGCATGCAGGCCACATTTCTCCTGCTTTGCATGGTCTATATGTAGTGTGGATATAATAAGAGCACTCTTCTCAGGGACCTGATGCTGTAAGCACTGGATGAGAGACAGAGAGCATTATGCAACATAGAGACATGCTCAGTGAGTATGACCTCTTTATCTGACTATTACTGTTTTCCCTTTTCTCCTGAGGCTCAGAAACTCTGACCTCCACCCCTGAGAGCAGTGACCACCCCATCTCCCCTGTCTGCTGTTCCCTGCATTCATTCAGCTTGAGATAGCCCCAGCCAAGGCCAGAAGGGTGACCCATTGTCTTCCTGCTTTCCTCATTTCTAATCTTCAAATTTCTCCACTGGCCTTGGAGATCATCTCTGGGCTCACTCCTTCTCCCCAGGGTTCAAGGCCCCTATCTCCCAGAGAGACACAGATGTATCATTCTCTCTGGTTTGGTGACTGATCACAGCTTTCTGTGATGCCTTTTTGTAGGGGCATATCAGTCTTGTGGACAGGACACAGGGGTGCAGTTCTAAAAGATGGCTCCTGGGAGCATCCCAGAGGTAGAGGTGGTGGAGAGAGTCTTCTGGGAATCCCCCAGACCAGCCCCAGCTCCTGGGAGTGTTGATTACAGGCCACCGCCTCAAAACCCAGCAGTCCATGAGTCTAGGAAAGTAGATGGCCTCAGGGTTTTTATTAGATGACAGTTTGCCAGTTTGAGATTTAAAGAAAAAACTCCTTTTGTTGTAAAGCTTTTGCATGTGTGTGTGTGTGTGTGTATATATATATACATAGAGAGAGAGAGAGAGAGAGAGAGAGAGGAGAGGGCACTTTAAAATCACCATAATCATCCCATAATGTTTCCATGTATATTCCCCCAGATTTGTTCTATGATGAAAAAGTAAATCTCAAAAAATTAAAAATAAAACTACCATATGATCCAGCAATTCCACTTCTGAGTATTTATCTGGAGGAAATAAAATCACTATCTTGAAAAGATAACTACAATGATGGTCATTGCATCATTATTTACAATAGCCAAGACACGGAAACAATCCAAATGTTCACTAACAGATAAATGGATAAAGAAAGTATGGTGTATACAGACAGTCCCCAGCTTATGATGGTTCAACTTATGGTTTTTCAACTTTATGATGGTGCAAAAGCAATACACATTCAGTAGAAACCATATTTTGAATTTTGAACTTGGATCTTCTCCCAGACTAGCCATGTATGGTGCAGTCCTCTCCTGTGGTGCTGAGCAGCAGCGATGAGGCACAGCTCCCAGGCAGGCACACCATTGCAAGGGTGAGCAACTGATACACTTACATGCATTCTGCACCCCTACGACCATTCTGTTTCTCACTTTCAGTACTTTCAATTCTCAATAAACTACATGAGACATTCGGTACTTAATTATAAAATAGGCTTTGTGTTATAAGATTTGCCCAACTTTAGGCTATGTGAGTTTAACATAGCCTAGGCTAAGCTATGACATTCTGTAGGTAAAATGTATTAAATGCATTCTCAACCTCAATATTTCAACTTATGGTAGGTTTATTGGGGCCTGACTCCATTGTTAAGTTAAGGAGATGTGTATGGCGATTGAATATTATTCTACCATAAAAAATGGAAATCCTTCCATATGCAACAACATGGATGAAGCTGAGCATTATGCTAAGGGAAATAAGTCAAACAGAGAAAGGCAAATACTGTATGATATCACTTGTATGTGGAATCTAAAAAACTGAACTCATCGAAACAGAGATTGGTCATTGTCAGAGGTGGAAGTTAGAAGTGGCAAAAGAAGTAAAGGTGGTCAAAAGGTACAAACTTCCAGTTTTAAGATAAATAAGCCCAGGGATGCAATGTACAGCATAGTGACTCTAGTTAATAATTCTGTATTGTTTATTTGAAAGTTGCTACTAGAGTAAATCTTAAGAGTTCTCATCACACACACACACAAAAATTAACTGTATGAGGTGATAGATGTTAACCAAACTTACTGTGGCAACCATATTGTAATATACATACCAAATCATTATGTTGTACATATTAAACTAATACAATGTTGTATGTTAATTATATCTCAATAAAACTGGGGCAGGGGGATAGATACATTTTGTTTTAAAAACTGAATTTTAAAAATAAATAAATAAATAAATAAAATAAAAAAAAACTGAATTTTTAAAATTTTTTCTTTAAACTCAATTTAATTAACATGCAGTATATTATTAGTTTAAGAGGTAGAATTTAGAGGTGCCTGGGTGGGTGAGTGGTTGAGCATCTGCCTTCAGCTCAGGGTGTGATCCTGGAGTCACGGGATTGAGTCCCGCATCGGGCTTCTTGCATGGAGCCTGCTTCTCCTCCCTCTGCTTATGGCTCTGCCTCTCTTTCCCTATGTCTCTCATGAATAAATGAATAAAATCTTTTTTAAAAAATAGAGGTAAAATTTAGTGATTCATCAGTTGCATATAATACCCAGTGCTCATTATATCACGCATGCCCTCCTTAAAGTCCATCACCCAGTTACCATATCCCCTACCCACCCTCCCCTCCAGTAACCCTCAGTTTTTTCCCCATATTTAAGAGTCTCTTATGGTGTGCCTTACTCTCTGTTTTCCTCTTATTTTATTATCTCCTTCCATCCTTTTATTTTATTTTATTCTTAAATATAAAATAAATTTTATATTTATTTTATTTTTATTTCTTAAATACAAATATTTAAATTTTTTTATTTAATTTTTTAAATAAATTTTATTTCTTAAATTACATATATATACCACATCTTCTTTATCTATTCATCTATCAATTGACATCTGAACTCTTTCCATACTTTGCCTATTGTGAACAGTACTGCAATAAACATTGGGGTGCATGTGCCCCTTTGAATCACTATGTATCTTTGAATAAATACCTAGTAGTGCAATTGCTGGGTCATAGGATAGCTCCATTTTTAACTTTCTGAGCAACCTCCATACTGTTTCCAGAGTGGCTGCACCATTTTGCATTCCCACCAACAGGGTGAGAGGGTTCCCCTTTCTCTGCATCCTCACCAACACCTGTTGTTTCCTGACTTGTTAATTTTAGCCATTTTGACCAGTGCAGGGGATATCTCATGGGACACATAGATCAATGGAACAGAATAGACAACCCAGAAATGGACCCTCAATTCTATGATCAACTCTATGTCCAACTAATTGTTGACAAAGCAAGAATGAATATCCAATGGAAAAAAAAACAGTCTCTTCAACAAATAGTGTTGAGAAAACTGGACAGCCACATGCAGAAGAATGAAGTTATATCATACACAAAAATATATTCAAAATAGATGAAAGACCTAAATGTGAGACAGAAATCCATCAAAATCCTTGAGGAGAACACAGGCACCAACATCTTTGACCTCAGCCACAGCAAGTTCTTGCTAGACAGGTCTCCAAAGGCAAGGGAAACAAAAGCAAAAATGAACTATTGGGACTTCACCAACATAAAAAGCTTCTGTACAGCAAAGGAAACAATTGACAAAACTAAAAGGCAGCCTTCGGAATGGGAGAAGATTTGCAAATGTCTTGTTAGATAAAGGTCTAGTATCCAAAATCTATAAAGAACTTATCAAACTCAACACCCAAAAAACAAAAAATCCAGTCAAGAAATGGGCAAAAGACATGAACAGACATTTCTCCAAAGGAGACATACAAATAGCCAATAGACACATGAAAAAAGTTCAACATCATTCAGCATCAGGGAAATACAAACCAAAAATTGGAATAATATTGTAGCTACAGTTTGTGTCCAGTTTTTTTTTACTGAACTTTACATTGCCCTAAATTTTTCATATTACCTAATAATTACTAAAGTCTGTCTCCCTCTACCTGTGTCTCTGCCTCTCTCTCTCTGTATGACTATCATAAATTAAAAAAAATAAAAATAAAAATAAAAAAAGGGATCCTGGGTGGCGCAGTGGTTTGGCGTCTGCCTTTGGCCCAGGGCATGATCCTGGAGACCCGGGATCGAATCCCACGTCGGGCTCCCGGTACATGGAGCCTGCTTCTCCCTCTACCTGTGTCTCTGCCTCTCTCTCTCTGTATGACTATCATAAATTTAAAAAAAAAAATTAAAGTCTGCACTGTTGTGACAGACTCAATAGCCATTTGGTTTGATGAAACCATAACCCCAGCTCTTTTTGAAACTCAGGTACATATCCTAGACTGCCTCACCACTCACTTTGGTATTTGATCGGCTCTTGATTTTAGCACCTCAACTGACACTGCCAATCTACCATCCTGCTCTGCTGTTATTGTTAGCAGCTCACTGAGACCTCACTACTGTGAACAGTTGTCAATACTCAAGCCAAACTGTGGTCATAACTGATAACACTGAATGGTAAAACTGATGACTGATTCAGGGGACAATTTTGCCTGAACAGTGACAGTAGTATCCATATGCCCATATGCAGGACCCCTCAAAGAACAGGGTCAAGCCAGAGTGGGAAGAGAATAGGAGTGGGCCATGGGTTGGGGGCTAGTTTGCCTTTTCCTGCTGAATTCCAATGCAGAATTCTAAGGAGTCTTAAAATTCTAAATTTAAATCCAGCATTCTAATCTAGATCATTACAAAGAGGCATTTGTCAAGGTAGAGGAAAAAAACATATTTTATTTGACTTTGTTAGCTTGATTTACAGCTTACAAATACAAAGACATATGGTATAAGGACCTCCACTTGTACTCTTGCCAGAGGCCTCCAAATGTTAGGAACAGCCCACCCCTGAGATCTCCTTACTTTTAGCCCTATGTCGTTCAGGCTGATAAAGGCAAGAACCAGCACCTGGTCTATGCTTGCACTAAAAGTGTTTTTCATTTCCATCTGTAAGAATATTTGCAAAGCATGAAGCAAATGGGTCCTTGAGATTGAGGGATGGCAGGCTTGGCCCTACCCTAGCAGAGATGTCAAAACCAACAGGATCAGGGGAAAGAAGGAACAAGGCAGAGTCAAGAAAGTGGGCAAAGCAGGGCCGATAATTCACCATTTCAATGTGTCCCTCATTGAAGAAAAGTATTCACGTTGGCATATACTCCACTAGAATGTTCTGAACAGAAACTTAAGCAATCTAGTCCAATGGTTTCCAGCCTTTTTTTAAAACAGCAAAATAAAAAAAGATTTATCAAAATGAAAACTTGAATGAAATCCCAATATTAAAGCAACCAAAGTGATAAACAGCTTCCTACATTCATTTAAATCCTTACTGACTTTCAGAAAATATTTTACTACTTATAGATATCAATGAAGTTCCTCCTTAGATGTCTGAGGTCCCCAGAGAAGAAGCGTAAAACGTAGCAGTGGTGGGTGGCAGTGGTTAAGGCCTGCCCAACATCCATTCTCCCCTTTTTGCTAAGAGCCCTCCCTTCCCTCAGGCTATGTGGTTGGGATGCAGCAGGCCTCCATATCTCCCACTCCTCAATCAATATAGGACATATGACCCAGGCCTGGCCAATCAGTACATTCCAACTGCAGCCACAGTTATTAGTTCAGAGGCAAAAGGTGACCATAGTAAGCTGAACTAGGACTTCTGCAGGTAGAGTGTGGTCTTTCATGGTAGGTCTTCTAAGAGCATAGGCAGTCAGAGGGAAGTAGAGACAGAGACTGAGAATCCATGGATGAATCTGAAGTTACCCTGGACTTCCAATTTACATGAAGCAATACTATTTCCTTCTCAACCCAGGCCATTTTGGCTGGACTTTTATCATGCACCACAAGACAGTCTGGACTGATCCAACCCACACCTTTTGCATATGAAGATACTAATGCCCAGAGAGAGGACAAGCACTGTCCAAGGCCACTAGGATCCCACTCAGGATCCCAGCTCTTCACAGAGATGATGATTGTGCATATTTTAACTTCTCCATATCCTTTTTCGTTTGCTAAGACTGACTATGATTCTGTGTGTGAATGAGAATTCTAGGCAGAAAAAAGAAACAGTAGAAAAAAGTTTACTGAAACTCAGCCAAAGGAAACCAGCCCACACTCAGGAATAGACTAATTTTCCATAATTATGGAGTGCTTTGGTATTATCTGAGAGTCTGGGCGGGGGTGGGGGGTAAGGGGGCTCTTACACTGTCCAAATCACTCTCTTCTACCTTTTCTGCTGCCTAAAATTCCACCAATACAGTATATTTCTCCTAAATTAAGCATTGCCTTCTTCTTTGGATTTTTCTTTAAAATGCTACCCCTCAAGAAAAAAAGAAAGAGAGAGAGAATGGAAGGAGGAAAAGAAGGAAGGAGGAAGGAAGGAAGGAAGGAAGGAAGGAAGGAAGGGAAGAAGGAATGAAGAAAGAAGAAAGAAAAAAGAACAAGAAATCCTCACAACACAAAAAAAGCAAAAAAATACCCAACGAAGAAAAAAAAAAAAACGAACTCAACAGAAAAAAAAGAAGAAAAAGCAAGAAAGAAAGAAAGAAAGAAAGAAGGAAAATGCTACCCTTCTGAACAACACAGGGATGTCTACTCTCACCACTTTTATTCAACATAGTACTGAAAAGTCCTATCCACAGCAATCAAAAAACAAAAAGAAATAAAAGGCGTATCAACTTCTTTCTAGAAATGTCTCCTCCTGAGGCAAGGGAAACAAAAGCAAAACTAAACTATTGGGACTACATCAAAATAAAGATTCTACACAGCAAAAGAAATAATCAACAAAACTAAAAGGCAACCTACAAAATGGGAAAAGATATTTGCAAATGACACACCTGATAAAGGGTTAAAAAAAAAGCCTTGTTTACAAGGGAATGGTAAACATTCATACCATTTTGTTCACTGTATTTAGTAGACATAACTGTTTAATAGTTACTGAATCATGATGTAAAGAAATGTGATAATATTCAGGTATGTGCTTTCTGAATGTTTCAAATCACAATCTGTCAGTTATTGTTACACCCACAAAGATAATAAAATTACTTGTGCAAAGGTGTATTGTGGTGTGTGTAATTTCTGAAGATTATAATTCAGTTTGAGAGTTTAATAAATGAGAGCATAGCTAACTTGCCATGCCACTTCCAGGATTTTGTTCTGTTATCAAGGGTTGACCATTTGTGTCTGACTCATATATGATTTAAGTGTGCCAATTTCGGGTCACAGCACAAATATAAAAATTATTTTTCAATATATGATGGATATTTACATTTGGACACTAGATTTTGAGTTCCCTCAAATAATTAGAAAGTAGGGCCAACCTTGAATAAAGTATAGCGAAACTGTGTAGCTTCAAAAAAGAAAAAAAAAAAGGTTAGTATCCGAAATATATAAAGAACTTACACAACTCAACACCCAAAAAATAAATAATCCAATTTTAAAATGTGCAGAAGACATGCATAGAGATCTCTCCAAAGAAGACAGACAGATGGCCAAAAGATATATGAAAAGATGCTCAATATCACTTATCATCAAGGAATTACAAATCAAAACTACAATGAGGTATCACCTCACATCTGTCAGAATAGCTTAATTAACACAAGAAACAAGTGTTGGTGAGGATGGAGAAAAAGAAACCCTCATGCCCTGTTAGTGGGAATGCAAAATGGTGTAGCCACTGTGGAAGACAGTATGGAGGTTCCTCAAAAACTTAAAAATAGAACCACCAATTGTACTACTAGGTATTTACCCAAAGAATACAAAAATACTAATTCTTTTTTTTTAAGATTTATTTATTCATGAGAGACACAGAGAGAAGTAGAGACATAGGCAGAGGAAGAAGCAGGCTCCCTGTGGGGAGCCCGATGTGAGGCTTGATCTCAGAACCCTGGGATCACGACCTGAGCCAATGACAAACGCTCAACCGCTGAGCCACCCAGGTGCCCCCAAAAATACTAATTCAAAGGGATACATACACCTCAATGTTTATAGCAGCATTATGTACAATAGCTAAATTATGGAAACAGCCCAACTGTCCATCAACAAATGAATGGATAAAGAAGATAAGGTATATGTATACAATAGAATATTATTCAACCAGAGAAAAGGATTAAATATTGCCAATTGCAATGACATGGATAGATTTCAAGAGTAATATGCTAAGCAAAATAAGTTAGAGAAAGACAAACACTTTACAATTTCACTCATATGTAGAAATTAAGGAATAAATGAGCAAAAGGGGGGGAAAAGAGAGAGAGAGAGAGACTGAGAGAGAGAGAGAGAGAGAAACCAAGAAATGGATTCTTAACTATAGAGAACAAACTGGTGGTTACCAGAAGGGAGGTAGGTGGGAGGATGGGTGAAATAGGTCATGGAGATTAAGGGGTGCACTTGTCCCGATGAGCACTGGGAGATGTACGGAAGTGTTGAATCACTATATTGTACATCTGAGACTAATATAACGCTGTACATTAGCTAACTGAAATTTAAATAAAAACTTTTGTAAAATGCTACCCCTCTGGGCAGGAGCAACATCCTATAGCCCCAACTCCAACTGGGAAGAAGCTGACCAACACCCTTCTCCCAGATCAGGGGTCCCTAGGGAAACCTGAGATCCAATGTGTTGAGGGAAAGAGGTGCTGCAATGTGTTCATAAAGCCCAACAGAGATGGCAAAGCCACCACAGGAAAAAACAGAATTTCTCTCTCTTCTCAACTGACAGCTTTATAGGGTATCAGATAAGCCCAAAGAAGCAGCAAGGGACAGTGAGATGGACGTGGGTTCAAGTCCTATTCAAGCCAACTCCCGGCTAATGCCAGACATATTATGTAATCTCTCTGAGCCTCAATTTCCTCACTTGTAAAATAAAAATACAAACACCTGATCAGTGATGAGGATTTAATGAGCATGTACAGTACCCAGTGGATAGCAAGTGTCTAATAAATTAGTTCCCTTTGCTCAAAAGAAGAAAGCAACCAGCTCTACTGTAATAAGTCATCTCCAGAATACTAGCCCTTTTATTATACAACAAATTATGGGTTGTTGGGGAAGGAGTTGGCCCAGGACCAGCTCTGCGTATCCCATGGATGTGGGAGCAGCCAGGCTGGCCAGGGGCTCACAGCTGGAGCTGGTGCTCACCACCGTTCTCACATTGCATTCATCCGGCTGCACACCTGTCCTCTCGCCCAGTCGGCAGCAGGGTTCCCAATCACAGGCAAAAGTGCCCGGTGCCCATGAGTGCATACAGATGGCATATAAAGGCTATAAGGCACAGAGAAGAGAAGGTCTTGGTCATGAGATATGGTAGCTTGAGGAACTGGGGCTCAGAGAGATTAAGGACCTTGTTGATTGTTACCCAGCAAATACTAGCTAGGCAGGGCTAAAAACGGACTTATCTAGGATGCTTTTCCCTGGCCACCTGTCTGGGGTACCATTTTCAATACTTCACAGTAGACTCTGGACAGGACTCTTTACAGATAGAGATATTGGAATCAGAAGTAGAGACAGAGATGGATCAAGGAAAAATCAAAATAAAAAGCATAGAGTGAGCCAATACTAGTTTCTCCCTGTCCAGGGCTCCCTCATCCTCCCACTCTTAGAAGAAATGTTAGAAAATGTCTCCCATCCATGTTCAGGTATTAAGAATCTTCTATGTTACTCCCCCAGGAAATCTGAATCTGAAAAGAAGAGCTGAAGGCAGTGCTTAGGCCAAATGCAGGTTGTAGGGGCTTCTGGGCACGGTCCCCTGCATCAGTGCCTCCTGTTTCTGCCTTGGACTTGGTCTGGGGCTAAGCACTCTGCCAACACTCCTCTGGTATCTAGACAGCTCTGGGGCTGGGACTGGGGCCTGAGCGGGGAGTGCAGGAATTGCAGCATGTTCAAAGATATGTCACCAAAATAATGGAATGCCCCAGCCGCAGGCCAGGCTGACCTCCCAAAGTATGTGTTTGGGAGTTTGCAGCTGGAGCTGGACTGCTTGAAGAGAGCCAGGCCCACCCGGACGCAGGCAGGGCAGCAGCCCTTCTCACTCCCACCTCCAGGCCAGGAGCAGGGCAGTGTGTGGAGCCCCGCCAGACATAGCATCTCAAGGAAGGGAACCCGACCTGGGAGGGGGGCTGTGGTGGATATGGAGCCACTCCATGCAGGACACCCCATGCCAACAGGAGCTGACCCAGATCCTGAGTCAATAAGGCTGGCTGAGAGTAGGATGCAGGAGGTGTGGTGGCCAGTCCCACAGGCAGCAGGGAGACAGATAGGATGAGAAAGTACTAGACACCCAGCAGGCCCTTGATAGAGCAGCCCTGCCCAGGAACACAAGTAAGAGCCCCATGTTCCTGCTCCCAATGCCTATCCAACCCCATCTTCTACTTCTCTGCAGGATGAACTCTCATGAAGTTTTTAAGCACTCTGCTGAATAAAAGGGGATTATTGTCCTAGGAAATGTTTTGGATGGCTGGGTATTACGGGAAGTGGTGTTCTTCAGAAAGCAAGATTCAGCTGTGTGGGTCTTTGGCCCAGCGGACCTCTGTGCAGGCAGAAATTTTCTGTCAGAGTAGATGAGGAGCCAAGGACCTTCACCCAGCATGGGTGGACTAAAGTGAGTTGTTGAGACATCACTCAACTAAAGCTGCATGGCTGCCCTCGCTGTGCAGGGGCCCTGACACCAAGACCCCATGGCTCTCATGTCACACCACCACATGGTGGTGCCAGCAGCCCTCTACCACAAAGACCATTTGGTGGCTCATACCACACCAGAGGCAGGGAGGAGGCAGCCTCATAGCTAGCAGGGCTGGCAAGGAAGGAGATAGGGCTGCTTTGGGTCACAGCCCAAGGACGATGGCTCTGAGTTCCTAGGCTGGCTTCTCTCCCTTCCCTGGCACCCTCTAGGATGCCCACCAGTCACCTAAAAGGCCAAGACTGCAGAGTCTTCCAGTTCACAGAAAGAAAAGGGGGTTCACTTGATGGCTTTCCCTGGACAAGCAGCCCTGTCCTGGCTCCAGCCCCAGGGCAGCGCCTCAGCTACGCAGCAGAAAGGCAGGACCCTCAGCTCCTCTCCCCAGGTCCTGCAGAACCCTCTGTCCTTCCTCTCTGCCCATCCACAGCTCCACCTGCCCCTTCTGCCACACCAGGCAAGAACTCGCATTGCCCAAAGCCCCACAGAGTACTAGCAGAAGGACAGACACACCAACATTTCCACTTACACTCTCTCATATACATTCATAGAGCCCTCTCTTGTTCTAACACGAATTTTCACACCCAAATAGATTCATGCCATTGCACATTCATGTAAGAATACATAAGAGGTTTTTTTTTTTCAATATTTTATTTATTTATTTGAGAGAGTGAGAACAAGCAGAAGCGAGGAGGGAGGCAGAGCAAAAGGAGAAAGACTGCACTGAGCAGGGAGCCCAACTCGGGGCCCAGGGCTCAATCCCAGAACCAAGAATACACAAGTTTTACACGCTCTCACACAAACACATAAAACATTGCCACCAACAGTTATTCAAATGCTTGCAGAGAGTTGCATGTGAACACATGCTGTCATGCATATACATATTCACACCCATAAACATTCATATTCACTCATGAACCTACACACACTCACATCCTCATATATTAGCATTTGACCACTCAAGTATCTGAAGCTGGCTTCACTGGAATCAGAAAGCAAGAGCCACCAGCTCCTGAGCCTCAATTTGGTCCTTCTTCTCATCCTTCCATGGCTGCCTCCCCCAGACTTTCCCCTCCCCCCCCATATACTTAGTCTGGCTCCTCTTTGCTATTCCACTGAGTAAGCATGGTCATTTCTGACCCTTGTCACCTCTGTCAAGCTGCTTCCCTTGTCTCAATGTTCTCCCCTATAATGTCCTGTGTATCCAATCTTACCCAACCTGCAAGATCCCCAACACATCCCCATCCCCATGAAGTGTTGTCATCAACACTAACCTAGGAACAATCCTGCACCCTGGGAGGAATGGCCACCCATGCAGGTGTGCCCTGAGCCCAGGGTCCCTATCTGATTCCTGGGTATGAATCTTGTCTCATTCATGGGGTAACAAAAGCCTCAAGGTCCAAGGAAAAAGTCATGCCCCATCCCTTGTGGCACCCAAACACGGTGAGAGCTCAGCCCTTAGCTCAACACTGCCCAGGGTGTTGCCCCAAACTCATTCTATTCTCATTTAGGCTTTCTCAGTTGAATGGAATCAATTCTGGGGTCAGACATACCTGGGTTCAAATCCCAGCTCCAACTATCTAACAGTGTAACTTGTGCAACCTCCCTAACATCTTTTGGTCTCTGTTTCTCCTCTACAGAAATGAGAACATTAATTCCTTCCTTGTAGGTCTGGAATGAGGATGTGGATATAAAGTACTCTGCACAATGGTTGGCAGAGGGTAGGTGCTCAAACCAACATGATGCCCTTCTCTACTGCCCCTCAACTCTCCTTGCCTATAGTCTGATGGGGCTTAATAACCAGGATGGAGTGGTCCAGACTGGGATCAAGGAAAGCTCCAGCCCACACCCCTCCCCCAAGGCTGTGTCTGGGTCTGCTCCCCTCATGGGAAGCCCCAGAGCTTCAGGACATCTTTGATTAATAAGAAGCAGAAAGATAAGCCTCATGATAATTAATAAATCATTAGCAGCATACTTTTCATCAGATAAGCCCATTAATTGTTCCCATTTCCTTACAAAAAACCCCCGGCCAGGGGCCCCTCGCAGTAAGTTGATTTTATGAGAAATCCAAGCTCATAAAAAGAAACAGGTCCCTGGTAGGATGAGCAGCATCCACCTGCAGTGGCTCTGGGACAGCATAAGCCCAACCCACACCTCTGTCCTTTGGGAGCGCAGGGACCAGATCGCACAAAACAACCCACTGCCTCCCAGGCAGGGCCCCAAGGGAATTCCAAAACTCCTAAGGCAGAGCTAACACACTGGTTTCCCCTCTGGCACCAGCACCAACACCAACTGATGACCAGTGTCTCTTGTAGCCATAGAAAAAGAAGAAGAAAAAAAAGAAAAAGCCATATCTGAATTGAGAGGAAAAAGTCCTAATTGATTAGCAATGCTTGCCAGGTCATAGGATAGGGCATGAAGGCACAAGGGGGACATGTGGGCATTCCTTTCTTCATTTATTCATTTATTCTGCAAATGATTAATGAGTGTCAAGTGCTATGCAAGGGGCTGGGGAGACTGTGTGGAACAAAAAGAGTCATGGTTCCAGCTCTCATAGACTTTATATTTGCCATCTCCAAGTCCTGTTCCTTTACAGAAGAGGAAACTGAAAGAGGGAAGGAGCTCCCCAAACCCATGCTGAGGTTCAGTGGCAAAACCAGCTGGAGAGCCCTTTCCCTGCTCCATTCTCAGGCCCTCTTTCTCTCAAAGGAACAGCCAAAGGATCCAGCTCCCATTCTCCCCAAAACACAAAGATGCTCTGCCAACTTCTCATGTACCCACCCACCCCGAGACTCTGAGAATAGCAGCACATTCTCATTCACTTGAAGAAATGCTTTTGAACACCTATCATATACAGGAGCACTGAACGGAGGCACAAAGAAACTGCCCCCCAGAAGTTGGTTGGCTAGCTGGCTGGCTAGTTAGATGGAAAAGGCTTCCTTTAAAAATAATGATAACAAAGCAAAACAATGAGACAGACTAGGAGGCATACCTTAAGTAAAGTGCTCTGAGACATTAAAGGCAAAAAAACAAGCAGTGGAATCTGGGAAGGCTTTCTGAAGGAGAAGCAGGTTAGGAAGGTTTTGGAAAGGTGTGGAGATAGATCTGAAAGGGCTTTCAAGGCACTGCTTGGCACTTTTACATTTGTCCCTTGGCTCTTCACCTGTACCCTACGAAGGCAGAGTCAGAGGGTACCACTGGATAAACCTGGCTTATCTTCCTATAGCATCAATCTCACAGATTTGAAATGGAAAAGTTTTTCATTAAAGAGTTCTTAGAAGTGTTATCTAACCTAAACAGAAATAAGTTTCAGGTAGATTAAGAACTAAATGTTGAAATAAATAAAACTAAGAAAATGCTAGAATAACATACAGGAGTATATTTATATCTACTAGGGATAAGAAAATTTTCTAAGCATGGTACAAAATGAAGATGCCAAAAATTTAAAGAACAGGTAGATAGGTCTACATAAAAATTTTAAATTCCCTAATGCAAAGGCATCAAAAATAGAATTAAATATAAATGTCGGAGGGGGCGAGTGTTTGTGATATATATAATAAACAGAGGACTAAGATCTCCAAAACAGAAAGAGTTCCCAACAAAAAGCAATTCATGGAAAAAAACACAAATGGCAAATAAACCAGAATTTCTGAACCTCAGCACTATTAACATTTGGAGCTAGTTATTCTACATAGATGATGTCTATGTAGATGTCAATAGTACCCCCAACCCCAACCTCCGCTCCCTTGAAGCAGTCAAAAATGTCTCCAGACACTGTCAAATGTCTTGGGGTGGAGGCGGGGGGGGGGGGGTCGGGGGGAACCGGAGGCAAATCATCCCCAGTTTAGAACCATTGCTAAACACAGGAAGGCAGCCTCAGCCTGCCGAATGAACAGATTATTGCCAATTAACAATGTTGGGGATTTACCCCAAAGATACAGATGCAATGAAACGCAGGGACACCTGCACCCCGATGTTTATAGCAGCAATGGCCACAATAGCCAAACTGTGGAAGGAGCCTCGGTGTCCATCGAAAGATGAATGGATAAAGAAGATGTGGTTTATGTATACGATGGAATATTCCTCAGCCATTAGAAACGACAAATACCCACCATTTGCTTCGACGTGGATGGAACTGGAGGGTATTATGCTGAGTGAAGTAAGTCAGTCGGAGAAGGACAAACATTATATGTTCTCATTCATTTGGGGAATATAAATAATAGTGAAAGGGAATATAAGGGAAGGGAGAAGAAATGTGTGGGAAATATCAGAAAGGGAGACAGAACAGTAAAGACTGCTAACTCTGGGAAACGAACTAGGGGTGGTGGAAGGGGAGGAGGGCGGGGGGTGGGAGTGAATGGGTGACGGGCACTGGGGGTTATTCTGTATGTTAGTAAATTGAACACCAATAAAAAATAAATTAAAAAAAAAACAATGAAATGTCATCTTCTCTTATCAGATTGGGAAGATTTTAAAAATTGATAGTAACTACATATGGCAAGGATTTGGGAAGAACGATGGTCTCATTCTTTGTTGGTGGGAACATAAGTAGATACAACAATTTTAGAAGACAATCTGGTAGCATCTATCCATTTTTTTAGATCTGTAAACCCACTGACCTGACCTCACTTTTGAACTCTAGTCCCATAAAACTACGCATAACAGTGCAAAGGACGTGCATACAAAGGACGTTCCCTGAGGGCTTTTTTATAATAGAGAAAATTTGGAAATGAGTGTAAATGAGTAAAGAAATGGTTAAATTGTGGTACATTGATATAAAGCAGACAACAAAAAGAGTTGCCAAAATATACAGCTGCATAAAAAAAAGCAAGTTGCAAAATAATACAATCCTATATTAATTTTTAAGTTAAAATGACATTTTCGCATGTTTGTGTGTGCCACTTAAAAAGAGAGAGAAAGAAAAAAAGATGTGAAAAATAAATAGCAAATTACTGATCATGGTTAATTATAAGAAAGGAGATGAAGGATGAGAGAACTAACAGGGAGAAAAGAGTTTCAATTTTGTGCTTTATAGAGTTCTGTATTATTGAGTTTTAACGGTGAGCATGCATTATTCTTTTTTTTGTCATGCTCCATGACCCCTCTTTTATTTTTGAGTATGTATTATTCTTAAAATTTTTAAATGTGTTTTAATTAAGTAAATCCTCTCCCACAAAATATCATATATACACGAATAAAATCAGCAAAGTCCTACTGATCTCTGTTGATCCATGTCATTTTTTCCAAAGGCTAGGTAGCAGAAAAGTGGAATGTACAGTAAGAGGTGGAATAAGTCAGTTTTCCTGGTTATGAAGAAAGCCAATGCCTTCTAATTAGAGCAAATCAGCAAAAAACTACTGCAGCAAAAAACAGATTTGGCCAAAGTCTCAGCCACAAGCTAAGGCTGGGCAGGGCATGTGTTTTCTTAACAATTCCCTAAAACGTTCCGAGAAAGGAGTTCGCCAACTTAGAAACCAGTTTTATTTTCACTTTGACTACATAAGCTGACTTCCCAAATCTGTTCAGTTGCCTGCTATTGTTCCTCTTCATCACATATTCTGTTTACAAATATCACTGGGCATCTTTCCACTTCCTACCATAGTGAATTTTCCACAAACACAAAGAAACCAGAAGTTCTGGAATTTTGGTTATTCTTCATTTGTCTTTTTAAAATATAGTAATTTTAAAATTATGTTTTCAACTTAGAACACAGATCAGTGGTTAAAAATAGAAGATCTAAAACATAAGCTTGTAACCAGTGAAAATATGAAGTTATTGAGGCAAAATCAGAATGGCAATGAGTCACATAGTCATGACAGATGTGCTGTTGACCTTAAGGCCCACCATGTGACCATGACAGACACCAGGACCAGAGCTCCACCCCAACCACATCTAATAAGCAACTCCCTAAAATACTGGACAGTGAGCTGAGGTGGGTTTTACTTTAGTGGAATATTATTTTAGTGGAGTCACAGAAAAGCACATGAAATGATGGTATGAAAGCCGTCTCTAATACAATGACACTGAAAAGGTCAAGTATGCAATTTCAAAGAAAAAAAATCACAAAATAGTTCAAAAACATAAAATAAAGAAGACCAAGAACAATATGATTAAAAATAAAATCAAACAAAGCAAATTAAAGGGTCTCTTAAAGATTTCTTTAGTCTGAGAAATGCCTCTGAAGTTGTAGTTGAGTAGTTGATCAAAGTTGGTTAAATGCTTCACTGGAGGTAGGATGACATCTCTATCTGTATCAGAAAGAGGCAGCTGATTTGAAAAAAGTATCAGAACTGTACTGTCTACCAATCCACTTCAGTGGGTTCAAAAAGACAGACTTGAACAACTGACTTTGAGGGAATAGGGATTATGAAAATGCAGATATTAATGATCTGGCTCTTATATCAATCTTTGTTCGCCATAACTCTAACAAATGTCTGTGAAGACAAGTCAATTTCTAAAGTGGTTGATGGTAAAATGACAAGGAAATATAGTTTCAACAAGATGTCTAAGTCTGAAAAGATTAGTATCAAATGTAAGTAAGCAACTCAGACCCCCGCAGAGGTGACTCAAATCTCTGATGGGCAAAATGGAAGAAAATGGAGGCTCCATGATCTATCACACACCATGAGTGTTCCTGGAACCTGCATCACACATGAAGCACATTTTTTTAAGATTTTATTTATTTATTCATGAGAGACACAGAGAAGACAGAGAGAGACAGGCAGAGGGAGAAGCATGCTCCATGCAGGGAGCCTGATGTGGGACTCAATCCTGGGACTCGATCCCGGGACTCCAGGATCACACCCCAGACTGAAGGCAGGTGCTAAACTGCTGAGCCACCTGGGGAACCCCTGAAACACATTTTTAAGAGGTCTGCTCTTGAGTTCTAAGTGGTAAAAACTTTTAATCAAAATTCAGTATAGAAAACTTAGCAGTTTGAATCATTCTCTCTTAGGGCCACTTTATAATAAAAGAAAAGTTGTTTTGAAAGCCTGCTTTACCCCAATATGTGTACAGGCTTAATGGGAAGAAGATGCTGGTCTAGGCTTTCAGACTTGAGGGTGATGTTTTTTCAGAGAGCAAAATATCAATCGTGCCATGACTAAGGGCAAAAATTCACTACGGTGAATAAAGTCTTTGTTCACTGAAATGTCAGTAAGTGGCTCTCAGAGATGCTTTCTTTAGAATATGTTTTCAAGGCTCAATACTTTTAATCAACAACTGCAAGGCAAAGCTGAAAGATTTTTCTACTGCCATGATCACTGCCATAAAAATGCAGATACAGAGTTGGTTGAAGAGAACTGGTCAAGTGACCTAAGTATAATTGAACCTCTTGATTTATTTTCATATATCAGTTCTCTTGCCATTCAGTTGATGTTTTCAAAACTATTAGATTTTTCGCAACAGCATCCTACCCATTAGCCAATGGTGCATATAGGGATTGTTTTTTTGTTACTAATGGCAATAATTTAAAATGCTAATTTATACTTTTGACATGACCCCATTCATCTTTGATGCCTTCCTTCTTTCTGATATGGTAAAATCATCCTGGATCATCCTGTGCATTTTCTGCCCCAGACCCAGAATCAACCAATTCTCCCAGAGGATGGCTCCTCTTTAGGAGATTCTATATACCTCTATGCCCTTCATTTGTCCATGCAGCATCCCTGGAAACTCAGTGCAAAATGGACTATTGCAGTGGCAATGGCATTCCTGCCAGGAACAATGTTTAAAATAGGGTGGGTTCCTGGGCTAGAACCAGGAACTAAAGACAAGAAACCTATGACCAATAATGAGGTAGAAAAAGGACAAAACAACCATAGACACATAAAGTAGTGAAAACAACACTCCATTCAATCCCTGGTCAACACGTGGATAAAGCCACTGTGGGAGGGGCCAATGGCAGTACTATAAAAAGGGGGACTGCCCTTAAGGTGAGGACTCTGGGGTGGGAGGAGCTCAAAAGAGGGGGATTTAGGACAAATAATAGGAAAACCAGCTTCCCACAAAATGGAACAAATATGGTGGGCTGGTAAATGAACATGGGATTTGACGTGAGCGGGACTAAACTGTCCCATTCCCACCGCTCCCTAGCTGTGTGACCTTGAGGAAGCTGCTATCCCTTCTAGAATTCCAAGTCCCTTATTGGTAAAATGGGGATAATTGTGCTTGCCAAAAAATTACAAGGATTAGATGAGACGGTTGGTATTGCACCGCTTATCTCCTTTACTTTTGAAGCATCTCTGGTTCTTAGGAGGCCAGCCATTCTCTGACATGCAGTATGTGCTCAAAAACTTGAGGTGGAGGGGATAAATGAACTATTTGTTTTGAGAAGATCATTTTTATGTTGGAAAGCTCACTTGGGCAGAGGTCTGGAGGGTGGGATGAATGGGATTTCACTGCAAAGGGATTAAGAATTGCCAGCTTGACTGAACACCAGAAAATCAAAGGTTTCCCTGGATTACAGGGAAAAGCAGAGGTTTCCCTGGATGGAAGGTAGCATTGTGACTTTGGGAAGGCTGAAGAGGTCAGAGAGAGCCTCCTGGGGTGGCAGTGGAGGGAGTCCATGGGTGAGTTGGTGTTAGGCAGGAGAAGGAGAGGCAGGGTGGATGCTCAGAGCTCTTCTGGCTCAGGCTGGGCCACCACCTGAGAATATGCTTCCCTGTTACTGGGGTAATAGCCCACCCTGTCCATCTTTGCCAAGGTAGCCTTCCACAATCACATCTGGTCAAATCACTTCCATGCTTAAAACCCAGCCCTGCTTTCACTTGTCCTTAAGATAAAGTCCAAACTCAAGCACAGCTACTCAGCAAACCCTACATGGTCAGCCCTAGACCCATATTCCTATCCTCCTTCCAACTGCCTCATCTCCCACAGTCCCCTTCCCACCTTGACCACTAGCTTGCAGGTCCCCCAAATGCTCCAATCTCTATAACTCTGCCTCCAGCTCCCTTTGCCTCAGGCCCCTGAAAAACTCTTATTTCCATAAGACCTGCTTTAATTATGGTCTACACTATAGTATCCCCCCGAGACACGCTGCTATCACTTGAGAAATCCGTTTTATAGCTACTTATACCTGTTTGTATTTCTGTCTCTACCACAGGACTGAGAGGCCCTGAGGGCAGGAACTGTTTCTTTTTGTATCCCCAGGGCCTTGGCCCAGGATGTGGGACAGAATAGTCGCACAGAAAATGTTGGTTGATTGACTGCTCCACTGGCAAAATGAATGAGTGAATGAATGGCAGGATCTCTGAAACCTAGTAGGCCTTCTATGCTGACTTTTTTCAGCACCAGCTCTTCCCAACACACACACACACACACACACACACACACACACACACACTTCTTTCATTTTTCTCCTCTCACTCACTGGTTCTAAAAAACAACTTGATAAGTATTGACTTATTAAACTTAAAAGAATATATTCAAATTTGTAAAGTTTCCAGAAGTCCACAAAAACACTGATCAAGAATTGGCAAATGGTCCCATGAAATGCCACCCAAGGACAGTCCATGATCAGATGTTCTTTCCAAGGAGACCCAGGTGCCCCTCCTTGCTCCCCCACTCCATGCATATGAGGCCCCAGCCCAGCCTCCCTTCCTTGGCGTTGAGTGGACACCTGTGACTGGGCTATAATCCTACGTAAGCCGCAGGCACACAGCCTAGGACCACTCCCTATCCTGGTCACAGGGACTTGAATAGCCAGGTGCACCTGTGGGCCAGCCAGCCACTGATCCATAGGCGGAGCCCAACAGGACTGACGCCTCAGCTTTTGAAGCACTGACAGGGCTGCCCTACTGAGCCTGACCCTTGACCTGCAGGTGGGCACAGCCATTGTCCCCACAGGTCCCAAGTGCTGTCCGTCCTGCTGCAGGGACCCGTGAAGGTATTCATTTCAAGTCAGCGCAAAGCCAAACAAACAGAAGGGCTAAGGGGCAGGGGTTTGTTTGGAGGCTTTGCTGGGCAGGGAAGCTGTCATTGCAAGTACAGGTATAATCCACGCCAGGCAGGTCCCACCAGCCAGCAGGGCTCCACCTGACACAAAGTTGTTTATAAACACATAACCAGGTCAGATCTCCAAAACAAGAGGCTCTGGAAGTGAGGGGGCTCTACAGGGATTGGCAGATGTCTCCATGTCAGAGGGCAGCTTCCTCTCACTAGGAGGAGACGAAGGAGAGGCACATACATCCCTGCCACAGAACAGAAGCTAAGGCCAGGCATGCAAGAAAGAGCTAGCAGGGTCCTCGTAGAGCCCAGAAGCTGCAGACAGTGACAGCATCATCAGACCACCTGCTATTAGCAGGACTGAGCCCCCTGCAGTCATGACATTTCTGGCAAGTGTCGGTGTGCTACTGACAATTAGACTAGTATTTGCGAATGGAGGCTTCAAGAGAATTTGTATTACTTAGCAGAATAGGCACAGACCTACACCTAGATTCTGATTCTGATTCAGCTACACACTAGCTGTCTAAACTCAGACAAGTGACTTAACCTGAGTCTCAGTTAATTCACCTATAAAATAGGCATGCCAATTGCCAGCTTGTAGGGATGTTGTGAGGATCAAATTTGTGCAAAATCCCCTGGCCCCATCTCCAACCTCTCACTTCCTATCATCCACCTGACTCAGTCTATCAAATTGGTGTTTCTAAAATACTGGGACTTTTAAAACATTTTTATTTATTTGAGTATAGTTGCCATACAATGTTACATTAGTTTCAGCTGTGCAACATAGTGATTTGACAACTCTATACACCCCTAGTGTACCTAATACCTGTCACCATACAATGCTATTATAATACAATTGACTATATTCTCTTTGCTGTCACTTTCATCTCCATGACTTTTTCATTCTGTAACTGGAAGCCTGTACCTCTCATTCCCCTTCACCCATTTTGCCCATCCTCCCAACTCACCTCCTCTCTGGCAACCATCAGTTCTCTGTATTTTAAAACATTTTTATTGTTAAATACAATTCACATTCAGAAAATGCTTAAAATATCAATATATGACTTAAGAAATTACTATAAAATGAATATGTGCTCCTTACCAAGTGAAAAATTGGGACTCCAGAAGCTGCCATAGATCACTTCACAATCTTAGCCCTCTCTTTCACCCTAACAGAATAAATATATGGAATCATACAGTACGTATGGCTTCTAAAAATCACCTTATGTGTTTTGAATTTATTCTGGTTGCTTTGCATAACTTAATTCATTTTCTTTGTTGCATAACATTCCAGTATATGAATATACCATAATTTGTTTATGCAATTGTTAATAAACATTCTTATTCCTATCCCAGGACACAGTGAAAGGAAAAACTTTTTCCTCTGCACACTCACAGCACATTTCTGCCTCCACCATATGTGCAGGTGTTCTTCTCACACCAACCAGTTTTACAACAACAGCTAAGTGTCCTATGACTCAATTTAATTCTGACACTATTTACCTGGTTAGCATCAGATCCCACAGCTCAAGGACTCAGTCCCACAAGACTGCATCCCCCTTCAGATGCCAGTTGCACATAGTGGGTCCCCAAGTTCCCCACACTTAGGTCCAACTTGGCTACAAATCAAAGGTTCCCAGGACTCCCTCCTCAGGTTCAATAATTCACTATAACACAGAACTCAGAGAAACACTTTTGCTTACTAGTTTATCATACAATAAAGGATATGATAAATAATACAGATGAAAAGCCAGAGAAGAAGCATATAGGATGAGATCCAGATGGGTCACATGCAGGATCTTCTGTCCCCATGGTACTGGAGTATGCTGCCCTCCTCTCATGTACATGTGTTCACCAACCTGGAAGATCTCCAAACCCACAGTTCAGGTATTTTTATTGAGGTGTCATCATGTAGACAATATTGACTATTAATTCCATCTCCAGCCTCTCTCCCCTCCCCAGAGAATGAGAGGGTTAGAAATGAACATTATAAGCTTCTAGTCACAGCTTGGTCTTTCTGGTGACCATCCGCTATCTGGGAGCCCACCAAGAGTCACCTCATTAGAACAAAAGATGCTCCTATCACCCAGGAAATTCCCAGAGAACTAAAGCTCTGTATCAGGAGCAGCTATCAAAGACTAAATATAGAACAAAAGATGTTCCTAGCACCTTTATTGCTTAGGAATTATAAAGGTTTTAGGAGAACTGGCCAGAAGCTGGGAAAAAGACCAATATATACACAATATATGTATTTATCATATCACAATATCACATACAGGTATACATTTATATGGGGTATATCTCTGGAAAAGGAGCTGGGTCATAGGCTGAATATCTTCCACTATACTAGGTTATTCCTCATTCTTTTCCACTGCAGTTGTACAATATAGCACTTGCACCACTAATGCAGAAGAGCTCCCATCATTCCACATCCTCACCAAGACTTGATGTTCCCAGATGTTTTAACTTTAGGCATTCTGATGGGTATCTTATTGTGGTTTAAACTGCCATTTCCCTTATGACTAATGAGGTTGATTGGCTTTTAATATGTTTATTAGACATTTGGATGTCATCATCTGTGAGGTGCCTGTTTAAGACTTCTGCTCAATTTTCTATTGGGTTGTCTTTTTCTTGTTGATTCGTAGAAGTCCTATATCAATTTTAGATATGAATTCTTCATTTGTTATATGTGTTTCAAATATCTTCTTTCATTCTGTCACTTCAGTTTTCTTTCCCTCTTTATGGTATCTTTTGATGGACTGAAGTCCTTCATTTTAATGAAGCCTTTCTCCTCTATGTTTAGTGATTTTTGTGGACTGTATAGAGAACTCTCCCTGTCCCCAAAGTCATGAAGATATTGTCCCATTTTATCTTCCCAAAGCCTGCTTTACATTTCTCCTTTCAATAAGCAACACATCTGGATTTGATTTTTGTGTATGATGTGAGGTAAAGGCCAAGTTTCTTCTTTTTTTTATATATAGATGCCCAATTTTCCCTGCACCATTTATTATAGAGACCTTTCTCCACTGTTCTGCAGTACCACATTTGTCATAAATCAATGTCCACATATGCATAATCTATTTCTGGATTCTCAAATCTTTTCCATCACTATATTTATCTATCCTTCTGCCAATCCATATTGTCTTAATATCTGTAGCTCTATAATAATGTGAAGGAAGCATTACCTACTTGTTTCTTTCTCCAAAATTATCTTTGCTGCTCTTATCCCTTTGCATTTCCACATAAATCTTAGAATCACCTTGTAAAAGTCCACAGAACTGTGGAGACTTTCGTGTGGATTGCACTGAATCTACAGATCACTTTGAGAGCTGCTATCATTACAACATTGAGTCTTCCAATCTATGAACATTGTATGTCTCTATTCAGTCTTTAATTTTACCTTTCTAATTTCTACCAATAATATTCTATAGTTTTCTCCATAGAGGTTTTGCACAAGTTTTGTTAGATTTACTTCTATGTATTTTATATTTGTTGGTATATTTAAAGTGGCATCTTTTTACATTTTTATTTTCTGTTTGTTGTTGGTATCTAGAAATAGGATTGATTTTTGTGCATTGTGTTTGTGACTGATGCTAAATTCTTACTAAGTCTAATATTTTATCTGCAGATTCTTTGGGATATTCTACATATACAATCTTATCCTCTTTCGATACTGAGAGTTTTGTTTATTCTTTTCATTAGTTCTATTTCTTTTCTTACCCTGCTGCTCTGCTAGGACATCCAGGACAATGCTGAATAGAAGTGAGGACAGTGGACACCATTGCCTCATTCCTGAACTTTGTAGAAGGATAAAAGGCTTCAATATTTCTCCACTAAGTATGGTGTTGATTGTAGAGTTTGTGTATATGCCTCATATCAGATTGAGCTCCTGACTATCCCTAGTTTGCTGATAGTTTTTTTTCCTGTTATAGGTGAAACTTTATCAAATGCTTTTCTGTTTTTATTGAGATTATCATATAATTTTTCTCCTTTCTGTTAATTTGATGAATTACGTTGACTGATTTTCAAATTTTGAACTTGGAGTAAACCCAACTCCATCAAGATGCTTGCTCTGTTACTGGATTCATTTTGCTAATAGTATGTTTTATATTTTTAAACTTATGTTTATTAGTGGAATCAGGCTACTGTTTTCATTTCCTGCTGTGTCAAGGTTATGATAGGCTCGTTAAAACAATTTGAAGAATCCCCTTCTTCTGTTTTCTGGAAGAACTTATGTAAGATTAGTGTAATTACATAAATATTTGGTGGAAGTTGCCTATGATGTTTTCTTTGTGGACTTATTTTTTCATTCATATAACTTTTGATTCAATTTTTAAAATAATTATAGAAGTATTAGAATTTCTATTTCTTATATCCATTTAGAAAAGTTGTGTTTTTATAAAAATTTGTTCATCTATTTAAACTTCCAAATACTTTATCCCACAGATGTTCATGACATCCTCTATCTTTTGTTCCCCAATGTCTGTAGCTCTGAAGTTGAGGCCCTCTTTTACATTCCTAACATTGCTTATTTACAACTCCTTAAAACTGGGGCATTATCAATTAGTCAGTCTCTTCAATAAACCAAATTTGACTTTGCTGATCTCTTCTATTTTATAGTTGACTTTTCTTTCATAAATTTCTACCCTTATCCTTACTATACAAGCTTTTCTTTCTATTTGCTTGGGCTGATTTTGTCATTGCTGTTGATGATGCTCTGTTCCTAATTTCTTGAGATAGATGCTAAGTGTACTAATTTCAATTTTTATATACTCCTAAGTATATAATTTCTCTATAATTATGTGTTTAACTGCCTTCCACAAGTTTTTAATGAAGTATTTTTATCATTTGGTTCATGATATTTTAATTTCCGTTGTGTATTTCACTTTGTGTAGAATAATATTGGTTATTTCCAAATACAGTTATCCTTCTTTATTTCTAGCTCAATTGCATTGTAGTTAAAAAAATTCAATTCTTTAAAATTTTTCAGACTTGCTTTAAATCTCAGTGTATAATATTTTTATATTTTTCTTGTGTGTTCTTGAAAATAACATGTACTCTGCAAATATTTGGGCCAACACTTTATAAAAACACTGTTTTCATAACTTAATTTTGCTTCTGAGTATTATTCAGGTGGAAACACAAACCTATTCAGGTGATACATTGTATAGAACTTAATACGCATAAATGAATATAAATAAACCTGGGAACTCTGAATAATATTTTTTGGAACTCTGAATAATATTGATGGATTGTATAAATGTGAATATCCTGTCTGATACTATAGTATAGTTTTCCAAAATGTTATCACTAGGGGAAATTGGACAAAATATCCAAGCGACTGCTCCATATTATTTCTTTTTTCTTAATTATCTAATCCCATGCATATGAAATATTCAGAATAGACAAATTCATAGAGACAGAAAGAATGGCTAAAATTAACAACTCAGGAAACAACAGGATTCACAGAAAGAGGAACCCTCTTACACTGTTGGTCGGAATGCAAACTAGTGCAGCCACTCTGGAAAACAGTATGGAGATTCCTCAAAGTTAAAAATGGGGCTACCCTATAACCCAGCAATTGCACTATTTAGATCTTTATCCAAAGGATACAAACCTAATGATTCAAAGGGACACATTCATCCCAATTGTTTATAGCAGCAATGTCCACAATAGCCAAACTGTGGAATGAGCCAAGATGCCCATTGACAGACGAATGGATAAAGAGGATGTACATATATATATATATATATATATATATATATATATATATATATATGATGGAATATTACTCAGCCATCAGAAAGGATGAATACTTACCATTTACATTGACATAGATGGAACCTGAGGGTATTATGCTGAGTGAAATAAGTCAATCAGAGAAACAATTTTCATATGTGGAATATAAGAAACAGTGCAGAAGATCACACAGGAAGGGAGGGAAAACTGAATAAGAAGTAATCAGAGAAGGAGAAAAACCATAAAAGACTTTTAACTATACGAAACAAACTGAAGATTGCTGGAGGGGAGGGGGAGAGGGCGATGGGGTAATTGGGTAATGAGCATTAAGGAGGACACATGATGTGATGAACACTGGATACTATATGCAACTGATGAATTAGTGAACTCTACATCTGAAACAAATGATGTACTATATGTTGGCTAATTGAATTTAAATTAAAAAAAAGAAAAAGCAAAAAAAAAAAGAAAGAAAGAAAAAGCAATGGAAAACATGAAGTGTCCACGTAACATTGAGGCTAGCACAGACCCCCCAAGCAGCTCTTGCTCAAAAAACAGGCTAAGAAAGACTATGCAAAAATATCCAGAGCCTGAGCTTGAGCAGGAGCAAATTACTTAAACTGCAGGACTGTGGCACATGATTGGGTTTGTCTGTTGTCCATTTATCCACATTTTTTTCAAGCATAGCCTAGTGGATAAGAACGGAGGCTCAGAATCTGACAAAAGAAGGTTCAATCCCAGCTCCACCACTTATAAATTGCATGGTCTTGAACACTTATTGTCCCTAGTTTTTTCGTCTGCAAAGTAGGGATGATAATAGTCCTTACACCACTGGGCTCTCATACAGAATAGATAAGAAAATGCATGGTGACTGACACACAGTATGTGCTTATTGAAAATAGATATTTTATTATTAGAATTTAAAATCACATATTCTACCAATGAATACACTCTACCATAGGAGAAGATACAAAATAATATAAAATAAAAATTAAGTGAATTAAGTGATGTTTTCCTAGTAAGTTATAACTGCAAAGTTTGCTCAAGAAAATGTAAGTCATTAAGAGACAAATAACCACAGAAGATAGAGAAAGGGTGAATGGGTGACGGGCACTGAGGGGGGACACTTGACGGGATGAGCACTGGGTGTTATTCTGTATGTTGGTAAATTGAACACCAATAAAAAATTAATTTATTTTAAAAAAAAGTAGAGAAAAAATTGTCAATGATGCATCTACCCCTCCCCGCCCCCGCAAAGAAAGCCTATGTTAACATGGTATGTATAGGCAAATTATGCCCAGTCTTCAGCAAATAAATTATTTTCAGACTATCCAATCAGAGCAGAGTAAAAAAGCTTCTGAGCTCCTTTTAAAAGTCCAGCTTTAACCCATATATCCAACTGCCTCCCCCACACAAATGAGTCAAGCACACTTTTGAATATAAAAAGCAGAAATCCTCAATAATATATGATCAAATCAAATTTAGCAGAGTATTGCAAGAATAATAAACAGAGGACTCTTGTAAGCAAAGAGCTGAGCTGGGGAAATAGAAATGAGAACATGGTTTACCACTATCTTTCCCAGCTCCCTGGGTGTCATCTGCTTTGTTTACACAAAAAATAGAGTGTCAATTAATTCAAGTAGCTAGTTCAACTGAATGGTAAGATAAGCAGAGGTCTATGAAGACAGTGTGTGTGTGTGTGTGTGTGTGTGTGCACGCATGTGTGCATGCACACATGCCTATGTGTGGTGGGGGAGGTGTGGGTGTCTGTGAAAGACATTTGATAGAGCTCACAGGATATAAAGCATTTTGTATCATTTTGAACTTAATATTTTCATATAACCTTATCTTTCATAAAGATCATTTGAAAAAACTGACCACCACTTCTTATGGATCTACCACTTTTGACTAAGTAATCTGTTATTGTGAGGCATTCAGGCTTCTCTTTTTTAATGCTAGAAATTACATTGCAAAGAATACATTCCTGCCTCGTATTCAGTCCACATTTCTGATATCTCCTTAAGACGTGCTTTTACAAGTAGAATTATTATATCAGCTACCTCAACATGTTTTGAATTCTTTATATTTAAAATCTTGACGCATTTAGCCCAAATATTTTTTATATAAATTTATTTTTTATTGGTGTTCAATTTGCCAACATATAGAATAACACCCAGTGCTCATCCCATCAAGTGCCTGTCACCCAGTCATCCCCACCCCACCCCCCGCCCACATCCCCTTCCACCACCCCTAGTTCGTTTCCCAGAGTTAGGAGTCTCTCATGTTCTGTCTCCCTTTCTGATATTTCCCACTCATTTTTCTCCTTTCCCCTTCATTCCCTTTCACTATTTTTTATATTCCCCAAATGAATGAGCCCAAATATTTTTTTTAAAACTGGCATCATTTTATACTTCTACCAGCAAGACAAAAGCACACTCTTTTCACTATAGCCTCAGCAGTGTTTAAGTTTCTCTTTTCTTAACCTGTGTTAAGGCAATGGGTTAAAATGGTATGTCATTGTTCTTTTAATTTGCCACTGTTTGAACAGCGATGGTAAACCCTTCTTCCCAGGCCTGCAAGCCAGTTCCTTTGCTGTGCATTGGCTTTACTCGAGGAAAGACAAACCCTGAATTCTGCTGACTTATAGAAATCTCTCTACAGGGTGATTTTTTGCAGTGCCAAGTCTCCAGCACGTGTGCTGTGAGACACACAGGCTTGGGCTGAGAGCTAGAAACCCGAGTACCTCTTTACAAAACCACTTTCATAATGACCAGCCCTCTGAATAAGCCAAGAGAAGGATAAAGTGTAAAGGCCATATGTGAGGTCTCTTAATTGTCATAGGACTGGAAACACTATTACACTTGTTTCTAATCTCCCCATTCTCTGTTCATCTTTCTCCTTTTAATTTTCCTAAATGGCCCAGCCACTGCTGCTGAGGAGAAGGTATTTAATATGGGTGAGGATTTAGCTGTTCCTCCAGGAACAGGCTGGGCCACTACTTTTCAAATGTCATCTTGATTTGCTGCTTCCCCACTAAGTAAGAGACTTAATAGGGCTTAGGGGATGAATCTGGAAACAAACCTCCCTAATGAAATGGCCTGGGGCCTCACCCTCTGTGATAGCTCTGGGGACAGCTGCCCTGGGAACAGGAGCTAGTGACAGGGAAGGAGTCTGGAACCTGAAGGGCTGTCCTCACAACCCCTCCTAGACCCCTCACCCTGGCTCCAGCCATTCTGAACAATATCAAGGTTCCCTGATCTGCTCAGTTTCTCTCTTTCTTCTCTTTATCCATCCCCACCCCCCAAATGCCCATTCACGCAGAACCCTGTACTTTCTACCTGTGCTCACCATGGTAGATGGATTTATCAGTCTAGATCTACCAGTTAACTTTCCATTCCTCTTACATCTGGTCCCAATCACATTCTTTGAGAACAGGGACAGGTCTTCTTTGCGGAGATACTTGGTGTTGGACAGTGCTGGTTCCCAACATTGCTCAATAAATAACTGGGTGACTCTTAACAAGACCCTTAACGTGTTTATGTTACAAGTCAGTTATGCCTCAGTTCTCTTATCAGTTAAGTGGGAATGCAAGTCCCTGTTGTGCCTCCCTTACAGAGGTATTTGTGAACCACCAACAAAGGGCTGCGAACAGTTTGCTTTCACTTAGGTGAACGTCTCAAGTATCTGAACAAAAACACGATGGGATCTAGGATCAGCCTTGAGCTCTGCCTACCAAGCCATGCACCCTGGCTCATTATCCCTGTCAGGCTCAGGGTGTCACCAAAGAGGCGCTAAACAACAAAGTGGCAGAGTCATTTGGCCATTGTGCCTCAGCAGTTGGGTGGCCATTGTCGCTGGCTGCCCAACTGCTAGCCCCAGAGGGTCCTACCAGTTGATGTGCTCCAACCAGCAGGCTGCCTAAACCACAGCCCAGAAGTGCTGTAAGCATTTTCATACTCTAACCCCCCGCCAAAAGCTGTTGACTCTCCTTATCCCCCATAAATGGGTCAGGCTAGGGTTCCCAAATGCAGTGTTTGCTACCTCCAGAACCTACAGAAGCCTACCAAGCACTGTATTGTTTTTGCTGGAAGGTGCGAGATACGAATAATTATCCTTTGGTAGGGTCATTCCAAAGGACAAGCCTCTGACCACTGAACCTGTAAACATTTCACAGATATAGAAGTCCTTGTGTCAGGCAAAATCAGAGAGGGAGACAAACCACAAGGAAACAAACTGAGAGTTGCTGGAGTGAAGACAGGTGGGAGGGATGCGGTAACTGGGTTATGGGCATTAAGGAGGGCATGTAATATAATGGGCACTGGGTGCTATATGCAACTGATGAATCACTGAACTCTACCTCTGAAACTAATAATACACTATATGCTAATTAATTGAATTTAAATAAAAAGAAAGAGAAAGAAAGAAAGAAGAAAGAAAGAAAGAAAGAAAGAAAGAAAGAAAGAAAGAAGAAAGAAAGAAAGAAAGAGAGAAAGAAAGAAGAAAGAGAGAGAGAAAGAGTAAGTCGGTCTTCATAGGATTTATCTCCAAATACACAGAGAACACGCGTCATGCCAGCACCTCCAATGTGCCTGCCATTTCTTGCTCATCCAGTTCAATTAACATGTCATCAATCTAGTGAGCAAATGTGACATTCATCAGAATGTCCAGAGAGTCCAAGTCCTTTGTACGATATTGTAACATAAAGTAAGAGAAATGACATCATCCTGGGGCAAGATTGTAAATGCATACTGCTGTCTGTCCCATGTGAATCCAAATTGATTCTCCTCCTGCTTCACGATGGGTATGGAAAAGAACATGAGTGCCAGATGGATGTGCATTTTTCACCTGCTGGCTCAGCAACTGCAGTGGGGCTACTTCTTGGTGTTAAAATAAAGACTATTCAAGACCAAAATTTGGTGGCTGAGTGCAAAGGTGTTACTGTCAAACAGGTAATGTGATCCAGCACAAATCATAGGTAAAAACTCTTAGAGAGGAAGTACAAGGAAAGAAATAAGGGAAGCTCTGTCAAAGCCAACAGACTGAGTTGATTCTGTCCCTTTTTAAGAAATCAACATCTCAGTGAAGATAATTAGGATTTTCTGTTATGTAAGCATCAAAAATGGTCTGCTGTAGGTATATATGCAGTACATGTTTCTAGATTTTAACATCCAGGTGCCTCTGCTGAGTATCTGCTGTCACTACCTCAGGATTATGGCGTCTTGCTGTCTGAGTCAGGTTTATGTTACCTGGTCAGGTCTGTCCAATATCAACAGGCTAGGCTGACCAGCTAGTTGGGTAGGTCAGTTTACCATTGGTTAAGTATGGGTAGTCCACTGTTGTCCATCAGAATACAACAAGATGCTGTAGATACCAGACTGATGAATTAAATAGGGATATTATGTCCTTTAAGTCTTTGAGGGTAACACAAATGCCACCCCTCCCAGGGGATGAGGCATTTTATGTCCTGTCTTGACAGGGAAGGAAGGCAGTTTCAGAACCTTCCACTTGGCTTTTCCTACTATAATCATTCTTACCCCTCAGGTTAAGAAATTAATGTGGGGGTTCTGCAAACTGCCCAGCAAGCCCATTCTAATTGCATATTTGGCACCTGGGGCAATGACCTTCTGGTGATCCATGGGTTCAGTGGACCCCCTATGAGTTAGATCTGGGCCAAGACCCATTTATCCATGGACTTTATATGCTTCCATTCTAGGGAAGCCACGATGGCTCTTTGGGTCTCTGGGTTTCAGTGTCAATTAAGACTCAGTGAAAAGTCTAAAAAAATTTTCAGGTTCTGGAAAAATCTGAGTATTCTCTCCAGTGCACCTGGCATGGTTACCTGAGCAGATGAGCTTACACAACTTTGGAAATGGTCCAGAATAATTCTCACTAAGTACAGTTGCTTCTGAGTTGCTTCCTTCCTCAAAGAAACCTCTCCTTGCGAGCTGCCCATCTGTCTTGTAAGGAAGACCGTGGTCCTTTAACCATCTCCGTATGTAGTATTACACAGGTGGAACCCTCCCGCTCTGCTGAGATTTTGCCTCTAGTCTCACTAGTTGTGCCTACCTTGCTTCTGAGACTTAAGAACTGCTATTTGGCCTCTACGTTTGAGATCCTCTCACTTCTCATCGCTACAAGGGAGTCTGGTACTGTAACAGCAGCTCTTACTAACATTAGTCCTGGTCCACTGAGCCTCTCAGTGATGCTGACTCAACACATTCCTTATCACTTGAGTAAACAAAATGTCCTCTTGGCCCTCCTATGGAACATAGCTGACTTTTCCCAACCTTACATAGTACATCCACCCTCCTCTCTAGGCCTTTTGACCCCTTCCACCCTGTCTGCCACAGCCATCTGTCGTGTCTATTTCACTGTGTAGGCCATCACTTTTGCCAAGTTTCCAAAAGCTACCCCAGTAGCATATTAGCACAGTCTCCTGGGGTTCTTGCCAGGATGCTAAATCCTGTATGCACTATCATATCAATAAACTCTCATCTGTCTCGTTCATTTGGGGAATATAAATAGTAGTGAAAGGGAATAAAGGGGAAAGGAGAGAAAATAAGTGAAAATATCAGTGAGGATAACAGAACATGAGAGACACCTAACTCTGGGAAATGAACAAGGGGTAGTGGAAAGGAAGGTGGGCGGGGGATTGGGGTGATGGGTGATGGGCACTGAGGGGGGCACTTGACGGGATGAGCACTGGGTGTTATGCTATATGTTGGCCAATTGGACTCCAATAAAAAAAATAAAATAAAAATAAACTCTCATCTCTCCAGCTTTATATTCTTCCTCCCCTGATATAGCACCTTGATCCAACCTCATGCACACCCTCCCAACTCCTTCCATTCATATAACAAGTTAGGCAGAGCCTGCCCTCCTCAGCAGGCCAGCACCTCCCCAGTCTGCTCCTCTGGGATTTGATCCTTGCTATTGGTCTAGTTGCCAGGAAGAGAAATGGGGATAAAACCCAAGGGAGTTGAGCATTGTCTTTTTGTGTGTGTGTGTATGTAAGTGTTCAAAGCAGCTTTATTTGTAATATAAAAAAACAAAACCCAGAAACAACCCAAATGTCCATCAACCCAAATGTCACTGGACAAACAAATTATGATTATCTACACAAAGGAATACTACTCAGCATAAACACTGTCTTATAAAGTACCTGCCTTGCTTTATTTGAGGTCTTTGTGTGATCTTCAAACAGGTAGTGGGGTGGGGAGAAGACTGCTGTCTTCCAATAATGGAGATTGGGCTACCTCTGCCAGGCATGTTTGGAGGACTCTGGGAGTTCAAGATTCTCAGTTGCATGTACCCAGACACTCCCATCTCAAGTGCCTTAGACTTGTGCGCAAGGCTCACTGGAGCTGGGAATGCAGCCCCTGAAGTCTTGCTACTTTCATATTTAAGTCCGGTTTTCTGCCTTGGCTGTATAAGATCAGTGTTTCCTTAAACAAAACCAGCCAGGCACTCTTGCCCTCCCATTCTGCCTTAAATTGGTGATTTGTTACCCAGAGCCCACCATCATCTGTCCTCAACAAATCAACGAGCTCAGCAGCAGCCACCTAATTCTGCAGTGTTCATAGTTGTTGCCATTTCTTTCTTTCCCTCAAATGCCAGAGATGACACAGCAGCCCGTAGCTGCTCCCATCAGCATCTCGTCCCAGTTCACCAAGGTAGGAGCCGTAGCAACTACACCTGTACGACACACCAGGAGCTGCGCGTGCTCACCTCTCATCCACAGTGGGATCCCAATGGCCAGCCACCTGGTGAGTGATCACATTTTAGAGCCTGATTCTCAGAACCATTCTGGGTACCAACTCTCATAGACTGGACTCCCCAAAATCACTCTGAGACAGAGAACTGTGTCCAGAAGTCCTACTGGGGGTGCCCCTGAATAAGATACGAGTAGGAAGTGAAGAATGCAGGACTGGGCAGAGGGAGAAGCTGGCCCACACACAGTTCAATCTGCAACTGAGGCCTCAGGTGATCCTGTTGGCTGGGCCTTGGTGTCCCCACATCAGCCAGGTATTGGCCCACAGGCTGTCCCTAGGAGGGGCTGTAACCTTTAGGTAGGGCAGTTTTCAGGGGTAGAGAGCAGGGTTCAGTCGGGACAAAGCTGTGGGCCATCAGCAGTGATACTTCCAGCAGTTGGGTGATGGGAGTTGACACTCCCTGGAGAAGCAATCTGAGCAGAGCACCATGGTGCCCACGGTGGGATGGCTTGTTATCATGGCTCCAGGCTCATCCCAGTTTTCAGCTTCCTTCAGTCCATTCCCAAAAGGCCCCACCCTCACTGTGGACTCCTGGCACCAGAGGCCTTGGCCCACCTACCACAGGATAACTGCCTGCATGGCATTGGGGACAGGTGGGACTAAGCAACCACCACTCAGATGGGGATATGAGCATCCCCTGCTCTGAGTCAAATCCTGTGTAGAACAGGAATGAGGGACAGGACTGTGGGTCTCAGTGTCCCCTCTCACCACACCTAAGGGTGAACAGAAGCTGCCTCCACTAACCCTCCCTGCAGAGCTAGCAATACAGGATGTGAAGATTCAGGCTAAGGACCCCTCCTCCACTGCCCATGAGTGACATCATCCGGGCTCTTCCTTCACTGTCTCCTGTGGCGGCACAGGTCCTGCCCTTCATATGGCACATGACGCTCTGCTAGCCACCAAGCATGTGCATCCACCTCACCACGGGCCCTGGCTGAGTGCCCTATATACCACCTCATTCAGCTCTTGCAATAGCCTTTTCAGAGAACTCTAAAAAGAGTCACTTCTAATAACAAAACTGAGATTCAAAGAAGCAGGGTGTCACGGCTGCAGCTCCCGAGGCCGTGCACAGCAGAACCAGCATTTAACTCTCCGCTCTCTACCCCCCTCTCCCCACGATGAAAACCATCTGGTCAGCAGGAGCCCCTGGGACAGCCATTGTCACCTTCCTTCTCTGTCGGATCCTGCCTCGCCACCAGCCAGGCTTGGGAAGAGTTCTGCAGAACACTGGAGCCTGGTTTAGGAGCAGCCCAGGGGCCCTGCCGGGGTGACCACCGTCAGTCCATCTGACCCCTACACTGTTCTCTCTTGGCCCCCCAGTCTTCACCTGGCCTGCCCCAAATCCTGCTCAGCCTTTGAGGTTCAACTCCAGGATCACCATCCTCAGAGGCTGCGTCATCTATGCCCACAAAGCACTTGGGCTTCTCTCTACTCCAGCCCAAATCATACTTCTACCCCTAAACCAGGCTGTGAGCTACAAAAGTAGCTTGTAGCTCCTGGCCAGGAGAGAGAGGGGCTCCAGGACACTTGCTGAGTGAACGGGTAGGAAAATGTGTAATCCCTCCTTTAAGGTTCTCTGTTCCCTACCTAGTAATTGGCATGGTGGTTGCTGACCACCAGCTCACTGAAAACAGAGGTTGGGTCTTTCTTCAGGCCTTCCCCAAAGTACTGAGCACATGCATGAAGGAGGGCACCCACTACATGCTCGACAGCCTTTGGAGAAATACTTAAGGACACCTCCCGCATTCAGAAAATGTGCTCAGGCTTCCCAGGGCACAGCAGAGATGGCTACTGCTTTTAAAATGCCTCACATCAAATAAATAAGTAAATAAGTAAGTAAATAAATGAAAAAATAAAATAAATAAAATTAAAATAAAATAAAATAAAATAAAATAAAATGCCTCACATCTTGATCTTTGCATCAGTGGATGCTTTGAGCACAGGTACCCAGCCCAGCTGCTTCTCTGCAGGTCAGAGCCGTGCCTGATGGAAGAGGTGGTGGCAAAAGAGCAGTGCCAGGCCTCAGGAGTTCATGTTGTGTTCGCCCTGACCAGGGATGCGACTTCTATCTGGAGATGCTGGCTCCTGGTATTTGTGCTGCTCCTCTTTAAATGACCTGAGACCTTGCATCCTGAATCTGGTGTGTGTGTGTGTCTGTCTGTCTGTCTGCCCTGGGGCATCTCCAGCCCTTATACCCACTCCCCTGTCAACCCATCCTGCTGACCCACTGTAGGCACCAGGCTCTATTCATATTTACAAAGACAAAGCCAGTTGAGCTGCCCTTCTGTAACCAGGGCATGAGGTTTTAAAGGAGGGACAGTGACTATTCATGAGTGTGCTCAACTGAGCCAAGAGGCGCTCACAGCCCACTGGACTCACTGATCCTCCTGGTTTTCACTGACCTCAGTGTGGATCCTTAGGACCAATGTCTGCCCCACGCACCTCCCTGGTTTGAGAGTGGGATTCAAAGACAGAGTTAAGAGCCTAGATCAAGAAGGACTACTAGAAGCAGCAGAATATTGTAGCCACCCTTGCCTATACCTGTAGGCTCTATATTTCTTTTTTTTTTTTAAAGATTTTATTTATTTATTCATGATAGTCACACAGAGAGAGAGAGACAGAGAGGCAGAGACACAGGCAGAGGGAGAAGCAGGCTCCATGCAGGGAGCCCGACGTGGGATTCGATCCCGGGTCTCCAGGATCATGCCCTGGGCCAAAGGCAGGCGCCAAACCGCTGCGCCACCCAGGGATCCCGGCTCTATATTTCATAGGAAACACACACACACACACACACCTGCCTTCAAACTCCTCTGACCTATCTTCTTCACCCAGATTTTGGCACCCCTCACAAGTGCCTACTTGCTCAGCCCAAGCCAAGGGTGCAGTTCAGGGGTGTTCACAGGGGATCGTGCAGCGGTGCCTATCATTCCCAAGAGTAATCTCTGTCCCCCCAAATGGCTCCTCCCTTGCCTGCCTGCCTTGTCTGGGTTAACTGGAGCACCTGACATGTACCAGGCTCTATGCCAGGGATTTTAAACCCACAATATAATTTAGCACTCAAATGAGTCTATGTATTAACTCTGTTTTACAGATGAGGAAATTGAGCCTTATTGAGAGTAAACAACTTGCCCAAATGCACACAGTGGTGAACCCAGGATTCTAAACCCAGGTCCTCCTGACTTCAGCCTCACTCTCTCTGGTACACTAATTACATAACTGACCAACACTGCCTTCTTGTGCACAGCCTTCTTCTACATACCTCTTTACTCCCCCTCAGTTACCAAAGCCAGATGACAGTCTTGACCTTGACCTCTCCCTCACCTTGTCAGCCCCTGAGCCCTTCCCAGTACCCCTCCAGCCCCCTCCAATCAGTCCCTTCACTCCATTCCCAGTGCCCCTGCCTGGGAGTCCTCACCATCACAGGGTTCCCATCCCAATCTGCCCTCCTCCAACCTTCCAATCTTGTATCCACTCCCTACAAAATTCCAAACTTTCTGCTTCTCTGTCATGCCCTACCCCTTTCCAAGTAAGATTTGCTGTGTCACACCTCTGCATATGACAACTGTGCTGCCTGCAAATTCCTAGTTATTCTTGGAGACCCAATTCAAATGTCACCTCTGCTGAGAAGCCCTCCCATACAGGGAGAGATGCTCCTCCTTTGACCCCTTAAAGTATCCTATACTTAGCCCTCTTTTATGACCTTTGTCACTTACTAATGCAATAGTTTAGTGTGTACATGTGTCTCTCCCACCACTCTCTGAGCTTTCTGAAAGCAGGCACTCTCTCTTATCTGTCTTTGGTATTTTGTCTTGTGTGCAGGCATATGAGTGTGTGTGTGTGTGTGTGTGTGTGCGCGCGTGCACGTGTGTTTAACCTCAGGTGCAGAGGACTGGATTAAAATGCTTCTCAGTTTCATAGTAATTCATTATCACTGGTCCATGAAGGCCTCCTCCTCTCTTTTATCTCCAACCCCACCCTCCTCCCTAACTCCTGTGTGTCTCTGTATGCCTAGTGCCTGACACAAAGCACAAAGGATGCTCAGCAAATGTCTCTGGGTATGGGAGATGGGTGACAAAGTAATTGTGCATCCCACTTAATTCCACTCCTTGATGGTTTCATTGGCCAAAGTGAAAAAGGATAGGGGTTAGTAGCTACGGCCTAGAAACCTCAAATTGCCAAGAAAATTAGAGTTACCAAAAGATTACATCTTCCCTATTGAGGGCCTGGCTATTGCAGAGAGAAATAAAAGGCAATATACACATTAGAGACCAGTTTAACATTTGGAGACTGCAAGGTAAGATTCTCAATGCAAATTTAGTTCACTCTTAACAAGCCAAAATGGATCTCTCAGCCCTTCATCCAAAAGAGCATCATCCTACCTGTACTTCTATGGTCAATGAATCTACAGCAAAGGAGGCAAGAATATACAATGGGAGAAAGTCTCTTCAGTAAATGGTGCTGGGAAAATTAGACAGTGACATGAAAATGAGCAACTTTCTTACACCATACACAAAAATAAATGGATTAAAGACCTAAATGTGAGACATGAAATCATAAAACTCCTAAAAGAAAACATAGGCAGTAATTTCTTTGACATCAGCTGTTGTAACATTTTACTAGATATGTCTCCTCAGGCAAGGGAAACAAAAGTAAAATAAACTATTGAGACTATACCAAAATAAAAAGCAAAGGAAACCATCAACAAAGCAAAAAGGCAACCTACTGAATGGGTGAAGATATTTACAAATGATATATTCAATAAGGTGTTAATATCCAAAATACATAAAGAACTTATACAATTCAATGCCAAAATAATAACAATAACCTGATTAAAATAGTCAGAAGACATGAACAGACATTTCTCCAAAGAAGATACACAGATGGCCAACAGACACATGAAAAGATGCTCATCATCACTTATCATCAGGGAAATGCAAATCAAAACCACAACAAGATATCATCTCACACCAGTCAGAATGGCTAGAATCAAAAAGATAAGAGATAACGCTTGTTAGGAAGGATTTGGAGAAAAGGGAACCCTCATGCACTGTTGGTGGGAATGCAAATTGGTGCAGCCACTGTGGAAAAGTTTGGGGTTTCCTCAAATAAAATTAAAAATAGAAATACTATATGATCCAGTAATTCCACTACTGAATATTTACCCAAAGAAAGCAAAAATACTAATTCAAAAAGATATATGCACTCCTGTGTTTATTGCAGCATTATTTATAATGGCCAAGATATGGAAGCAACCCAAGGTCCATCAATAGATAAATGAACAAAAAAGATGTGGGATATATATGTAATATATAACAGAATATTACTCAGCCATAAAAAAAGAATGAGGGGGCACCTGAGTGGCCCAGTTAGTTAAGTGTCTGCCTGAGGCTCAGGTAATGATCTCAGGGTCCTGGGATCAGGCCCTGCGGCCAGCTCCCTGCTCTGCGGGGGTCCTGCTTCTCCCTCTCTCTCTGACCCTCCCCCCAGTTTGTGCACTCTCTATCTCTCCCAAATAAATAAATAAAATCTTTAAAAAAAATGAATGAGATCTTGCCATTTGCCACAACAGGATAGACCTAGAGGGTATTAAACTAAGTGAAATAAATCAGAGAGAGAAAGACAAATACCATATGATTTCACTTACATGTGGAATCTAAAAACAAAACAAATGAATAAACAAACAAAAAGCAGAAAACAGACCAATAAATGATTGCCAGAGAGGTGGGGGATGGCAGAAAATGAATGAAGGGGAGTGGAAGGTACAGACTTCCAGTATGGAATAAATAAGTCACAGGGATGAAAGGTGCAGCACAGGGAATCCAGTCAGTGGTACTGTAAAAACCTTGTATGGGGACAGATGGCAGCCATACTTGCAGTGATCTGGAGCATGATGTAGAGACTTGTTGAATCACTATGTTGCACACCTGAAACTAATGTAACATTGTGCGTGTCAACTATACTTCAATTTAAAAATATTCCCCCAAAAAAGATATATTTAATATTTGGAAGATCTACATGATTCAATGAACCAATGTGTTCTAAATGACCAGTGGATAATATTATGAAATCACGCATGGATAAAGATTAACAAAATATACACAATGAACCAATATATTTTAGTACAATAGTGTACAAAGGAAAGTACAGTTACACGGTTTCAGGTTCCACATGACAACTAGCCTTTGAAAAACTTTGGCTGGTCAAGTTTTGGCACAGGATTAAAGAAAGGTTTTACAATTTGCTGAAAAAGGTATTAGATATTTCTCCTTTTCTAAGTATAAAAAAAGAGACAAAAACAAAACTTTTCTTCCTTTGAGAAAAGGGGAGCAGTCACTATCCTCCCCACAGTCACCTCATAGGCCATACCCTTCCTTCAAAGATCTGCTGTTGTCAGGGATCATTTGGAATCGTCCCCTCAGACAATCATCTGGAACACTTCTTTGGGACAATTCACGGACTACCCGTAAGATCACGATCAGAATTTTGAGGCCACAACTCCCTTGGGAACAAAAACACGTTCCAATTTAGTCACTGCAATAGCATGGCAACTTTAATTTAATCACTGTGATAGATGACCAAAAAACTTCACAGTTCTTCACTTCTCCTTGTATTCGTATCTTTTGCCATCTGACTTGCTTTGGCCAATGAGATGTTAGCAGAAATAATGCACAGGCTTGAAATGGACTTGTGCACTGAGGTTTCTTTTTCTTTATACCCCACCATCACCATGAAAATATGCCCCCAGCTAGCCTGACGGAGGATGAAAGACAAGTCAAACACAGCTGTGTCCCCCAGATATTCAGGTGAGGCCATTCTTGATCAACTGTCATCCAGCTCTTCCCTAGATATCTGAGCAAGCTCAGCCAAGATCAGCTGACTACAGACACACGAGCAAGACCTGCCACGATTATCCAGACCCAGCCCAGATCACCTGAATCCCTGCAGGGTCATGAGCTAAATGATATTTGTTGTGGGCCTGAGGTTTTCCTGGTTGTTTCTTTTGCAGCAATACTGTGGCAACTGGTAACTGACACAACTACACTCACACATACACTTCATTGAGCTGAGCTTGAATTGACACTGGGACTTTCTAAAATCCAAATCTGCCCCTAAAGACAAAGATTTGCCTTAGAGACAATGAAATGAACATGTATTGGGTTCTGAAGGCAGTCACATAGAAGAAACCCCCCAAAATCATGGAGCAATGGAAACATTTTTTGGAGTAACTATAGAGCCCTCGGGGGAATTATCTTTTAAAAAGCAATGTAAGTGCTGGCATATTTTCCCCTTTACCTGTGGTCCTATCTTGTATCTTCTGAGAGTTTCCTAGTGTGGGTGCTGGAAGTGACTGTACATTTCTGGATGGAGATGGTTCCATTTAGAAGTTATGTGAATTCAATTAATGGATGTTACCATTTCTAAACCATGGGCTACTGTTTTTCTCTTTGGAAATGCTAGATGCCTATGGGTATCTACAGAGAACTGCCGGATTTGTGGGAAGTTTTTGAAAATCCATGAACATACTACTGGGAATCTCAAACAATCATTATCTCTGGGATTCTGGGTACAAGTGGCAGAAACCAAGGCATATGTTTTCCGTCCTTACCCTTCCATCACACATAAAAAGATAAGGTTCTTGTGGCCTACAAATACAGTCTGCAAATATTCAAAACCTGTCCTCTGAAGATAGGCAGAGTTTGCACTTTTAAGTGGAAATGGCTAAAGGGTCTTTAGACTGAGGAGAACCACATATATGCCAGGCTGCAGCCACATTCAGTTGGCCCCTGGCCACCAGGCAGCTGCCCCCAAAAGCTGACTTGGTGAGGCCTTATGCCCCTAGGCCAGGACCTGGACCATACCCTAGGAAGAGGGGATGTCCAGTTCTTGAGGAGTCTGGGAGCCCTCAGATAGAATGCTGGTGGAGTCCTGTGACCAAGCACATGAGCTCTGAAATTACAGCCAGTCTGTTCTGGCCTCGCCATTCACCTGCTGTGGGGTCATCAGGCAGTCACCGCATTCTTTCAGCCTCAGTGTCATCAGCTGTGATGGGAACAGTGACTCCCTGTTTGGAGGGCTGTCAGGGCAGTTGAGTCAGAAAATGAATGTGGAGGCTAATTCCTGGAGCACAGCAGATACTCAGTAAAGACTGTTATTTGTGAATTATAGACAGCAAAACTTGGCTTGGCTGGGGTGGGAGCCGTTTCAAGCAACTGAAACCAATGGTGTTTTCAGAACAAGGCAAAGAACTGCAGGATATGTCCTGTACCTAAGGACCTGCCAATTGTGTCAATCGACAGGCTCCCCCTTCCGTCTGCCCAGCATGTCCCCACTTGCCACTTGTCCACTTCTCAGGAGGCACAGACTAGAAGAACAGCAAAGCAAACAAAAAACACACTCATTTACAACTGTGTCTCAGGTAGGAGTAAACTTGTTCTGAATTAAAGTCTGAACCCATAGGGTGCTTGTGTGGTTTAGTGGTTGAGGTCTCCCTTTGGGTCAGGTCGTGATCCCCAGGTCCTGGGATTGAGCCCCACATCAGGCTCCTCACAGGGAGCCTGCTTCTCCCTCTGCCTATGTCTCTTCCTCTCTCTGTGTATCTATCATGAATAAATAAATAAAATCTTAAAAAATAAAAAATAAAGTCTCAACCTGCAAGAACTGTGCCCAGACCTCAGACATGTACTTTGCCTGTTCTACTTCTTTCCCATTTTGGGGACTACTAGTGCACTACCATTTTTTAAGCACTTATTACATACCACGCACTATGCCAGGCACACCACAGGTATCATATCATTTAATTCTCACAAGGGTATTTTAAGATACATAGTAACACCTCAGTTTTGCAGATGAAGAAACAAGGCGCAGAGCAGGTAGGTCATTTGGCCAATGTCACACAGCAATTAAGTTGTAGACTCAAGAACTAATCGAGGTCTGTACATCTCCAAAGCCCAGTCTCCCACCTGTCTCTTGCTGCTGTGACTACCACGCTGAACCTTCCAAATAAATGGTTCCATAAGGCCAACACAGCATGCACTCAGAGAAATGAACATGAGCCCTTCCTCATTAGAATTTTAATATTCCCAAAACTTCCAGAATTCAATTTCTACTGCCATCATGTTTGCCATATCCAGATAACCTCTTCTTCTCTCATTATCTTAATTCCCTCTCATCAAATCAATTCAATCTTCCTACTTAACCTTATTTTTAAAGGAAATATTTCATACCACTTGCTATAATTAATTACATTTTAAATACATAAGTATTAAAATTTAAAAGTTCATTAGCAGGGGCACCTGAGTGCTGGTGAGGTTAGGCGTCCGACTCTTGATTGGTCTCAGGGTCATGAGATGGAGCCCAGTGTTGGGTTCCATGCTGGGTGTGGAGCCTGCTTAAGGTTCTCTCCCTTTTCCTCTGTCCCTCCCCTTCACTCATGCATATGTACCCTCTCTCCCTACAGTCAATCAATCAATAAAAGTTCATCAGCATAGCACTTAAAATCAGCTTGTACACTGTAATACCTTATTACGTTCTGCTATAAACATTATTTCTCATATTAATATACATATATACTTCCATTAATATACATATACATATGCATATAACTTTTCATTATGAGTTTTTTCTTTTTATTATGGAAAGTTTCAAAAACAAAAATAGAAAGAATGATATAATGAACCCCTGTGTACCCATCACCCAGCTTCAACAACTGTCAGCTCATGGCTGGCCCATTTCATGTGTATACCAACCCACTTCCAATTCCCATATTATTTTAAAGCAAATCAAAGACACCATTATCATTTCATTCATAAACATGTCATTTTTGATAACAGCAAACATTTGAAGAGCATTTGCTGGATGTCAGGTAGGTACAGCATGACAAACACTCCTACATCTTTGATCATGGGAGACACAATCACAGGAGACCTATTATTATCTCCATCTTATAGATGGTGAAACTGAGGCACAGGTACAAAAGCAACTGGTCCAGGGCCTCCAACCTGGTAAGCAGCAAAGCTAGCGCTTGAGGCCAGGTGGTCCATGCACTTAGCATCTCAGGAGAGCACAGCCATTTCTAGGCCTGAGTGAATGCAACATGGTCCTCTCCCCCACAGAACTGGCCCAGAATGAGTTCCTGGCAGTTCATGCACAGAACCTGTCACCTCTACTGGCCTGCCTCATCACCATCAACATCAGGTTACCTGGAAGGCACTGCTCTCCTGGAGACAAGAGGCAGGAAGGGTGGACCCTGAGGACCCACACCCACACCCCCTGAGCCTCTGCCAAGAGCAGAATACTGGCCAGTGTACAGGATGTGAGCCTCCAATCCCCAGGGCTGAGGTTAGAGAAGACAGAGTGTGGCAGCTAGGTGATGCAATATGCAAGTCAGCTTTTGACTATCATTTACAACTTGACACCCACTGCTATTCCTTTCAGTCTTCGGTGTCTTCATACCAGGTGCTGATTTCTCCAAGGCCTGGTTTCCTGGGAATGTGGCTGCTACTTAGGTTGGCCCTAATCACACTGGATCAAGCAGGGAAGAATGCTTTCTGTCTTGGTTGAGACCTTCCACACCCATTTGTGTTTAGCAGCATGCAGGGTCCTGGTTTTAAGAGGGGGTGGAGGGCTTAAATGTCTCCAAAGGTTTCTGAGACCTGGGATTTCTCTAGAGAGAAAGGGTGATGATCTCAGGGTAAAGAAATCAAAAGCACATGTACTGTCTTTTTGTGCATACAGAGTGACTTTAAAATGAAGAGAGGAAAGCGTTAGGAAAAAGTTTTGAGTTTTTTTGACCGCACATTGGAAAAATGCAGCAAGACCCCTTCCAAATCCAAAGCAGAACCATGTCCTTCCATCTCTGTGGGACTCTCTTCTGGTCTCCCTGGACTTCCAAGGGTCCCCAGTCTCAGCACAGCACCTCCATCAACCTCCCCCTGGGAAGCAGAGGGTCTCACAGCCACCTTCCCCCTCCCAAAAGCCCAAGGAAGGGTGCAAAGAAGACCGTGCCAAGACTGGAAATTCCCCTTGCAAAAATCTTCTCTTTTTGCTCATCTGTGGTACCCAACACAACCATCTCCACAGGCAAAAACATGGTGGACCCTTGGCTGGCTAGATTCCATTAGGGAGCAAGAAGCTAAATAAGTTCAAAAGGACCTCCAGGAATGCATGCTTGTTGGTAAGGCCGTGCAGAGACATGTAGGTGCTCAGCCATGAGGAATAGCTGTTACCTTCTGGAGGCCTCTGCAGCTCCAAAGTTCTGACAGTCTTATGACCCAGTCTTCTTCTGTCTCCTCCTGTTGCCAAGCTGTTCTTTCAATAGCTCTTGCCACCAAGTATCCTGCTGTCTCACAGTTTCTAAGAATCTCTTGACTTCCACCTTTTCTCTGCCTGCTTTCCGGCAGCTATTCTCCTTTCTGGAATCCACAAATGAGAGGATCTGATTGGGTCCCATAGCCGCAATAACAAATGCTGAGTCTCTATTGGACAGCATCCTACAACAGACCATCCATCCCACAGACCACTCATTAGCCTATGAGATGCCGCCTTTGGCTGAGCCTCCATCTCTGGTCCAATCATGTGACCAGAGGACAGAGACACATAGTTCAGCTCTAGGCAACCTGTGCAGGAGTTCCCTCCAGCCACTCTGTTTAGACCAGGGACTTCAGAATGGGGAAGAATGGGGAGTACCCTTGAGCCTCCTATTTTACCCCAGGCCTTGAAACAAAAGCTCAGTGGTCCTGGGTGGAGTATCAGAAGCTAACAACAAAGCCTGAGCCTGAGGGAGGCACCCACATATGCATGAGTGTGTGTGTGTGTGTGTGTGTGTGTGTGTGTACATGTGTGCACACGCGCACAAAAAAGCAGGGCTCAACTTCAATTAGATTTGGAACTCGGCTGGGCCTTTTAAATCCCGGCTCTCATGGAGGCCTCTGCTTTCCAGGAAGTTATTCCCATCAGCAGTTGTTTCTGCAATCATGGTTGTTATGAAACCCTTTATTTTGAAAACACATTTCAAAACAAGGCTTCTTACGCACTCAGCTTTCTCTGGTCCGTTAGGAGCAAAATGGCGCAGATGTTTCCCTGTGGCCCATACCCTGGTGTGTTATCCCCGCAGGCCATTCAAGTCCCAATTCATCTTGTAGTCACCACAAAAAAATGCAGAGGCACACGGTGGGGGGATGCACGTCAACTCATCCCAAACACCCCCCTTCAGCCGGCTCCCTGCCCCACACGTGGCTGAGCCATGACACAACAGCCTGGTCTTCGGAGAGTAATTCATTATGTAATTAATTTTTTTTCATCAAAGTCAAATCTCTAAAGCAACTGCTGAGATAATACCAATTAGGAAACACTAACAGAAAAGGAGCTGGCCCTGACGTCAGGGCTCACGGCTGTAAGAGTTTACATGACTTGTCAGATTCTCATGCCAGGGACCCTGACAGAATGCTGGGTAAGAAACAAACAGCACATGCTCTTCGGGCTGGAATGGCCCTTTCTGGAGCGGCCTTGTTCCCACAGGCCACACTTACAAAGGGCCTGGGTGGAGTCATGGAAAAAAAAATGGACTTTGAGATGAGACCAGCATGAATTCTGATCCCTACCCCGATAGTTACCAGCTGTGGGACTCTAGGCAAGTCAACCCCTCTAGACCTCAATTTCTTCATCAGAGGGATGTTTTTTATAACCCATACCTCCCAGGGCTGTGTGAGGGTTAGAGACAGGACGCATAAACATTGGGAATCAGTGCTGGTACATAGTAGGTTCTCTATGTGGAAGCTTAGTGCCATTACCATCTGCTTTCCTACTCCAGCGTGAGTTTTGAGGCTACTGGCCCCTCAATGGCATGGTCTGCCCAGGGGTCTCAGGTCAGGCAGAAGGCTGAGATGTAGACCATTCCTCTCTTCAGACCACTGAGCAATTACCAGCTATAGAAGACACCTCCCACGCTTCCTTAGTCCCATTCATGATGGAGTTTGGTTCAGAAAACTGCACCGAAGCCCCTGCTTTTAAGGTGCTTACTCTGAAGGGAGGCATAGACAGGTAATCCCAGCACTTTCTGATCAGGGCAATGAGAGATGTGTGTATTGATGCTTTGGGGAGCACAGAGGAGGCACCAAGGGTAGCTTCTAGGTCCAGGACGTAGGAGCACGCACAGGACCAGGTGTCCAGCTACAGCATTAAAGGGCTCATGCTTCAAGTGTGTGTTTAGGAAGATGACTCCAGCCACAGTGAGGGAGAGGGACTGCACAGGTGAGACTCAGGATCTGGTGGCCAGGGGGAAGGCAGAGACAGCCATTCAAGGGAGGAAGGCAGCCTGGTGGCCTACTGACAGCTGGCCCAGCTTATCTTCACTCTGGAACCAGAAGTGAAAACCAATTTGACAAATGGAAAAAGTCTCATATCCAGGAATCATGTTACCTCTGAGGCAAGTTGGATATGCCACAGCCCTTCCTCTGGCCTCTCTCCTAAGGCAGGTTCTCTCTGAGGCCCCACGAGCTCAGCCCTGGCTGGGCCCATGACATAAGTCCAGGCTGCAGCCTATCACACTGGGCGACAGGTGGAGTTGGGCCTGAGGAAACAGATGGGAAACAGCACAGGGTGGGCTGCATCTGATCCAACACAACCTCTCAGGTAGCTGGGCCATCTACCCTGTCAGGGCCAGACCACAGCTTCTCCCGCCTCCAAACGACACAAGGTCCTCCTTGCTTTCCCCACACATGCCACTACTATGGATGTAGGTGTCAGAACCGCTCGTGCCTGATGACAGAACTGCCACTGTTAGCCATCCAGGCTGTCCACTGGCCACCTGTGGCCTCGGTACTGGAAACCAGTTCCCTTGTGTCAATCTTCATGACTGGCCACCAAATGACTTCAGCCCCTCTTGGACAGAGGTCCCCATGAGTGCCCCTAACCATACCCAGATCCAGGAAGGTTGCCATAGTGACAGGGAGTGCTACTGGCCAGGACTGAGAGGCCTTGGGGAAAGTGTCAGGTTACTGAGCCCTGATGGAGATGGAGCTGGGGTGGAGGCAGCTCCTCACACTCTCCAACCCTGCTCTCAACCGCAGTGCTGTGGAAAGGGCTATACCATGGCCTGTGTGAAACCAAAGCTGTCTGCCTCAACTTATGATTCAAAAGGAAAATGTGCTCAATTGTCCCCCTCACATACACCCCTTTAGAAGCAGAAATGTATAATTTGTACACTGTAGACATTAGAGAACATATAAGAAACAGTGCCTGGTCTGTGCAATTTGCACACACACATACACACTCCAAAAGCCAGTCTTTCCCAATCGCTCACTTCTGACCTTTGTTCTTACCCTTCCTCCAACACAGACAACACCTTTCCTTGCTGTGAGTGCAGGACAAGACTTAGCCTAAGCTGTCCCTCCTACCCTCCAGTCCACACTGCCCTCTCTCTTCCCTAAGCTGCCAACCAAACCAATTTCTGATAACTTGATGCCAGTTGTTGGTCTCCTAATGTGTCCAGCATGAGAGCCCCATCAACATTTATTCTAAATTTGTTGTACCTCCTCTTCCCCACTCAGAGCCCAGCACAGGGCCAGGCATATAGTAAGGCACTCCATGCAGATTTTCCTGACATCTAACTGCCAAATACCAACACTTTTCAGTACCCATGTAACAATTTAGAAAATCTCTGAGAACAGCCTCGCCAGCAGGACCCCAGCTGCTTCCTGGGAGATGCAACAGCTTTTTGGTGCCAGAGCCAGGGGTCAAGAAAGGGCTCTGAGTGCCTCGGGAGCCTAGCCCCAGTGACATGGCAGAGCCGTGGAAATGCAACTGAACTTGCCCAGCACCAAGTCCCAAACCACTCACCACTGAATCCGGCTCCTGAGTTCAGACAGATCCTGAGGATATGTGCCAAGGAGCTGGCAGTGGCATCCAACAATCCCAGCCAAGCTCAGGTTCATGAGATGGGCCATTAAAGAAGGGGACTCATGAGAGCAGAATGGGTACCCCATGGAAGGGGAGCCCAACATCCTTGAAAAGGGTGGCAGCCTCAACCAGACCTCTCTGGCCATAGTCCTCTTTTCAGTCACTTGGGTGGCCACCACAGGGGCCTAGTGGCCACTGGCCTCCATTATCACCCCATTTGCTCCACACTGTGAGTTCTTGAAAACTGAAAGTTGCCCATAAGATGGAGCCTAAACTCCTTTGGCTTGTACCCTGTATCTCTAAGAGCCTACCTTTCTGTCCTGCCTCCATCCACTTCTCCTCTCTATAACTCTAGCCTCCCACTACATTGAACCAGGGCCTTCATTGAGCCATGTTCAATCTTGTATCGGGACTTTTGCAAAGGATGCACATACACCCAGACATGCACAACTTCACCGGACTACCTCTGTCCCTGTATTCTTCTCAAATGTCCTTCCTGAGTCCCCAGGTTGCATTAGATGCTCCCATTTTTGCTCTCAGGGTCACCCATGCAACAAAACCCTGCCATCAAGAGTCAAGCTCATAGGGGTAGGCCCCTTCCCAGAATGGATGACTGGTAGGCTATGCTGTCATAGATGACAGATGGTCAAAAGCATAGTATCTGTGTGCCCAGGTCTATCTTCATCAGGCTCAGAGAACCAAAGGTACTGGCTAGTGTGGGCAGGCCAGGTTACAGGGGCTCCCTATTCTTGGAGTTAGGCACCATATCCAAAGTTATTCACCACTCCTTAGGCCATTTCCTCCTGCCTACAGTGGCTCTGGTCAAGTTCCTGTAGAGTTTCCAGCCAGTCCCTATGAGAGTATAATCAGAGCCCAGAGATTAGTGCCCACCAAGAACCTGGCAGACTCACAGCCACTGATAGGAAAGGCCAGAGAATATTCTGGAAAGACATTCCAGGGCTAGAAATCCCATGTGCTATTAACCATTTGTGGGAAGAAGAAGAAGCTGCAGGTCATGCCAACACCAAGTCATCTCCTTGGGCTTCTAATACAGCAGGGCTCTCTAGGAACACAGTAGCTACTCAGCTGATCCAAAGGGACAGTTCTACTAAACCTCCTACCCAACCTACCACCAAGGCAGTAGCCTTAGCTCCAGGGGGTTCCATGGTGTACATGCCTCAGAAGAGATTCTTCTTCCTGACCCATGGGTATGACCTAGCCCTCCCCTGGACAGGAGAAAGTCAGCCATATTGTTTTACCTGCCAAGTTTTTATCTGTAGCAAGAACCCCCCCCACACACACACACACACACAAAGATGTTTCCTAAGCCTTCCAATGACCAAAATGGAGCCCCTGTGATGATTAATTTTATGTCAAATTGCCTGAGCGACAGTTCTCAGATATATGGTCAAACATATGTCTGGATGAGGCTGTGAAGATGTATTTTAGGTAAGGTTAACATTTAAATCAGTAGACTCTGAATAAAGCAGATTACCTTTCATAATTCAAGTGGGCCTTATCCAGTCAGTTGAAGATCTTAAGAAAAAAGTGACCTCCCCTAAAGAAAAAGGAATTCTGCTGGCAGACAGTCTGCAGCCTCGAACTGAAACATCCTTCTTCCCTGGGTCTCTAGTCTGCCAGCCTACTCTACAAATTTTGGACTTGCCAGCCCTCACAATTACATGAGCCAACTCCTTAAAATATACATATTTATATATGTGTTTGTGTATGTGTGTATATAAGCGTGTGTGTGTTCACAAATATATATATACATATCCATCCCCTGCTGGCTTCTCTGGAGCATCCTGATGAAAACAACCTATCACAGGTGATGAAGGCCTGGCCTCCAGCTTGGGTACCATGCAGGGATGATGTTGCTCTCATGGAAGGGCCATCACCTTCTGGGTTCTACCTTAGGCATCATTTTCTAAAATGTATGTGTGTACATGTACATACACACACACACACACACACACACACACATAATACCCCCACCCTACCTGGGTAACCTTTAAGCCCTTATTCACTCCAAGACACCTGCAATAAGTCCAAATAATATACACAGTTGGAAATGGGTACCCCAAGCCAGCCCTCTCTCAGACTAATTTACAGATGGCACCAACCTCATTATGGGTAGGAAGTTAATTAAGCATTCTGCCTCTTGCTGAGTATATTTTCTTGAACATGTGATTTCACCTCTCTGGCCTCAGCTTCTTCTTCTTCTGGAAAATGGGAATAATGATAGCACCCATCCCCTAGGATTACTGGAGAGTTAACCAAGATAGAGTGCCTAGCACAGCTCCTGACTACTCCCCAAAATTTAATATTGTTCTCACTCACAGTATGCACACACACTCCCATCCTCACATTTATGCACACAAAGACTATTAAACAGAGCTTGTGGGCAGCCCGGGTGGCTCAGCAGTTTGGCACCTGCCTTCGGCCCAGGGCGCGATCCTAGAGACCCGGGATCAAGTCCCACGTTGGGCTCCCTGCATAGGGCCTGCTTCTCCCTCTGCCTGTGTCTCTGCCTCTCTCTCTCTCCCTGTGTCTCTCATGAATAAATAAAATATTTTTAAAAATAAAAAAATAAAAATAAACAGAGCTTGTGGTTTTCTTCATGGAACTCTCAGGAGAGTTCACCCTTGCTTTCATTTTTTTTTTCACCCTTGCTTTCAAACTAACTCCTATACACGCATAGACTGACAGCCATTATCTCTTTGGTTTGCACTATATCCTGGGATACAGGATAGCTAAACCCATATGCCAGGTGACAAAAGTGAAGCAAAGGTACAGCATGCAATACACTTAATTTGGTGATGCTGCTGGACCTAGAAGTTGCAGCTCCAGGCTCCAGCTCCTGAGCACCTGCTATACTCCCCAGGACTCTGCTGGTTCCTATTGGTTCCACTCTAGCAGATGAGCATGTGAGGCAGCCTGTGCAGACACAATCCTGAGATACTGACCTAGCAGGCCCCTCCACCATGAGGGAATCTTTCCTCACTTACATCTCACCTGAGACCATTGTGCTCTCTTTCAGACTGCCTCTTTGGGCTAAAGAGGAGCTACCACCCTTGGCCAAAGCCATGTCTAGTTTGCTGCCTGTGTTCTCTTTCAAATATACAGAACTCCCATTTCTTTCTTTTCTTTCCTCCTAAGACTTATTTTCCAAGATTCAGACTTATAATCTGCCCTACTCAGAATCTATTTAGATTGAGTAGCACAAGGACACGAAGAGATTTAACCGGGAATTTTCTCTTGGCAGCCATGTCTAAAAATCTCAAAACACCAGACAAAAGAGGTTAATGTGATGTTGGGGAACTGGATCAACTGGAAATATAGGATGTGTCAGAAAGACACTGGTATGGGTAGTCAGAGACCTTCCTTCTAGTCTTCTCTCTGCCACAAGCCATGTATCCAGGGGTAACTCATTTTGTCTATGTGTGCCTTAGTTTCTCCATCTATGATATAAATGAGTAAGCCGGATAATTTCTAAAGTCTTAAATATCTAGGATTCTCTTGACATATAGGTGTATCCTCATATCTTTATACATAAGTGACAATTTACATTCAAAACAAAAAACATAAAATTTTGTCATGACTGCTACTCTTACCCCAAGCCTCTGGCAAGTATCATTGACTGGCCAGAGCATTCTTTCCTCCTGAGCCAAACCCAGCCTCAGAAGCCCTTTCAACATGGCACTCCAGTCGCCACTACCAACCAGCATTAATACGCAAAATAAAATTTGCATTGGAAACATTCAAGATTCTGCAAGTTTGCCCCCAGTCTAAATCCTCCAGTACTGCCCACCCAGAGTGTGGAACTTGTTGGGGTTCTGCACCCTTTGGGCTGGGATTTCAGGAAAACCAACCAGTCTCCCACAGATGGGTGGGCCATGAGGAGCACTGGACCTGCTCCAGTCACTCTATAACTCCCTAGAGTGAGGTACCCATGTCCTGAGCCCATTGGAGCCCTGGAAGATGTCTCAGAGGTAACTTCTATCCTAAGGAACAAAGAGTGGACTGAGGCATTGCAAGACCCAAGCCAGGAATGTCCAACACACACACACACGCACACGCACACGCGCACACACACACTCCGCACACAGCTCAGGTATTCATGTGTGCACACTCACACACTCTAAGAGCTTCTGGATACAAATGACCTGCAACAGTGCCATCTAGTGGAGGCCGGGGCTGTCCTGCCCTCAGAGGTCCCCCTGCTGAGCCCAGAGAGATGATCTCCAGATCCTGGAGATTTTCCTCTGCCCCAGAAATAAGCAGAAAAAAAATGAACAATGATGTCTACATTGATCTCTTAGGTTGGGTGAGATGGAGACAAGGATTGGGGGAGGATGGAGGTTTACAGTTCAGATCACCTCCTATCTTCCCCTCCAACTGGCTCACACCAGACCACCTCTGGCCCCAGAAGAAAGTCAGGACTCCCAGCATCACCTGGGCCACTGGGAAGCTGCCCAGTGGAAGAAAGCAGCCCATAATGTAGTTAAGAGGTAGCACAAAAGGGATTATTTTGTTTTGCTTTTGAAAGGATACAAGGGATATTTCATGGCATCTGATGGTAGAAAGTATAGGCAGGCCTCACAGGAACTAAAGTCACATCTTCCATATCACTGGGGCCAAGGAAATGTCTCTGTCTCTCCATCTCTGCCTATGTCTCTGTTGCTATCTCCCTTTCCCACTCCCACCTCCACTCCCACTCCCCACCCCCACTTTTTCTACTCAATCACCTGCTTGCACATAGCCCCACCATGGCCAACCAGAATCTAGTCTTGGCTCTTGACACTCCTCTCCTGCCAGCCTAACCACTACCATAGCCTTTCTCTGTTTCTTAGTTCAAATCTCAAGAGAATCTGATTTTTTAACCTAGCCTATGATTTGGTTCCTCTGGAGTCAGATGACCTTCCTTATCGAATCAGCTATGGACTGGCCCTAGGGGGTTGGAATGGGGAGGGTACTTAGGATTGGGTCATGTGACACAAATAGAGCAAGGAGAGTGCATGACGTGAGAAGGGAGTGGAAACAGGAGGAGTATGATAGATATAGACACATGATTGACAGGTAAGTAGATAATGGGTGTAAAGATATTTCATGCAGCATTGTTTATAATAACAAAAAAATCATTCTTCTCACTCACTGGTTCCAAATTTATTAATTCACTATGTATTCACTGAGCATGTGCTGCTTTCCAGACTCTGAATGGAACACAAGACAGAGGCAAGGAAGTCTAGCCTCAGCTCAAAAAATTATGCAATCATGGCATGGATAGAGGACTAAGCCGTAAGCAGCTTCTCAACAGGGAGGTGCTAGGCAAAGGCTGGCAGATAGTTCCAGAAAAGAAAAAAAATAAAAATAAATATCCAACAAATCAAATAAACTACGCCCCAGTAAAAAATCTGAAAAGCAACTAGGATGACACGAAGAGCATTAGTTAGGCCCATCTTGGGCGAGGGCAGATGACAATAGTATCACAGCTCTATGGGCCAGTGGCCAAGAGCTTCAGAATCTGCCAGAAGAGCTGGTTCCTCTCCAGACTTGGCAGGTCCATTCTCCCAGTTTGAACCTGCCTTTTGGCCTGAGAGCCAGCAGCCCCAGCCAACAGATACGGTGTCCTTGCCTCTACCTGAGCTTAATTCAAACCATTCTGTCCGGCCCTAATTCAGAGTTTTTATTGGGTTTTAGGTTACTCTATATATGGCACAATAGAAATATTTTTTCAATCTTAAATTAGAAACATACCACAGGAGGATTTTTTTGAAGCTTTTTAACAACATTGCAGAGTGAAGTGTTTTCAGCCTGCAACTGAAATCTAACCAAGGTAACCTTCCACTAGAGAAACTTTAATATCAAGAGTGGCATGTGTCCTCTGGAATGTGGTTTTCTCCCCCTTTTCCAAAAGCAGTCAACAATGGTCCTCTAATTAGTCTAGGGTGTGTGAGTGTTGAAAGGAACAATACTCTGGGCACATTCCCAGAAGGACTAGCCACAAAGATGGACAGAAAAAACTCACCACTCTGGCTGCCCTTTCAAATGGGTATGTCCATCACCCCTGTCTACTGTTGTAAATTGAGGCCTGGAGAGAAGGCTGTGCTCCAGATGGATGAGGCTTGAATTCCTAGCTTTCCTGGCATATTTAGACATTTGTGGCAAGTTTTAAGGCACCATTCTCATGAGAGAAGGGAGAGTAAGTTACCAGGACACAGATGGTCTGAGCACCAGGTGGCCCAAAAGTACGTAAGCTAGAGAATGCTTCTGGCGGCCCTGCTAAGAACAGCTCCTCCACTGAGCACTCCTCTGCTGAATACATTTCACACTCTGAGATAAGGGGCTCCAGGAGCTCCTTTGCATTCTGGCCATACCCTCCGCTGGACCTCACAAGGATGGCCTGTTGAATGATCAAAGGTTCAGGCGGATGGCTTGGCAAATGGCAGAGCCCAATCCCTTGACATTTTGGGCCCAAAGAGAACTTTGGAATGAAGGTAGTTGTCTTTTGGAAAGAAATCAAGGCAGTGAATAAGAGGCAGCTGATAAATGCCAGAAAAAAAATAAGACAATCCTGAGAATATGCATGTATTTGTCCTATATGGGGTAATCTAACTTCCTTGAATTGTGCCAAGAAACCCTGAAATCTAAAAACCAGAGCATCACTCTCTGAGGCTGCTTTGTCTCTGTGAACTCGCTGCCATCTCCAGAGCAGAAGACCTAGCCAGTTTGATGCCACTGTTACCACAGTAGGGGCAATTCAAGTGCAAGGCCAGGAGGACAAATCACCCCTTTGGAGAACTGGGAAAGGATGGCGGGGTAGTGATGGGACTGTGTTTTCTCTCCACCCTCACTAGCCAATTGGTTGAGTGACAAATGCCAAGCAGAATAAAAACCATCTGGCATCTTCAGGCTCTGGAGCCTACGGTTGCATGGGGCACCTTGCCCTCATCTGAGGACAACCCCGGCCCACAGGTCAACACATGGCTCCTCTGATGCAGGGCTTCCTGCACGCCTCCACCCAGTGCTCAATCAGGTCCCTACTCACCACTGTGGGCTGGTGAAGAGAAAGTGACCTTGGTGACTCAGGTTGCTGCCTGGTTGGAGAGACAGGACCTTCATGTGGAAGGTGGGGGACTGCACAAGCCATGGACCTGCATGGTGTTCCTCGGGCACACATTACAGGATGAACTCCCAGAGGAAAAAGGTCTCCATGGGCTGGAAAAGGCATAAAGACTTTCCAGAGACAGACCTGGATTTGGGCCTTGAAGTCCTGGCAAAGAGGGGGCAGGCATTTAAGGCAGGTGGTACACTAAATGCTAAGTCATGGAGGTGGGGATAAACAGTGTCTGGGGATGGCTAACACAGGACCAAGAGATTAAACTCTGCAGAGAAGCAGGAATATGCAAAGTTTCATCCTCCCAAATTTATTCCCGGTATGTTCTCATCTCCAAGAGTCCTCTGAAGTGGCTCCTTGGACCTGAAATGCCACCCAACAAAGAGCAAGCAGGCATGGCGTCCTGGAGGAGTGCCAAGCCCCCAGGCCTTCAGCCTCCCCGCCTCCCAGCCTCCAGGCTGAAGGCTTTCACAGCAACCAAAGACAGGACAGGTCAGCCGAGCCTGTTGCCCTCTCTCCCATTTCTGGCCCCCACAATCTCGGGTGGCAGCTTCTACTATTGATAACTCCCCAAGAACAGGCTCAGTCTGCCCTGCCTTGGGACGTGGGGTCAGAGCGAGCTCTGGGCCTTGGCACGGCCCCCAGTGCGGGGCAGGTTGAAATCCAGACTGGGGCCGGCCCCCTGCCTGCCATCGGCCTTGGGAATATCACTTCATAAAACTAGAAAAACCTGGAGCCTCAATGCGTTAGAGGGTGGTGGCCGAGCAGCTGAGGAAGGGACTGGTGCCAGGCCGATTGGCTGTCAGCTGACCTCTGGAAAGGGAAAAGGTCACAGGCTCTTCTTGTCTGAAGTGTCCCAGGGCAGGGAGAGCAGCCACCAGGCTCTAGGCCCCGCCTGGCCTCCTGCTGCTTCTCTGCAGCATCTGTCCCCCTTAACTGGCCTCAACTGGCATGTTTGGGAACACAGCTCATGTCCCTCTGCTCACTCCTTCCTACCTCCTCCCCTTTCAGCAGGAGATGCTTAGGGAGTTCATCCCATGCTACCTCACATGCAGGGCTTCCTAGTGGAGAATGTTCAGGCCAGCAACTCCACTTCTCCCCCTCAGCCCCAGGCACACACTGTCACATCCTGCTGCATGTGGTGAAGGAGAAGATGACTAGGGCCCCATCTTACTCAACTCAGAGCCCTGGTGACCAGCACAGGAAGTGGGAAGTGGCCATGAGCTAGGCCGGCCCAAGCCAGCTCCTCCCCTCAACACGGTCTGTCCTGGAAAGCTGCCGCCCCTCTGGGTGTGTGACAAAGGGGGAACAGGTTCCCACTGCCTGTGACAGTCCTAGTTCATACCTGGTGTCCTCGTGCAATTCACTAGCAAAAGTTTTCCAGATGAGATGATAAATTACCTGGCTAGCACTGTTTTGCCACCTTCGGGGCTAACGAGTGGTAGAGACAAGATTCGAACCCAGACCTGGCTTCCAATACCAAGTTTATCCACTCAGACAGGAGGACCAACAGAGGCTCCTGGAGGACAGATGGTAAATGACTGGGGTGGTGGGGGAGCTTTTTTATAGGGTAGCCTCTAGGCAGCACAACCAAGGAGGAAGGTCCTGGCAGGATCTGGAGGAGGTGATGTGGCCACAGGCTGTGACAGACAAGCAGAAGGAAGAGTGTGTGCAGAGGTGACAGGTGGTCTGACTCTAGGGCTGGGAGAAACTTCTCAGTCTCAGAGACTTGGCTGGTGAGCCCTGACTCAGCACTCATAGGGCTGTGGATGAAGACCTGTATTCTCAAGTAGTGGTCTGTCATCTAAAATACCTCCATTTTGGCTTGAATGAAGGTTTGATCTCTCTGCATTCTGGATTTCTAGGACAGCTATCAGAGCCAGGCATGTGGTGTCAGACAAGTACTTAAAATGCTCCTGGATAGATGCAGGACAATTCATTCTTCCTCTGAAGCAGCAGGGGCATCTGCTGGACCAGGTCCCGGGCCAACCAGGGCAGAACAAGTGGCCTGGGCATTTAGGGAGGTCTCTCGGTGATAGCAGAAGCATCACCAGGAGTTTGGGCCTTAACCCCCAGAGGCTTGCAGACACAGGCCACTGTGAGGGCCCTCCAAGGTGGAGATACCGCCCATGCAGGACTGAGCACAGGCTGGAGGCCTTGGCCCAGGAGGGGGTGTCACAGAGCCCAGGAAGGCCTGCAAGCCCGGACATCTCCTGTTAGCCCTGCTTCTCCTCATCTTAAAGCTGAACTCCTCTGGAAGATCTTCCCAAGTCTTCTTCCAAAGTGGGATAAGGATCACTTCAGCTTAATTAGGACCCCATGTTATGCCGTATCACAGAGAATCTGCAATATGATTTCAGTCAAGAATTTAATCACAGTTTGTAAACAGAAGTGTGTTTCCTTGGGGTGCCTGAGTGGCTCAGTGGTTGAGCATCTGCCTTCGGCTCAGGGCATGATCCCAGGGTCCTGGGATCAAGTCCTGCGTCAGGCTCCTCGCAGGGAGCCTACTTCTCCCTCTGCCTATGTCTCTGCCTCTCTCTGTGTCTCTCATGAATAAATGAATGAATAAATAAATAAATAAACCTTTTAAAAAAAAAGAAGTCTGTTTCCTTGTTTATTATCTGGTTATCTCCACCACAGGAATACCAGACCAAAAGCTCCATAAGAGTAGGACTGCAGGGCAGCCCGGGGGGCTCAGCAGTTTAGCACCGCCGTTAGCCCAGGGCATGATCCTGGGGACCTGGGATCGAGTCCCACATCGGGCTCCCTTCATGGAGCCTGCTTCTCCCTTTGCCTGTGTCTCTGCCTTTCTGTGTGTCTCTCATGAATGAATAAATAAAATCTTAAAAAAAAAAAAAAAAGAAGAGTAGGACTGCAGCTATTTGATCCATCCAGATATCCCCATAGTTGAACACACAAAATAATTATTTGTAAAGAACCTAAATATATGAACAGATGGCTGAAATTCCACTCTCAGAACATTATCAAAGTCCTCTCACTTCTTCAATTAACCAGCCTTTCCTGAGCATCTACTGTGTGCCAAACCCAAAGGTGGAAAAAGTGGGGTTTAGGAACAATAATCTTTTATAATACAAATACCCATGGGAGAGTTAAATTTTCCGAGAGGGGCTTGGAAGAGGCTGCTGGCAGAAGGCAGAAAGAGGACTACAGATCTGGGGGGATAGAGGGAGAAGCTAAGCCTGCACAAGTGGCCATCGGGGAGCCTGGGGAATGAATGGGAGGGTGCCAAGAGGCTGGGTTGGGTACACGAATGTGATCATGCACAGAAGATCCCTTTCACCTGGACGTGACATTGCTTGGCATGGGCCCTGTGTTATTATATAGTTTATACACATCCGCTTAATTAACCCTCATAGCAACTCCAAGAGGTGAACAGTTACCGCATTTTACAGAGGAAGCAGCTGAGGCCAGAGGGGCAAGTAACCTGCCACAGGACCCACAGATAACTGAGAGGCAGAATCTGGATTCAAACACAGGCCTATGGACTCCAACCCTTCCTCGGCCCGAGGCTACCTCCACGGCAGGCCCCATCCAGATGCTCTGCATGTGGGGATCTTCCTGTCAGTCATTATAGGCTACAATACCCTTTCTGCCACCGGCTGAAGCAAAGTATGCTCGGCTTTCACCACAGAGAGCAAAAGGGAACCACCACCTCCCACCCTAATCTTGCAAGTCAAGGCCTCAGGCCTTGCCTCACAACCAAAAGACCTTGAGAATAAAGAGGAACAGCTGAAGATTGTAGGAAGTTCACACACTTTCCCCCAACTGCTCTACCCAGCTTGGGACAGTGGCCAGAGCCCATCATCTGCCATGTCAACACCAAAGGACCCCGGGATGCAGGGAGATCCCAAAGAAGAATGCAGGGCCTGGAGGCCCTCTGGACAGAGATGGAAGGTAGCCTAGAGCAACTCTACGTGACAAATAACAGCCCCTTTCCCTCCACAGCACACTCGCCCCCGCTCCACCAAATCCCACTAGCCACATATAGGGGGCTCCAGTGGGCAGGGCAGCAGCAGGACAGGGTAACCCTCTACTGTCTTGTGTACACCCCAATTCTCCTCCCCGACCCCCCAGCCCCCGCACTGTCTCCAGGTAGGAGTGTTTGACACAGAGGAGAAAGGCCAGGCCTGGGTTCCCAGAGAGGCTGTCAGCATGCAGGGGAAACAGGTGGGATGCTCAGAGAAGGAACTGGAGCTCAGTGAAATTAACCTGGGTGCTAGGCCATGCAGCCAGCGGGGCCCGACCCCACATTTTACTGCTGAAGAAACCGAGGCCAGATAGGGAGAGGCTTTGCTCTGGGCCACAGAGTGATGGAGGGCTGCTCAGAGGCTGGGTTTCCAGGCCTGGATCTATGTTCCATACCTGCCAGCTCTCTGCCCTTATGCCATCTCAGCTCTGTCTCCTCATCTGTAAAATGGGGGCAGTGCTGTGCCTTCCTCAGAGGACTGCTGGCAGGATTAGACAGGCCCGTACGCAGCACGCAGTACCTGGCAAGGCTTCATCCAGGGCGTGTTCCTCTTCCTTTCTGTAAGGCATTGCCCCTTCCCCCAAACCATGCGATCCCTGGGCTTCCAGCAAACACCTCTATGGATTGATTCCTCCTTCCGTCACAACTTGGCGGCGGTGTATGGGCTCGAGTTCCAACTATCATCCTCATTCCCCCATTTCCACGATGAGCTGTCACACCCAGAGGATGTGATGGGGCACAGAGATTGTCGGGGACCTGCTTTAGGTCACCACAGCATGCTGGTGCCAGAGGTCAGATCTGAGTACTAGCAGAGCAGATCTACTAACAGAATCATCCCTGACATGGAAATCGAATTGGCTGGAATCCCATTTCAAGCTCTGGCTTTACCACTTACAGCTGTGTGACCTTGGGCAGGATACTTAACCTCTCTGAGTATCAGTTTCTTCTGTGAAATGAGGTGATACCTTTCTCCCAGAGAAGTGAGACTGGTCAAAGATCCCTGGATGTAGCAGTGTCAAGTGTGGGGTGAGGCACTTGGAGGGGCTCAGCAGCTGCCCTCCGTGAACTCCCCCTGAAGTAGCCAGAGGGCGGTGACACATGAAAAGGCATCAAGCACCAGTGAGGCCCAGTTGTAGGATGTCCTGAGAAGAGCAGCAAGAAGGTAGAAAACCACACGGAAGCTTGTTTTTAAAGACAAAGAAAAATATGATTAAGCAGGCCTGAGAATGTTGTAATAAAAGAATGAAAATATTTTCCTTACCAGGGCATTTGTATGTCAACAGCTAATAGGGGTGGGAGCAGCCGCCACAAGGCCACCAGGCACTGCCAACAGCACCGCGTGAGGATCCACTAGTGGGCCCTGCAGGCCAGCTGGGCAAAGGAGGCCTCTCCAGGGCGGGTTCTCCACCTGTGCAATGGACCTGCCTAATCTGGACTCAGCCTGGCTGGGGCTCCGTTCTTTTCTTTTTTAAATAAAAGTTGTATGTACTTAAGTAAGGTATACAATATGCTGACTTGATACATACGTACATAGTGGAACGATCGCTAGAGGCAAGCTCATTAACACAGCTCCTCACAGACTTACGTGTGTGTGAGATGAGAACCACTGAAATCTACCCTTAACAAATATCCAGGATTCAATGCAGTGAACATGGAACGTCAGATCTCTACAGAGTGATTTATTCTACGTAACTGCCAACTCGGTACCCTTTGGCCAGCCCATTTCCCCTACCCTCCCAGCCCCTGGCAGCCCCTGGCAACCCCTGGCCTACTACTCTCTGCTTCTGTGAATTTGACTCTTTTAGATTCTATGTATAAGTGAGATCATACAGTTTTCTTTCGGTGTCTGGCTTATTTCACGTAGCATAATGTCTTTCCAGGTCATCCATGTTATTGTAAATGATAAGACCTCCCTGTTTTTTTTTTGGTTTTTTTTTTTTCTTTTTTTAAAAGATCTCCCTCTTGAGGGCACCTGAGTGGTTCAGCGGTTGAGCGTCTGCCTTCGGCTCAGGTCATGATCCCAGGGTCCTGGGATCAAGTCCCCCATCGGGCTCCTTGCATGGAGCCTGCTTCTCCCTCTGCCAATGTCTCTGTCTCTCTCTCTGTCTCTCTCATGAATAAATAAATGAAATTTTTAAAAAAAGATCTCCCTCTTTTCTAAGGCTGAATAATATTTCACTGTATATATACTGTATATATATATACCATAGTTCCTTTACCCATTTATCTGTGGCTCCTTTCTATCTGCCCTCTTTGGGTACAACGGAGGGCAAGAGCTGTAATTACTGCCCCAAGGTCCAGGGAGGGAGCTGATGCATTACACTCGGGCTCAGAACGGCTAGGGATTTCTCCTGAGGTCACATAGCTTCAAGAGTATGTGGTGAGGGACGCCTGGGTGGCTCAGCGGTTGAGCGTCTGCCTTTGGCCCAGGGTGTGATCCCGGGATCCGGGATTGAGTCCCATATCGGGCTCCTTGCAGGGAGCCTGCTTCTCCCTCAGCCTATGTCTCTGCCTCTCTCTCTGTGTGTGTGTCTCTCATGAATAAATAAATAAAATCTTTTAAAAAGAAAGTATTTGGTGAGGCCAGACTAAAGCCACCAGAGTCCCCCCAGTGGGGATCTACGTTCATCCACCATGACCAGCACTCCTGTGAACCGCACACCCTCCTGCCAGCCTACTCAGCACCTCCTGTGGGCTGGTGGACCACCACCCAGCTGGTCCTGTGGGCTCTGGCCCTCACTGCACCCAGACACAGCATGTGGGGATCTGCTCTGGGGCTGTCCTCACCCCCCGCTCCTCTCTGCTCAAGCCACCATGACGGGTTTCCTCTTCTCAGATTCCCTGTCTCCCTCTCACCTTCCCTGCTCCTTGTTGCCAGCCTGGGCCAACTTTCCTCACCTGAACCCTGGGTCACCGCAAGCACTCTCCTGACCCTGCACATTCTAGCTTTTCACCGCTTCCAAGTGCCCCCCTGAAATCCACTCCTGAGGAACAACACATGCTTCTTCTCCCCTCTCCACTGTTTCTTTAATAAAGCTTCAAGTTTTTATTTAAATCCTAGTTAGTTAATATGTGGTGTAATAACACATTCAGGAGCAGAATCTAGTGATTCATCACTTCCATGTGATACCTAGTGCTCATCACAACCCCGTGCCTCCTTAATCTCCTCCCCCATTTAGCCCATCCCCCACCTGCTTCCCTCCATCAACCCTCAGTTTGTTCTCTGTCATTAAGAGTCTTTGGCACCACATATACTAAAAAAAAAAAAAGAGCGAGAGAGTCCCTCATAGGTTGCTTCCCTCTTTTTTTTCTTTCTCCTATTTTCATCTGTTTTGTTTCTTAAATTCACATATGTATCTCCTCTCCTTCTGCCCACAGTCCTATGCCAGTAACCCAGAGCCCACATCCAAACCCTGGTTGTTCTGACCCTTTCTGCTACCCCATGCCACCCCCATCCCTCTAAATTCCCCAGGAAGAGTTATAATAAATCTTCACCTCAAGGCAATCACCAGCTATAGTCTCTTCCTCCTGGTCTGAGGAGGACTGGCCAGTTCCCCTCAGGTCCAGGGGCAGCTATATAAGTGCCAGGAAAGGTCTCCCAGAAAAGTTCCCAAGTGCTGGCTGGGACGGTGGGGATGGTGAGGGCAGGAGTCTGCCAGAAGCTGCCCATCGGGCTGCAGGACACCACTCCCTTCCTCTCCCTGCAAGTGGCAGCAAATTAGCAGCTCCTGGGCAGCACTCTCAAGGCCCCAGGGGGAAGGTCCATGAGAAAGGCAGCAGGCTTTCCCCATGCATGCTATGTTACGGTGAGCCCAGGCTGGGGGGTGAGCTCCATGAGCAGCTCTCCTATTTAACCTTCCTATTTGGAGACATCCTGTTGCCGTGCAGGTTGGGAACTGATGCAATATACAAGCAATGAGATTTTCCTGAACTGCTGCCTCTGCTAAAAATTGCCAAGGCCCAGGCCCTCTGGACCAGAGCCCACCTCCCTTCCAGGGCACTCTGCCAGTGCAGACCCTCTGCTGCCCGGGTTCCTGGAGTGTGGGCCATGTGACTCCACCAGCTGAGTCCCCGCCCATCAGACCAGGATGGATGGACACTGGCCACTTGTAGACTAGCTAGTGAAAAGATGAAAAAGGGCATGAATAGTCTGGCCCTAGGGTCGCCGGGGTGGCTCAGTTGGTTAAGTGTCTGACTCTTGATTTCAGCTTAGCTCATGATCTCAGGGTCGTGAGACTGTGAGTCCTGAGTCCAGCTCCATGCTTGATGGGGATTTGCTTGAAATTCTCTCTCTCTCTCCCTCTCCCTCTCCCTCTGCCCCTTCCACAGCAGCCCCCTGCACTCGTACCCTCTCGTTCTCTCTCTCATATAAATAAATCTTTATAAAAAAAAAGTCTGGCTTTAGAGAACTGGAGTTTCAAAGCAAGTGAAGTGGACTAGAAGGGCCATAAGGCTGAGTTGAGGCCAGAGAGGCCCTGACAGCCACACACAGCTGAGGCAGCAGAAACCAGAAAAAGCCTGGGCTTAGAAACGCAGAGTGGCAGACAGTGCTGACCCCAGGCTCTGAGGAGCTGAGTAGTCAAGGAAGCCCAGAAGGCTACATAAACCTCAAGAAATATGAGACCAGGCTGGTCTTCTGGACACGGGATCAGGGCTCAAATACCACTTCATCCATCCAAGAAGCATTTACCTGCCCACTCTCGGTCCCATCCCAGGATGACTACAGCTTGGTCTGTGCCCCCAGATGTCTACAGCGAAGGAAGACACAGAGGTTAGTCTGATATTGGCAGCCTGGGAGAATCAGCGCTGTGAGAGAAGGAAGCCCAGGAGGCTGTGGGAGCCTGTGGCAGACACATGCCCCAGCCTGTCTTCCACAGGGAAATTCATCTCCAAATCCAAAGCTACCATGACAATGGGGCAATTCTAGATATGGACAAGGTCCACTAGGTAATAAGTGACTTTGCTTGCAGGATGCCAAGGATGCACTCAAACAACTGGTTTATTCTGGCCCCAAGCAGCCACAAAAGGCAGACTATCCACTGATACACCCATTTCTGGGATGGTGGAGTCAGAGAAAAAAGACGCTCTACCTCTATACCCATTCATGTGACAGTGGCCCGGACAGCAACCCACACCAACCCAGCCCCAGCCTCCACACTGCCTGCAGGCACAGGGTTAGGTGAGCATCTGGAAAAAACCAATCAGACTGTCCCCACAGGGCCTACTGGAGGGGAAAATGAACAAGTGATTGGTACTCTTGGGCCTTGGTACTCTTGGATTCTTAATCTGAAAAGAAAGAAAACCTGTTCCATGAAGTTGTTCTAAGGATTAAATGAGAGCCTGCAGGTAGAGCTTGGCTCAGTGCCAAACATCCAGTAAGTTCCCTGCTTTCATTATAGGACTGAGTTGGGAGGTGCATTCCCTCCAGACCCGGAGCTGCATACCCCCCACACATCCCCACCACAAGGAATGTGTGTGGAGATCACGCATCAGTGAAGCACTTCGGCTTCCCTGCTAAGGTGTTCATTTGTTTATTTCCTGCCTTGTTCTAAAAACAGTCCACTAAAGCCAATACCTTTTAGGGTCAGGTGATTACTGGCCTTCATGTTTTGTTTCTTTTAGTGTTGTGGTTGTTATTTCAGTTTACACTGAACTAACATTACTTGAGCAACTCTGATTTGACAAACTAGATGATTTACATACAATATCTTATTTGATTCCACTACATAGTGTAAATATATATTACTTCAAAACACATAACGGAATATCTTTCAGGAAGAGAACTGTGTTGGCCAAGTGACCTAATGTCTCCAAGCCATATCTCCTCAATTTTCTCAGCACAAAAGGGATCATTATCGTACCTATCTTGTGAAGCTGCCATGAGGATGAAATTAGATACTACAAGAGATGCACTAAGCACAGCGCGAAGGAGAGTCCTCCCTAGTGCTTAGGAAGTACCAAGAATAAAGTATGAACCAAATAAATATTTGCTGATTGAATGATTTGCACATAGTAAGTGCTCAGTAATAATAGTTACATTTGCCATTTGTTTAGGAATACTCACAGGTTGGCATGTTTGATCATTGGAGATGCGGCCTTCTAGAAACAGTTCAAACAGTAGTTAAGGCATCCACACAGAAGTCTCTGGAAGTTCAAATGATTGCAGGACTTTTAAGAATAAAGGTGTCTAAAATTCCACGTTAAGCTGTTTGCTCTGCCAAACCCTACAATAAAGTCTGCCACATAGACAGTGTTGGGTGGGTCATATGGTAAGGGGTGAAATGGTTGGGGTGATGTCCAGCAGACAGATATGAAGAAGAAAAGGTACACAAGACATACACAGCAAGCAAAACGCAGAAAGCTAATTAAGAACTCAACATAGGGATCCCTGGGTGGCGCAGCGGTTTGGCGCCTGCCTTTGGACCAGGGCGCGATCCTGGAGACCTGGGATCGAATCCCACATCGGGCTCCCGGTGCATGGAGCCTGCTTCTCCCTCTGCCTATGTCTCTGCCTCTCTCTCTCTCTCTCTGTGACTATCATAAATAAATAAAAATTAAAAAAAAAAAAAAAGAACTCAACATAGTGGGACACCTGGGTAGCTCAGTGGTTGAGCATCTGCCTTCAGTTCAGGGCATGATCCCAGGGTTCCAGAATTGAGACCCGTATCAGGCTCCCCCCAGGGAGCCTGTTTCTCCCTCTGCCTATGTCCCTGCCTCTCTGTGTGTCTCTCAAGAATAAATAAATAAATAAATAAATAAATAAATAGAATAGAATAGCAAGCACTAGACACCAGAGAAACATACGCCGCACATTATAACCTATAGGACACCATTAAAAGGACAGTAAAAGAGTATGTGATTCCACTTTAACAGAGAAAAGCTGGAATAATTAAACAAATCCAAAAGAAGACAAGAAGAAAAAAAAGAAAAGAAACCTCATGTGTGACAAAACCGGTAGCATATAATAAAAATGGTAGACTTAAATACATTGAATATAAATGAATTAAATACTCCAATTTTAAAAACCCAACTGAAAGACTATCAGAAGTACTTAAATATATCTGTTTATTTTTTTTTTTAAAGATTTTATTTATTTATTCATGATAGTCACAGAGAGAGAGAGAGAGGCAGAGACACAGGCAGAGGGAGAAGCAGGCTCCATGCACCGGGAGCCCGACGTGGGATTCGATCCCGGGTCTCCAGGATCGCGCCCTGGGCCAAAGGCAGGCGCCAAACCACTGCGCCACCCAGGGATCCCAATATATCTGTTTAAAAAGCGAAACATAAGCACCTAGCTGGCTCAATCAGCAGAGCATGTGACTCTTGATCTTAGAGTCGTGATGCCACACTGGGCATAGAGCTTACTTTTAAAAAAAAATTAATTTGAAAACATATATGATTCTATATATAGCTAAGATATGGAAGCTAAGATATATAGAAGCTAAAATATGGAAGCAAATTTAAGTGTCCATCAATAGATAAATGTATAAAGACAATGGGGTATAAAAAATTTGTTTTAAGAATAGGGTAAAAGTAGAGAAAGTAGCAAAATAATAAAAATAAAACACAATTTTTAAAAAGATGTGGTATATGCACAGTGGAATATTACTCAGCCATAAAAAATCAAATCTTGCCATTTGCAACAATATGGATGGACCTAGAGGGTTTTATGCTCAGGGAAATAAGTCAGGCAGAGAAAAACAAATACCATATGATTTCATCCATATGTGGAACATAAAAAACAAAACAGGGGCACCTGGGTGGCTCAGTTGGTTAAGCCTCTGCCTTCGGCTGGAGTCATGATCCCAGGGTCCTGGGACCGAGCTCCATATCAGGCTCTCTGCTCAGTGGGGAGCTTCCGCCTCCCTCTCCTGCTCCCCCTGCTCATGCTTTCTGTCAAATAAATAAATAAAATATTTTTTAAAAAATTTTTAAAGAATATAAAAAAATAAAAAATAAAATAAAATAAATAATAAACAATAAAAAATTAAAAATTTTAAAGAAAAAAATGAACAAACAACAATAACAACAAAGAGAAACACTCATAGATATAGAGAAAAATAATGGCTGCCAAAGGGGAGAGGAGTGGGAGAAGATGAAATTAAGTGAAGAGGATTAAGAGGTACAAACTTCCAGTTATAAAATAAATAAGTCATAAGGATGAAAAGTACAGCACGGGGAATATGGTCAATAAGATTGCAATTTCTATGGTGATGAATGGTAACTACACTTATCATGGTAAACATTTCAAAATGTCTGTAATTGTCAAATTGCTATTACACACCTGAAACTAATAGAACATCATATATCAACTATACTTCAATTTAAAATAATAAATAAGAAACATATAAAATATAAGTATATAGAAAGGTGTAACAGTCTGATTATTTGTGTTCCCCCAAAATTGATATGTTGAAAGGTGATTAGGTTGTGAAGGCAGGGCCTTCAAGAATGGAATTAGTGCCCTTATGAAAGAGGCCCCCCAGGGCTCTCTTGCCCCTTCTATCATGTGTCATCACAGTGAGAAGAAGCAGGCCCTCACCAAATACCTAATCTGCCAGTGCCATGACCTTGGACTTCCAGCCTCCAGAACTGTGAGAAATAAATTTCTGTTGTTTACAAGCCAGGCAGTCTATGGCATTTTGCCATTGCAGCTCACATGGACTAAGATAGAAAAGTTATAAGCTGAAGGATAGAAAAGGATACCATCCACTTAATAACCTAAAAAAGTAGTATGACTATACTATTATCAGTCAGTGAAAACCTTAAGGCAAAAAGCATTACTAGAAAATAGGAGAGCCAGTTCATGGTGACAATAGGTTAGGTTCATCAAGAAGAAAAAATAATTCTAAATTTATATGCAGTCAATAATATGCCCCTAAAACTTGTATTATGCCCTCAAATATAGGCAAAACTACAAAGAAAATAAATAAATTCTCAAAACAAGAGGTTTAATAATTAGTAGCTGGTTAAGAGAAGCAGATTTAAAAAATCAATAAGCATAAAGAACAGTTTAACAACATTTAACTAAGGGACAATCATAGAATACTGCACCCAACACCTGCAGAATAAAAATTATTTCCAAGTACACACAAAAAAATGACAAAATTAACATATAATTGACCATGAAACAAATCTCAATGAACTGAAAGGTACTGAAATCCTAAGAGTATGTTCTCTAACTATATGCAATTAAGTTAAAATCAGTAAAAACAACAACAAACTCTAAAATACAGTTGTATGTCCAGAAATCAAGGAATATATTTTGAAATGACCAGTGGATCAAAGAAGTCCCAAAAGAAAATAGACAATCATTTGAAGTGAAGAGAATTGACAAATACTATATACCAAAATTTGTCAGATACAGATAAAGCAGTGCTTAAAGGAAAACTTACAGCCACAAATGCCCACGTTTGTAATGAAAACAAGAGTGAAAATTAAGGAATTAAGTTTGTTCTCAAGAAGTTAGCAAAAGGGATTTGGGGGAGATAGCAGTGGTGAGAGAATATCTTTTTCCATATTCCCAGATCCCCCTATTAAAACAGGAAGTGCTATGTTAGCAAAATTAAAAACCTATGGATCTTTACAACAAAAATAGATAAGACCTAAATAAATGAAGAGATATTCCATGTTCATGGATTGAAAGTTTCAACATTATTGAGATGGCAATTGTTCCTAAATTGGCTTATAGATTCAACAGAATCCCAATCAAAGTACCAGCAGGATGTTTTTTAATAATTTACCAAGCCAGTTCTAGAATGTATAAGGAGGGCAGCCCCGGTGGCTCAGCAGTTTAGCGCTGCCTTCAGCCTAGGGTGTGATCCTGGAGTCCTGGGATCGAGTCCCACATCAGGCTCCCTGCATGGAGCCTGCTTCTCCCTCTGCCTGTGTTTGTGCCTCTCTCTCTCTCTCTCAGTGTGTGTCTCTCATGAATAAATAAATAAAATCTTTTAAAAATAATAAAATAAATAAAATAAAATAAAATGTATAAGGAACTGCAGAATAACCTAGAAGAATCAAATAACTCTGAAAGAGAAGAACAAAGTTGGAGGACTTATACTCCCTGATTTCAAGACTTACTGGAAACTACAGTAATCAAGACAGAATGGCATTGGCATATGGACATACAGTAACTATAAATCCCACAGATAGATGCACTTGTATTATAATGACCAACTGATATTTGACAAAGATGCCAAAGCAATTGGATAGAGGAGGAAAATCTTTTCAACAATTGGTGCTGGAGAGATCATATAGCCAGGAAGAGACAGAGCAGGAATCAGAAGGGGAGTCTGTCCAGCTCCAGGACCCCACAATATAGATAGTGTCAAACAAAACAGGAAACTAGAGGGGCTCCTAGGTGGCTCAGTAGGTTAAGTGTCTGCCTTCAGCTCAGATCCTGATCTCAGAGTCCTGAGATCAGCCCCATGTCAGGCTCTCTGTTCAGCATGGAATCTGTTTCTCCCTCTTCTTCTGTGTGCTTGCTCTCTCTCTCTCTCTCTCTCTCTCAAATAAATAAATAAAATCAATAAGAAAAAAAGGAAACTAGAGAAGAGAAGAGGGTAAGTGAAAGGGGGGGAGAGATAGGGCCCTCTAGTCCACCCTGTCCCTCACCAAAAAGGATGGAGAAGGACCCCTAGGGAATGGAGTATCTCCAAATACACATCAAAGTTGTGCCATGAAAAATGATCAGGATCAGCAGGGAAGGTGTGTTTGTCCTGAAAATGTTTCACAAGACTAACAGAACAAATTGCCTTCCAGGGTAGACCAGGGAAGAGCCTGGGCTTTGGAGGCCCTTGGAATGGGTGAGTATATAGGAGCAGAGGGAAAGAGGAAAAGAAAGGAAAGGCCAGAGAGGGAAGGTGGGCTCTGAGGTGGGCTCTACAGACTGAACACTGCTCAGTGATCGATTCTAGACCCAACCCCTCACTTTATGGGTGTAAAAATGGGCCCAGAAAAAAGAAAGTTGAGGCTGCATAGCCACATGTCAGATCTAGGATTCAAATTTAATACATTTTTCTCCACAAATACAGCTAACTATGGGGACTTTCCTGGGAAATTGAGAGAGATGGCCACTGTGACTGCCATGATGGAGAGTGGCTATTTCAACATGCCAGCAGAGGGTCCTGTCTCCCCTTTCCCCAGGGCCCCAGGTGAATGAAACTTCCACCTGCCACCCACCTAGTGACCCTTCCTCTCTTGAGAGCTTGTTGAGGAGCTCAGGAGCTCATGGCAATCCCCTGGGCCTACACTCACCCCAGTGCTCTGCAGGCCTGCTCATGTCCCTCAGGCTGAGTGGCCAGGCCAGGATACTACTGCCCCTTCCTCTGCTCTGAGTGAATACCTGCCTTGATTCTGACAAGGAGGGTCCAGCCTGAGGATTCAGACTGCTTAGGAGGCTGCCCAGACAGTAAATCTTTGACTGTTGCTCCAGGCCCCAACAGTAGATGGTTCTCTCTTTGCTAGCCATATGAAGGAGTCCTGTCAGCCCAGGAACACCCGGATGATAAGTTTAGAGCTGGCATACACTGGTTGAGCAAAGCCCAAGTTAGCCTTCCAGTACCTATAGTTTCAGCCTTTTCACATCAGTCCGACCAATAAATCCACTGCAGGCCTGATGTGCCAGGGCATGGCTCTGTGTCAAAAAGGACAAGAAAATGATCTCTCTCAACACTCACCTCACCTAGGGTCCCCTGATTGTGCCCCTAAGAAAGCCTGACCATGAGTTTGACCCTTCTCCTCAGTCTCTCCCATGGGCCTGAGGGCTCCCAACGGCAGAAACCCACTGGAATTCAACCCTGATTCCCAGAAGCCAGCCCAGCCATAGGAATTAGTTAATGTTTGCCAAATTATCATTACACATAAGAATCTGCATTCTGAAACCCTCCTTTTGCAAAAGTTTTGTCATTTTTTTATTGATGTTAGTAAGGTAATTTTCCTTACTAAGGTAACTTTTCCTTACTAAGGTAACTTTCCTCTTCCTATTTTCATGATATAAACTTCCTTTAACAGAAAAACACAAACCTTGCCTTGGCCAACCTAAATGAAAAAAGAAGTTGCCATCTGAGGGGCGCACTTGATGGGATGAGCACTGGGTGTTATGCTATATGTTGGCAAATTGAACTCCAATATAAAAAAAGAAAGTTGCCATGCTTTGGCTAAGCCAGGATGTCTAGCTGGGGGTTGGATTTGAAATTCCTAAAGCTGGGGCTGTGGAAGGGGTTTCCCCAATCAGTAGGAAGGAGGAAGAAATTCATGCACCTGGGGGATGGGGGCTGGGGTGGGGGGAGGAATAGGATAAAAAAGTGGGAGGAAGCTAGAGCAGGAGAGCTGTGCCCTTGCCCTTCCTCCTTCATCCTTGTCTCTCCCTCAACCCTTCATCCAACCCAACAGCATGCTTTGAATGTGCTGCCTCCTGAATGTTCTCAGATCTTCCATCTCTCTCTGCCACCTGGTCCCAGGCAGTTTTCTCTCCTATGAACCACTGCTCCTTCCAGTGCAAGCTCCATACAGTGCCAGACAGATCTCTTAAGAACAAGTCTTATCACACACTCCCCTGCTTAAAAGCTTTCAGTAGCTTTCCACACACCTTGAAAAATTCCCAAACTCTCTTTGCTGACTGGCTGTACACGAACTGGTCCCTGCCCACCTCCACCCACCCACCTTGCATTCTCTTTACCATACCCGATACAAGCCTTCTCTCAGTTCCCCAGACACACCAAGCTTTCTGTCTTTAGGACCTCTGTGCCATTTCTGCCCAAGGAACCCTGACTGCATCCAGTTCATCGTTCTCATCTCAGCTGGATCTGTGCCAGCCACTTAATCTAAAACACAGTCCCCCAATGGTTTCATTCCTAGCTCCTATCAAAATGACGTTGCTTGTGTGTATTTGCTTATGTGTGTTTACTTGTTGGTTAATGGTCTCCCACATAAGAAGGTAAGCTCTATAAGGGCAAAAACTGTGTTTCTCATCTTCACCACCATACCCCAGCACTGATCCAGCATCTCCCATACAGCAGACAAGACCAAGGATTTGGTGTTGAGGGAAAGGTGGCAAAGACTCTCCTACCACATTGTGAGAAATCACCATGGGGTTGCACCCACTGCAGCCCCACTCTCCTGAAGTCCAAGGGAAGCTAGAAAAAGATACAGACACTGTGGTCACGAGGTAAGCAATGTTACACAGCAGGGATGAGAACTAAGAGCTGGAAAGAGAAACATTCCAGGAGAGTAGAGAGAAGCCCTGGAAGTCAGCTCCAGGAGGGGATATCTGACCCAGCCAAACATTCCCCCCCCCCCCAATCTGCAAGCCCATATTTATGACTGCATCTTAGGCCAGAGGAGTGTGAGGCCAAGATGGGAGCATTTTTAATGTTCTCCTGCTCTCAGATGGAGCAACTCATGAGCAGAATCTGGGCAGAAAAAAAAAAAAAAAAAAAAAAAAAAAAAACAGCCTTCTGTATAAATGGGTATAATACCTACCTCAGCAGATTATTATGAAGATTAAATGCTATAATAGATAGAAAGCAGCTAGCACCTTACCAGACATATAGTAGATGCTCTTAATCCCATCCTCCCATTCCCACACCTCCCAAGAAGAAAGACTGGGGACACATGCTGCATGATCCCTCTCCCTGCCTCCTCCACGTCTACCCTAAACTGTGATATCTGGGTGGGAAACAGCTTCGGGCTGCAGATGCTATGACAGCGTTGCTTAAATTGAATTACGCTGAAATCAGAGAAGGCTTCAGCTCTCCCAGGGAGTTCAGAAGTGTTCACCCTGAGAGTAACTGCACACTGCACAGGAAAAGGCATTCAAGTTGATAAGAAGTCATTCGGATCACCATCTAAGGCAGCTTTAGCCTTTGAAATAAACTCATTCCTTATTAGTACACACTTGGGATTTCCAGGACTGAATATTATTTCTATTACACAAAGCCCATTTTGAAGACATTTTTTTCATGCTGTCAGGGTCCTATGTAATTTCATCTCTCCACAATGTTACTCTTTCACATATATAGAGCCATAGGCCTTAATGAGAAAGGAAAAGATGGAAAATGAGCAGGAGTCATTGATCCAACGTGAGCTAAAAGCAGGGTACTAGTACATATGACAGACAACATCATTGAGAGCCTGCTGGCCATAAAACAGTATTTAGATTTTTCCTGAAAGCAACAGGAAGCCACGGAAGCCAAATCGGGATTTAAAATAGGAATTATAAATTGTCTTTTTAGAACACTCACTTTCATTATAATGTAAAAAAGACAGACATGGAGTTGGAAGGTAGGAAGAGTAGTTAAGAAACTATTCAATAAAGGGGTGCCTAGGTGGCTCAGTTGGTGAGCCTCCAACTCTTGATTTCATCTCAGGTCATGATATTGGGGTTTATGAGGTCAAGCCCCAAGTTAGGCTCTGTGCTGGGTGTGGAGCCTGCTTAAGATTCTCTCTCTCTCCCTCTACCCCTCTCCACCAGGTATGTGGGCTCTCTCTCTAAAAGAAAAAAGAAAGAAAGAAAGAAACTATTCAATAGACAATAATACTGTCCTTTAAGCATATAATGTGATAAAAATTGTTACAATGGCAATCATATAACAATGCATAAATAAAGTGACACACTGTATACCTTAAATTTACACAATGTTACATGTCAAATTTATCCAAAAAATTTTGGAAAGAAAAAAAATTTTAATTAAAAGTTTGCATAAGGGCAGCCCGGGTGGCTCAGTGGTTTAGGTGCCGCCTTTGGCCCAGGGCGTGATCCTGGGGTCCTGTGATCGAGTCCCATATCAGGCTCCCTGCATGGAGTCTGCTTCTCCCTGTGTCTGTGCCTCCCTCACTCTCTCTCTCTGTCTCTCATGAATAAATAAATAATAAAATCTTTTTAAAAAAGTTTGCATAAATGAAGTATTTCAGATCATGCTTTCAAAATATTTTCTAATATTTTATAATAAATTTTTAAACAAAAAAACTATTCAAACATTTATTCAATTTAGATATGATGCAAAAATACAAATGATAAAAGAAAAATAAGGAAACTGAACCTCATAAAAATTTAAAATTTTTGTCCTTCAAAGAACAATATGAAGAAAATGAAAAGACAAATTACAGAATGGAAGAAAATATTTGTACACATGTACCTCATAAGAGACTTTACTCAAGAATATAAAAAGAACTCTTGCAACTCAATAACTCAACAATAAAAAGACAAATAACCCAATTAAAAACTGTGCAAAGTATTTGTATAGACATTTCTCTTCAGAAGATACACAAATGACCAATAAGCACATGAAAAGATGCTGAACATCATTGGTCATTAGGGAAATGCAAAGCAAAATCATAATGGGATTGTACCTCATACCCACTAAGAGGCAATAATAAAAAGGAAAATGACAAGTATTGGTGAGGATACAGAGTAATTGGAACCCTCATAAGTTCCTGGTAGAGATGTTAAATGGTGTAGTTGCTTTGAAAAATAAATCAGCAGGTCCTCAAAAAAGCTGAACAAAGAGTTACCATATAATCCAGTAATTCCACTACATTCCACCTAAGATAATTGAAAGCATATTTTCACACAAAGACCTATACAAAACTGTTCATAGCAGCATTATTCATAATTGCCAAAAAAGTGGAAACAATACCAATGTGCATCATACTGATGAACAGCAAATAACATGTGATAGATCCATACAGTAGAATAGTATTCAGCCATAAAACAGAATGAAATATTGATACATACCACAACATGGATGAATATTGAAAACATTATGCTAATTGAAAGAAGCCAGTCATAAAAGACCACATACTATATGATCTTAATGTATATTAGTTATATTATTGTCAAGATGTATATTAATGTCAAGAATAGACAAATCTAAAAAAAAAAAAAAGAATAGACAAATCTATTTGTAGACAGAAAGTAGATTAGTGGTTGCCCATGACTGAGGGAGGAAGAAATGTGGAGTGCCTGCTAATAGGAATGGATTTTTTTGGTGGGGGGTGTATAAAAATGTTCTAGAATTAGATAGTGGTAATTAATGTATGACTTTGTGAATATACTAAAACCACTGAACTGTACATTCTAAAAGGGTGAATTTTATGGTATGTGAATTATATATCAAAGATGTTCAAAAAAAACAACAACAAAAAAAAAACAAAGATGTTATTAAAAAATAAAAAACATTCACTCAATAAATAAATCTCCAGGCACTATTCTAGGCAGTGAGGGAATAGTGAACAAAACTGACACAAATTTCTGCCCTTAGGGAGCTAATCTTCAATAGAATAATCCTAATGAGAGATCATAAATTAATGGCAGAGAAGTAGATGGATTTAAGGGAGGCTGTAAAGCAATAATCAACATGGCTAGCTGACCATGTGGAACAGGAGGGAGTGTGAGATCAGGCCCCACAGTAATTCTTAGTGCCACAACCCTGGCCCCCAGGATCACTGTTCCTCACCTTAAAACCACAGGAAAATTGGACAAAGTGCTTTATCAACCAGAAATTTCAGGAATCTCTGAAAAATAAAAGACAGAGAAGATATGGTTTGAAAGAGAAAACTCAAGCTTGAAAGGACTTGGTGCATAAAAGCAGTCAGGACCGCAAGGCTAACTCAAACCTCAGAGATGGTGAACCCCAAAAGCAGGAGAGTGTTGGGAGAGATGAGTCTCCCACATCTCTGCATGCCTTATAAACAGTCACTGACAATTTTTGCTCCAGACTATCCCAATGAAACAAAGGATGCTTGAATAGAGAATACCCTTAAAAGATAGAAATAGTGTCTCCTTCCAGGAACAGAGAGCAAGTTTTGTTGCTATCTAGTATGATAAAAATAGTGTCTCCCTTAGGGGCAAAGACTGAGCAAATTTGCTTGCAGCCCATCATAAAAGATTGGGGCTCCCTAAGCACAGGGTCCTTTAGCTTTGACACCAACCCACTGCATCGGCAGCATCTACCTGAACCAGCTTCGTCACCCCTGTGGGACTTGGGGGGAGGAGGAAGAGGTTAGGGCAACTGACATGACAATGGAAGCTTAAACTGCTTTCTAGGTCCCAAGTAGTAAAGTCATTTGTCTCTGATTTAGGAGTCTTGTGTCTTTTACAGAATCCATGAGAGTGTGGCAGGCTCACTTGTGAGCTTGCAAACAGGTAAAATCTTGGAACCTCCTAGTTCTTGACACAGAGGCCTTGAAGCAATCATCTGTGTAAATGGTCAGGGAGATCAAAGAAAGAGCAGCCAGATGGGTCATTCTCTCCTCCATCTCTTAACCTGCTAGTACCAGGTAATGATATCTGGCCCAATAAAGCAATGATCTTGTTTTATTTGATATGATTTCCCCTACCAATTTTATTAATATATGTTTAATAATTTTTAATGGCTTTTTAAATTTTAAAATTTATCATTACCTGCTAGTACCAGGTAATGATATCTGGCCCAAGTGCAGTCAGTGAGGGAGACCACAAAAGGACAACAGCACAGAGGGTCTGGAGACTCCTAGGAAAAATCGGAAGCTCCCACAGAGACTAGTGACATAGCCCCTGAACAGCACCCTCCCCCCATATAACCAAAAAGTGCAGTTATAACCTCAGCATCCACAAGTTAACTTTAGATAAGGAAAAGGGAAAAGAAAAGAAAGAAATGCAAAAGATAGCTTTCCTTGACACCTGCAATAAGTAATTAGAAAATGTTGAGGTGGGCACTTGACGGGATGAGCACTGGGTGTTATTCTGTATGTTGGCAAATTGAACACCAATAAAAAATAAATTTATTATTTAAAAAAAGTAGAAAATGTAATAGAAAAAGAAAATATCCTATTCACAAAAGCAAAAATTAAATAAATAAATAAATAAATAAATAAATAAATAAGAATTGATCTAAGAAACAATTCATAAGACCTATATGAAGAAAGCTACAGTATTTTTATATTAAAAAACTAAACAGGGGTACCTGACTGGCTCAGTCAGTACAGCATGCAACTCTTGATCTTAAGGTTGTAGGTTTGAGCTTCACATTGGGTGCAGAGGTTACTTAAAAATAAAATCTTCAGGGACCCCTGGGTGGCGCAGCGGTTTGGCACCTGCCTTTGGCCCAGGGCGCGATCCTGGAGACCCAGGGATCGAATCCCACGTTGGGCTCCCGGTGCATGGAGCCTGCTTCTCCCTCTGCCTATGTCTCTGCCTCTCTCTCTCTCTCTCTCTCTCTCTCTCTCTCTCTCTGTGTGTGTGACCATCATAAATAAATAAAGAATTTAAAAATGTTTTTAAAAAATCTTCAAAAAAAATGTTTAAACCCGGACTTCATCAAGATAAGAAGCTTTTGCACAGCAAAAGATGCAGTCAACAAAACTAAAAGACAACCTACAGAATGGGAAAAGTTATTTGCAAATGACATATCAGATAAAGGGCTAGTTTCCAAGATCTATAAAGAACTTATTAAACTCAACACCAAAGAAACAATCCAATCATGAAATGGGCAAAAGACATGAACAGAAATCTCACAGAGGAAGACATAGACATGGCCAACATGCACATGAGAAAATGCTCTGCATCACTTGCCATCAGGGAAATACAAATCAAAACCACAATGAGATACCACCTCACACCAGTGAGAATGGGGAAAATTAACAAGGCAGGAAACAACAAATGTTGGAGAGGATGCGGAGAAAAGGGAACCCTCTTACACTGTTGGTGGGAATGTGAACTGGTGCAGCCACTCTGGAAAACTGTGTGGAGGTTCCTCAAAGAGTTAAAAATAGACCTGCCCTACGACTCAGCAATTGCACTGTTGGGTATTTACCCCAAAGATACAGATGCAATGAAACGCCGGGACACCTGCACCCCGATGTTTATAGCAGCAATGGCCACAGTAGCCAAACTGTGGAAGGAGCCTCGCTGTCCATCGAAAGATGAGTGGATAAAGAAGATGTGGTTTATGTATACAATAGGAATATTACTCAGCCATTAGAAACGACAAATAGGGATCCCTGGATGGCGCAGCGGTTTGGCGCCTGCCTTTGGCCCAGGGCGTGATCCTGGAGACCCGGGATCGAATCCCACGTCGGGCTCCCGGTGCATGGAGCCTGCTTCTCCCTCTGCCTGTGTCTCTGCCTCTCTCTCTCTCTCTGTGACTATCATAAATAAATAAATTTTAAAAAAAAAAAGAAAAAGAAACGACAAATACCCACCATTTGCTTCGACATGGATGGAACTGGAGGGTATTATGTTGAGTGAAATAAGTCAATCAGAGAAGGACAAACATTATATGGTCTCATTCATTTGGGGAATATAAAAAATAGTGAAAGGGAATAAAGGAGAAAGGAGAAAAAATGAGTGGGAAATATCAGGGAGGGAGACAGAACATGAGAGACTCCTAACTCTGGGAAACGAACTAGGGGTGGTAGAAGGGGAGGTGGGCGGGGGGTGGGGGTGACTGGGTGATGGGCACTGAGGGGGGCACTTGATGGGATGAGCACGGGGTGTTATTCTATATGTTGGCAAATTGAACACCAATAAAAAATAAATTTATAAAAAGTAAAAAAATAAAAATAAAAACAATTTTTAAACCCAAATAAATTTTTAGATATACTGTTCTTACATGGGAAGATCTGAAGTTATAAGGACATCAGTATACTCAAATTAATCTATTAACAATACAGCATCACTCAAAACCATAATAGGCTTTATTTTTTTTATTTTTATTTATGATAGAGAGAGAGAGAGAGAGAGAGAGAGGGAGGCAGAGACATAGGCAGAGGGAGAAGCAGGCTCCATGCACCAGGAGCCTGACGTGGGATTCGATCCCAGGTCTCCAGGGCCAAAGGCAGGCGCCAAACTGCTGTGCCACCCAGGGATCCCCATAATAGGCTTTAAAAAGAAGCTAATAAGATGACTGACTATATATTCACCTCAAGGTAAACATAAGCATAAAAGTCAAGGCAATTTTGAAAGAGAAGACTAATGAGCAAACTTGCCCTATGAGACATCAAAAAGTTAATAATAAAAATAGTTTGGTAATTGGGAAAAATATATCACAGACTAATGAACATAACAGTTTAGAAGCAGGCCAAAAATATATGGGGAGAATTTCATATAAAATAGAGATAGTGATTCAAATAAATAGAGAAACACTTCACTATTCAACAATGGTGTAGAGACAACTGCTATCCATTTTTTTTAAAAAATAAAGACAAAATCTTCATGCACAATATTAATTTAAAGTTTTTTCAGCAAATAGAACACCTAAAGGTAAAAGGGGGGAAATTTTACAAAGCCATTAAAAATTAATTAAACATATATTAATAAAATTGGTAGGGGAAAAATCATATCAAATAAAGCAAGATCAGGGATCCCTGGGTGGCTCAGCAGTTTAGCACCTGCCTTCGGCCCAGGGCGTAATCCTGGAGAGCCAGGATTGAGTGCCATGTTGGGCTCCCTGCATGGAGCCTGCTTCTCCCTCTGCCTGTGTCTCTGACACACTCTCTCTCTCTCTATCTCTCTCTCTCTCTGTTTCTGTGTGTGTGTCTCATGAGTAAATAAAATATCTTAAAAATTTAAAAAATAATAAAGCAAGATCAAAATATAAAAGATAATGACATGACATTAGATTCCATATGACAAAAGATACCATAATCTAAGGTACAAGTGAAACAACAGATTTGAGAAAATAATTAGCAAGAGCTAACATCCAATAATAAAAAAATTTCTACATATCACTGGAAGACAGTCCACATAATAGAAAACTACACAAAGTACAGACCTGGGGAACGTAATGTACAAGATGAGCCTAGGTTATCTTGTTGTCAGAAAGTAAGAAAGTGCTTCTTGGTGGGAATGCAAATCCATGCAGCCACAATGGAAAACAATATGAAGTTTCTTTAAAAATTTAAAAATAGAATTATCAACTGATCCAGGAACACCACTATTGGGTACTTACCCAAAGAAAATAAAAATACTAATTCAAAAGGATACATGCAGGGATCCCTGGGTGGCGCAGCAGTTTGGCGCCTGCCTTTGGCCCAGGGCGTGATCCTGGAGACCCGGGATCAAATCCCACGTCGGGCTCCCGGTGCATGGAGCCTGCTTCTCCCTCTGCCTGTGTCTCTGCCTCTCTCTCTCTCTCTCTCTCTCTCTCTCTCTCTATCTCTATCTCTGTGACTATCATAAATAAATAAAAATTAAAAAAAAAAAACAAAAGGATACATGCACCTCTATGTTTCTAACAGCATTATTTACAATAGTCAAGCTATGGAACAAACCAAGTGTCCATCCATAGATGAATGAATAAAATATATGTGGTACACACACACACACACACACACACACACTGGAATATTACTCAGCCATAAAAAACAATGAAATCTTGCCGTTTGTAACAACATGGATGAACCTAAAGGGCATGATGCTAAGTGAAATAAGTCATTCAGAGAAAGAAAAATACCATATGATTTCACTCATATGTGGAATTTAAGAAACAAAGCAAATAATCAAATAAAGAAAAAAGAGAGACACCCCCCCCCCCAGAAAAAACCCAGATCTTAAATGCAGAGAACAAATTGGTAGTTGCCAGTAGGGAGGTGGGTGGGGAAATGGATGAAATACATAAAGGGGATTAAGAGTACACTTATCTTTTTTTTCAAGATTTTATTTATTTATTCATGAGAGACACAGAGAAAGAGGCAGAGACATAGGCAGAGGGAGAAGCAGGCTCCCTGAGGGGCGCCCGATGCATGACTCAATCCCAGGACCCCAGGATCAAGACCTGAGCTGAAGGCAGACACTCAACCACTGAGCCACCCAGGTGTCCCAAGAATATACTTATCTTGATAAGCACTGAGAAGGTATACTATTGTTGAATCATTATATTGTACACCTGAAACTAATGTAATACTATATGTTAACTATACTTCCATTAAAAAAAAAAGTAAAGGAAGAAAGTGCTCAAAAAAAATGATGGAGACATAACAAAAAGACACAAGGGACAATCTGAAGACACTCCCACTAGCCAAATCTGAACAATTTTAGCATCAAAAAAGGTAATAACAAGTTATACCCAAAGAATAGAATAAGAATGTGCATATCTATAATAAGAATGTCTGGATATATGGATGGATGGAAAGGGAGAGAGAGAAAACTCTTCCTAACAGCACAAAGCCAAGTAGAAAAGTCACCATTTTGCTACCATAACAGTAAAGTTGTATCACTCAGAAAATATCAATGAATGCTAAATATAGGAGGAGGGGTTTGATGAGGAACAAAATTTATATATTCAAAACTTAATTACACAAGAAAAACAGTAAATGTACAGTGAAAAGACATTGTGGTTAAAGACAACATTTTAATCAACCAATGAAAATTAACATAATCAACAGACTTCTGGCTATGACTGAATAAGATTGGCAAATCCTCTCCTCTTCCCAAAAAGCACCTTCCAAGTTAGACAACATTGACAAAACAATCATTGCACTCTAAAAATTGACAAGGCATGTGCAACAATATGAGAAGCTTTTATGGTTTTTAAATCGCTGAAATTTGGGTAAGAACAATGGGTATCTGTGGCATTCTGGCCTACGGCTTCTCTCCCTCCTCCTAGGAGTTCAATTAATGGAGGTCTGTCTGGGGTGGTGCAGGTTGAAACAACCTGCAGCTTTTCTACTGTAATCAAAGGGGCTCACTAAATGTGGAGTGGTAGGTGACAGCCCTGCCCAAAAGCTATTGGTGTAAGTAATAATCTCAGAGATAAGCAAGAAGGAAGACTAAATGCTCTACTAGCCTAAGGCTCCACTCATGGTTGGAATAAGCAAATTCCTGGCTGAGTTTGCACATGTGTACAGCAGAGACTAAAGAGAGCCCAGTTTTGCCACATACTCCTGGCTAACCCTAAGGCTGTGCACATGCTCAGAAGAGATATGAAAGAATCCAGTGGAATTAAATGCCAGGCAAGTGAAAACACCCTGAACATTGAATCTACTCTCCTACCCACACACATTCATAAAGAGGAGATGGAGGCCTTATTGACTTGGGGTGTTAGAGAATAATTTCTGTCTAAGAAGACAACAAAGCTATTCAGAAACAGGAGCAACCCCTATGAAGCAAGTCTTAAAAACAAATAATAAAAATTTTTAAAATACTGATTTCTTAAAAAAGAGCAGACACATCAGTAGCCACACTGCAAGGGAGAGAAATTTCACAGATTAATCCCAGGCAAGTTTCTAAAACAAAAAGCAAACAAACACACAAAATAGAAACCACAAAAACCTTCCAGAGGAAAAAAGACAGAATCCAGAGAGGCTATAATATATTATTTAAATGTTTGCTTTTCAACAAAAAATTATAAGACACTCAAAGAAACAGGAATGTATGACCTATATTTGAGTTGAGGAGGTGGGGACCAGTCAATAGAAACTGCCTCTGTATGATCCTAGACATTGGACTTAGCAAACAAATATTTCAAAAAAGACTATTATACATATGTTCAGAAAGCAAAAGAAAATGATGCTTCAATAATAAACTAAAATATGTGGCACCTAGGTGGCTCAGTCAGTTAAGCATTTGACTCTTGATTTTAGTTCTGGTCATAATCTCAGGCCCGTGGAATCAAGCCGCATATTGTGCTCTGTGCTCAGCAGGGAATCTGCTTGAGATTCTCTCTCTCTCTCTCTCTCTCTCTCACTCTCTCTCGCTTTGCCCCTCTCTCTCTCACCCTCTAAAATAAACAAATTCTTTTAAAAAATAAACTAAAATGTGACAACAATGAACCAATAAGCAGATATTCTCAACTAAAAGAACCAAAATGGAAATTCTGGAACTGAAAAGTACAATAACTGAAGTGAAAAACTCACTAGAGGGACTCAACAGCAGAGTCAAGATAGAGGACAGAATCATCGAGTGTGAAAACAGATCAGGAGAGATTATCTCACCTGAAAAACAGACAGAATAATGATTAAAAGAAACATGGACAGCATCACAGAAACCTGTGAGAAATAGCAAAAGTACCAAACTGCATGTAATCGAAGTCCCCGGAGAGGAGAGATAGGAAAAGGGAGACAAAATAACTTGTCAAATTTGATTTTTAAAAAAGGAAAGAATAACCTATACATTCAATAAGTTTAATGAACTCCAAGCAGGATAAATACAAAAAGTCCACACCTTGATACATCATAGTCACATTCTCGAAAGCCATGCCCAAAGAGAAAATTTTGAAAGCAGCAAAACAAAAATGACTTGTAAAATGGAAGACAAATATTATTAACAGTTAATTGCTCATATTAACCAAGGAGGCCAGAAGGCAATGGAATAACATATTCAACATGTTGAATGAAAAAAATTGTCAAACAAGAATTTTATATCTGGGAAAATCATACTATAAAAATGAAAGCAGGGATGCCTGGGTGGCTCAGCGGTTGAGCGTCTGCCTTCAGCTCAGGGTGTGATCCTAGAGTCCCCGGATTGAGTCCCGCTTCGGGCTCCCTGCATAGAGCCTGCTTCTCCCTCTGCCTGTGTCTCTGCCTCTGTGTATGTGTGTGTGTGTGTGTGTGTCTCATGAATAAATAAAATATTTTTTAAAAATAAAATGGGAAATATCAGAGAGGGAGACAGAACATGAGAGACTCCTAACTCTGGGAAACGAACAAGGGGTAGTGGAAAGGGAGGTGGGCAGGGGTTGGGGGGGGGCTGTGTGACGGGCACTGAGGGGGGCACTTGATGGGATGAGCACTGGGTGTTATGCCATATGTTGGCAAATTGAACCCCAATAAAAAAATAAAATAAATTTAAAAATTAAAATAAAATAAAAATACAAATGAAAGCAAAATGAAGATATTCCCCCCTAAACAAAGATAGTTTACTGCTGGAAGACCTACTTTACAAGAAATACTAAAGGGGATGGGAGTTAAAATGGCAAGTAGTAGGGGAACCCTGAACTTGTATTACCCTTGGAATACAGCTAGATCAACATTCAACTATTTTGTTTTATTTTATTTTTTTTTAATTTATTCTTTATTGGTGTTCAATTTACTAACATACAGAATAACCCCCAGTGCCCGTCACCCATTCACTCCCACCCCCCGCCCTCCTCCCCTTCTACCACCCCTAGTTCGTTTCCCAGAGTTAGCAGTCTTTACGTTCTGTCTCCCTTTCTGATATTTCCCACACATTTCTTCTCCCTTCCCTTATATTCCCTTTCACTATTATTTATATTCCCCAAATGAATGAGAACATATAACATTCAACTATTTTGAACAACTAGGAAGAGGATTGTGTGGATTAAGGAAATAATCTGCACAGCTGGAGCATGATAACGAGGCAGATGGGAGTTTTGGAGCCATGAACCCCGGGAGAGGAAGCCAGGAGCCAGAAAAGGGAGGAAACCCATCTTGCAGAGCAAAGTCAGGAAAAGGGAGAAAGTGGGAAAGAGCACAGTGGGTTGGGACCACACTATAAACCTCCAAGAGAAGACCCCCTGGGTCACTCAGGGAGAGAAGGCTCCCCTTCCCAGAGGGCATTTGGAAGAGCGTATTTTGCCTCTCTAAAGACCAAAGGCCAGCCAGGGGACCATTAAACAGATCTCAGCAGCAGGGTCAGAGGTGCACAGAGAGGGCAAAAAAAAAAACCTCTGAACAACTTTTCACCATGAGCCACAGTAGGCTTAAACCTCTGCGTGCTCACACAGGGGCTGCTTTTCTGAGGCTGAACTGAGCAAAGCACGAGAGACTGGAGCAGACCATAGATAACCTGGCTGCAGCTTTTTGCTGCCTGCCACAACAGATCCAAGCCTCTGTGAGGGTTTTTCTGGGACAAAAGGGAGTAAGAGACTTAGTGCAGATGGCTGATAACCTGGTTCCAGCTTTTCACCGAGTGTTACAATAAACTCTAGTCTCTGCTCACACTGTGCTATGGCTTTTGGGGGACAGGATGTGCACCTTACCAGGCCCTATAAAATGTGGAGTTTTGAGTCCTAGGTACCAGGCAAAGATAAAATACAGATCTGTGGCTCTGGGTGTGCCAGGCTAGGACAGGGAAATGACTAAAGCCCAAGGACACAAGAGATTGTTCCCTTTTCTAAGAGGGCATCTTGAACAGGGTGGCCTGGAGTTCCACTCCCCAGGGACAAGAGGGCAGGGGTGACTCCATATTCTATCTCTTCCACCATCCCTCTCTCCTCTCATTCACCCACACAGTCAGACTCCAGAGAGAAACACAGCATCTCTAGTGGAGGCTGGAGCCCCCTACCCTAAACCCTGCCCCCTGGCCTGGCAGGGGCATTTGTACAAGGGCAAGTCAGCTTGTGCACCAGCCCAGCAGGCCTCTCCCTCAAATAACTTACACAGGCTCCCCACATCTACTAAATCTACTGACTAAAGAAAGTTCCTTAAACATCAACATCCAGTGGAAATAGGACCAGGCTTACTTCTCCCCCCCCCACCCCCCTCCTTTTCTTAATTTTAAAAAATTTTTACATCATTTATTTTCCTATTTCTTATTCTTTATTCTTCATCCCTTACTTTATACATTTTTTCTTTTTCTTTTTTTGTATCAGGCTTATAATCTTTTGTGCATTTGTTGCTTCATTTGTTTCCTTCTCTTAGTTTTTGGATCAGGCTGCTTTTTTTAATTTTTAATTTTTTTCTCTTCTCTCCCTATTTTTCTTTCCCTCTTTCTTTCATATTTTTTAGAATCAGGCTTAAAGTTCATTGTCTATATGATGGTATCAATTTTTGATCCATTTCCTTCTCTCTTGCTTTGGATCATGCTTTTTTTTTTTTTTTTTCTTTTTTCTCCTTCTCTTTTCTATTTTCTTTTTTTTTTAATTTTTATTTATTTATGATAGTCACAGAGAGAGAGAGAGAGAGGCAGAGACACAGGCAGAGGGAGAAGCAGGCTCCATGCACCGAGAGCCTGATGTGGGATTCGATCCCGGGTCTCCAGGATCGCGCCCTGGGCCAAAGGTAGGCGCCAAACCGCTGCGCCACCCAGGGATCCCCTATTTTCCTTTACAGGCTTAACTTCACAAACAAATCAAAACACATCCATGTAAAGGTCCAAACACTCCCCACCACAAGGAAAGAGGAACTCTTTGGAGGAAGGACCAGTGGGAAAGAGCAGCCAAAATACAACAGCAGAGTATATACAGCATACACCAGAAACACTTTCAGAGGCTTTGTTGTTGTTATTGTCATTATTATTATTATTGCTATTTTTACTAGGTCTTTTTCTTTTTTTTATTTTTTTATTGTCGTTCAATTTGCCAATATTTAGCATAACACCCAGTGCTCATCCTGCCAAGTGCCCCCCTCAGTGCCCATCACTCAGTCACCCCCAACACCCCGCCCACCTCCCTTTCTACTACCCCTTGTTCGTTCCTACTGGGTCTTTTTCTTTTCTCCTTTCTTTTCTGGACACGACTAGAAGGAGAAATTCATCACAAAAGAAAGAACAGGAGGCAGTACTCTCTGCCATGGATTTAATCAATATGGATATAAGTAAGATGTTGGAACTAGAATTCAAAACAATTATTAAGATACTAGCTGGGCTTGATAAAAGCATAGAAGACACTAGAGAGTCACTTCCTGTAGAAATAAAAGAATATCTAATCAAGCTGAAATTTTAAAATGCTATTACTGAGATGCGGTCAAAAATGGAGGCTCTAACTGCTAGGATAAATGAGGCAGAAGAAAAAGTCACTGATATTGAAGACAAAATTATGGAGAATAAAGAAGCTGAGAAAAAGGGAGATGAACAACTACTAGATCACAAGGGAAGATTTCAACAGATAAGTGATACCATAAAGCACAAGAAGATTCAAATAATAGAGGTCCCAGCAAACGAGAAGAGAGAGAGAGGAAGGCAGAAGGTTTATTTTAACAAATTATAGCAGAGAGCTTCCCGAATCTGGGGAAGGAAATAGGCTTTCAAGTCCAGGAGGCATAGACAGCCCCCCTCAAAATCAATAAAAATAGGTCAACACCCCAACATATAATAATGAAGCTAACAAATTTCAGAGATGAAGAGAAAATTCTGAAAGCAGCTTGGAATTAAAGGTCTTTAACCTACAAGAGTAGAAACATAAGGCTGGCAGCAAAACTATCCACAGAGACCTGGCAGGCCAGAAAGAACTGGGATGATACATTCAGGGTGCCAAAGGAGAAAAATATGCAGCCAACAATACTTTATCCAGCTAGGCTGTCATTCAAAATAAAAGGTCAGATAAAAAGCTTCCAGGACAAACAGGAACTAAAAGAATTTGTGATCATTAAACTAGCCCTGCAATAATTATTAAAAGGGATCCTTTAAGCAAAAAGAGAGCCCAAATGGAACATAGACCAGAAAGGAACAGAGACAACATACAGAAACAGTGACTTTACAGATAATACAATGACACTAAGTTCTTTTCAGTAGTAACTCTGAATATAAATTGGCTAAATGCCCCAGTCAAAAGACACAGGGTATCAGATTGGATAAAAAAGCAAGATCCATTATATGCTGTCTGCAAGAGACTCATCTTAGACCCAAAGACACCTCCAGATAGAACATGAGGGGTGGAACACTATTTATCATAATAATGGACATCAAAAAAAAGCTGGAGTGGCAATCCTTATATCAGACAAATTAGATTTTAAACCAAAGATGGTAATAAAAGATGAAGAAGGACAGGCTATCATAATTAAAGAGTCTATCCAACAAAAAGATCTAACAATTATAAATATTTATGCCCCTAATGTGGGAGCAGCCAATTATATAAACCAATTAGTAACAAAACTAAAGAAACACACTGATAATAATACAATAATAATAGGGGACTTTGACACCCCATTCACAGCAAAGGACAGGTCTTTGAAGCAGAAGTTCAACAAGAAAACAAGGACTTTGAATGACACGCTGAACCAGATGGACTTCACAGATATATTTAGAACATTTCATCCTAAAGCAACAGAATATGCATTCTTCTTGAGTGCACATGGAACATTCTCCAGAATAGATCACATACTGGGTCACAAATCAGGTCCAACAGGTACCAAAAGATTGAGATTCTACCGTGCATATTTTCAGACCACAATGATTTAAAACTTGAACTAAATCACAAGAGAAAATGTGGAAGGAACACAAATCCTAGGAGGTTAAAGAGCATCCTACTAAAGAATTAATGGGTCAACCAGGAAATTAAAGAAGAATTTTTAAAATACATGGAAACAAGTGAAAGTTAAAACATGATACTTCAGAACCTTTGGAATGAGCAAAGGCAGTCCGAAGAGGGAAGTAAATGGCAATACAGGACTTTCTCAAGAAATATGAAAAGTCTCAATCTGCAAACTAACCTAGATCCTAAAGGACCTGGAAACGCAACAGCAAATAAAGCCTAAATGCAGCAGGAGAAGAGAAATAATAAAGATTAGAGCAGAAATCAATGACATAAATATCAAAAGAATAGAAAAGATCAATAAAACTAGGAGCTGGTTCTTTGAAAGAATTAATAAAATCGATAAACCCCTAGCCAGACTTATCAAAAAGAAAAGAGAAAGGGCCCAAATAAATAAAATCATGAATGAAAAAGGAGAGATCACAACCACCACTGAAGAAATACAAGCAATTATAAGAAATACAATTTTTTAAAAAAGAAATACAATTATAAGAAATACAAATAATTACAATTTTAACAATTATATGCCAACAAATTAGACAATCTGGAAGAAATGGATGCATTCCAAGAAATATATAAACTACCAAAACTGAAACAGGAAGAAATAGAAAACCTGAACAGACCCATAACCAGCAAAGAAATTGAAGCAGTAATCAAAAATCTCCCAAGAGGTGGTGCCTAGGTGGCTCCATCAGTTAGGCATCTGCCTTCAGCTCAGGTCATGATCCCAGGGTCCTGGGATTGAGCCCCACATTTTGCTCCCACTTGGCAGTTGAGTCTGCTTGTCCCTCTCCCTGTCTCTTCCCCACCACCACTGTTCACACTCTCAATTGCTATCTCCTCTCTTCTTCTTCTTCTTCTCTCCTTCTCCTTCTTCTTCTTTCTTCTTCTCTCTTCTCCTTCTCCTTCTTTCCTCCTCCTCCTCCTCCTCCTCCTCCTCCTCCTCCTCCTCCTCCTCCTTCTTCTTCTTCTTCTTCTTCTTCTTCTTCTTCTTCTTCTTCTTCTCCCTCTTCTTCTTCTCTCTTTCTCTCTCTCTCATAAATAAATAAAATATTTTTAACAAATCTCCCAACAAACAAGAGTCCTGGACCAGATGGCCTCCCACCAGAATTCTACCAAACATTTAAAGGAGAATTAATAGGTTCTTAATTAATAATTATTCTTCTGAAGCTGTTTCAAAAAATAGAAATGGAAGGAAAACTTCCAAACTCATTCTATGAGGCCAGCATTACCTTGATCCCAAAACCAGACAAAGATCCCATCAAAAAGGGGAATTATGGACCAATATCCCTGATGAACATAAATGTAAAAATTCTCACCAGGATAATAGCTGATAGGATCCAACAGTACATTAAAAGGATTATTCACCATGACCAAATGGGATTTATTCCTGGGCTGCAAGGGTGGTTCAACATTCACAAATCAATCAACATGATACACAGTATTAATAAAAGAAAAGACAACAACCATATGATCCTCTCAATTGATGCAGGAAAAGCATTTGACAAAGTAGAGCATCCTTTCTTGACAAAAACTCTCTGTAATGCAGCAGTAGAAGGAACATAACTCAATACCATAAAAGCCATATATGAAAAACCCACAGCAAATATCATTCTCAATGGGGAAATACAGAGCTTTTCCTCTAAGGTCAAGAATGAAATGGGGATGTGCACTCTCACCATTGTTACTTAACAGTACTGGAAGTCCTAGCCTCAGCAATCAAATAACAAAAAGAAATAAAAGGCATCCAAATCAGCAAAGAAGAAATCAAACTCTCACTCTTCAAAAATGACATGATTCTCTCTGTAGAAAACCCAAATGACTCCAACAAAAAATTGCTAGAACTGATACAGGAATTTGGCAACGTCACAGGATATAAAATCAATGCAGAGAAGTCAGTCACATTTCTACATACTAACAATGAGACATAAGAAAGAAAAATCAAGGAATTGATCCCATTTCCAATTGCAACGAAAACCATGAGATACCTAGGAATAAATGTAACCAAAGAGGTAAAGGATCTGTACTCTGAAAACTACAGAACACTTAGGAAAGAAATTGAGGAAGACACAAAGAAATGGAAAAACATTTCATGCTCATGGACTGGAAGAACAAATATTGTTAAAATGTCTATGCTACCTAGAGCAATCTATACGTTCAATGCAATCCCTATCAAAATACCATCGACTTTTCACAGAGCTGAAACACAAACCATCCTAAAATTTGTATGGAACCATAAAAGACCCCAAACAGCCTAAGAAATGTTGAAAAAAAGAAAAACAAAGCTGGTGACATCACAACTCTGGACTTACACTGTATTACAAAGTTGTAATCATCAAGACAGTATGGTACTGACATAAAAACAAACACATAGATCAATGGAATAGAAGAGAAAACACAAAAATAAACCCGTAATTATATGGTCAATTAATCTTTGACAAAGGAGGCAAGAATATCCAATGGGAAAAACACAATCTCTTCAACAAATGGTGTTGGGAAAATTGGACAGCCACATGCAGAATGAAACTGGACCACTTTCTTACACTATACACAAAAATAAATGCAAAATGGATAAAAGACCTAAATGTGAGACTGGAATCTATCAAAATCCTAAAGGAGAACAGAGGCATCAACTTCTTTGACTGTGGCCACAGCAACTTCTTGCTACACATGTCTTCAGAGGCAAGGAAAACAAAGGCAAAAATGAACTATTGAGACTTCACCAAGATAAAAAGCTTTTGCACAGAAAAAAAAATGGTAAACAAAACTAAAAGGCAACCTATCAAATGGGGGAAGATATTTGCAAATGTCTTATTAGATAAAGGCTACTGTCCAAAATCTACAAAGAACTTATCAAACTCAAAATCCAAAAAAAAAAAAAATCCAGTCAAGAAATGGCCAGAAGACATGACATGACCATACAGACAGACATTTCTCCAAAGAGGACATACAAACATGAACAGAAACATGAAAAAATGCTCTACATCTCCTGTTATCAGGGAATTACAAATCAAAACCACAATGAGATACCACCTCACACCGGTCAGAATGGCTAAAATTAATAAGTCAGGAAACAACAGATGTTGGTGAGGATGCAGAGAAAGGGGAACCCTCTTGCACAGTTACTAGGAATGCAAGTTGGTGCAGCCATTCTGAAAAACAATATGGAAGTTCCTCAAAAAGTTAAAAATAGAGTTACCCTACAACCCAGCAGTTGTACTACTGGGTATTTACCCTAAAGATACAAATATGGTGATCTGAAGGGGCACCTCTACCCCAGTGTTTATAGAAGCAATGTCCATAACAGCCACATTACATAAAGAGCCCAGATGTCCACTGACAAACTAATGGATAAAGAAGATTTAATACACACACATGCACAAACACACACACACATGCACACACACAATGGAATACTACTCAGCCATCAAAAAGAATGAAATCTTGCCATTTATATTGATGTGGATAGAACTAAAGGGTAGTATGCCAAGCAAAATATGTCAGTCAGAGAAAGACAAATATCATACAAATTCACCCACATGTGAAATTTAAGAAACAAAACAGATCAGCATAGGGGAAGGGAAGGAAAAATAAGATGAAAACAGAGTAGACAAACCATAAAAGAATCCTAACTATAGGAAACAAACTGAGAGTTGCTAAACAGGAATTAGTTGGGGGGAATGGGGTAACTGGGTGATGGGCATTAAGGAGGGCACATGATGTAATGAGCAGTGGATATTTTATAAGACTGATGAATGACTGAACTCTACTTCTAAAACTAATAATAGTTGCCCGTAAAGTTCAGGGTCCACTTCTGGATTCTCTATTCTGTTCCACTGATCTATGTGTCTGTTTTTGTGCCAGTACCACACTGTCTTGATGACCACAGCTTTGTAGTACAACCTGAAATCTGGCATTGTGATGCCCCCAGATATGGTTTTCTTTTTTAAAATTCCCCTGGCTATTCGGGGTTTTTTCTGATTCCACACAAATCTTAAAATAATTTGTTCTAACTCTCTGAAGAAAGTCCATGGTATTTTGATAGGGATTGCATTAAACGTGTATATTGCCCTGGGTAACATTGACATTTTCACAATATTAATTCTGCCAATCCATGAGCATGGAATATTTTTCCATCTCTTTGTGTCTTCCTCAATTTCTTTCAGAAGTGTTCTATAGTTTTGAGGGTATAGATCCTTTACATCTTTGGTTAGGTTTATTCCTAGCTTTTGCACAGCAAAGGATACAGTCAACAAAACTCAAAGACAACCTACAGAATGGGAGAAGATATTTGCAAATGACATATCAGATAAAGGGCTAGTTTCCAAGATCTATAAAGAACTTATTAAACTCAACACCAAAGAAACAAACAATCCAATCATGAAATGGGCAAAAGACATGAACAGAAATCTCACAGAGGAAGATATAGACATGGCCAACATGCATATGAGAAAATGCTCTGCATCACTTGCCATCAGGGAAATACAAATCAAAACCACAATGAGATACCACCTCACACCAGTGAGAATGGGGAAAATTAACAAGGCAGGAAACAACAAATGTTGGAGAGGATGCGGAGAAAAGGGAACCCTCATACACTGTTGGTGGGAATGTGAACTGGGGCAGCCACTCTGGAAAATTGTGTGGAGGTTCCTCAAACAGTTAAAAATATACCTGCCCTACGACCCAGCAATTGCACTGTTGGGGATTTACCCCAAAGAGACAAATGCAATGAAACGCCGGGATACCTGCACCCCGATGTTTATAGCAGCAATGGCCACGATAGCCAAACTGTGGAAGGAGCCTCGGTGTCCAACGAAAGATGAATGGATAAAGAAGATGTGGTTTATGTATACAATGGAATATTACTCAGCTATTAGAAATGACAAATGCCCACCATTTGCTTCAACGTGGATGGAACTGGAGGGTATTATGCTGAGTGAAGTAAGTCAGTCAGAGAAGGACAAACATTATATGTTCTCATTCATTTGGGGAATATAAATAATAGTGAAAGGGAATATAAGGGAAGGGAGAAGAAATGTGTGGGAAATATCAGAAAGGGAGACAGAACATAAAGACTGCTAATTCTGGGAAACGAACTAGGGGTGGTAGAAGGGGAGGAGGGCGGGGGGTGGGAGTGAATGGGTGACGGGCACTGGGGATTATTCTGTATGTTAGTAAATTAAACACCAATAAAAAATAAATTAAAAAAAATAAAATAAAATAAAAAAATAAAAAAATAAAACTAATATATTATTTATTAATTAAATTGAATTTAAACTTTTTAAATGGGTACCAAAAAATTACTAAAGTCCTTCAAGTAAAAGGAAATGACACTAGACAACAATTCAGATCCAAAGAAGGAAATGAAGAGCATGAAAATGGTAAATATCTACATTAATATTAACACACTACGAAGAGACTTTCAATTTCCTGTCCAGCATAGAAAGAGCTTGGAATTCATTACTCCATCCTAAAAACAAGTAAGAAGCTGAAAAAAATGGAAATCAACTCTTCTTAAATCCATCAGAGAAGTCCCAGGGAAACTGCCACCAAAATTGGAAAGATGGAGAGAAATCACAGCTTAGGAAACGGAATCCACATTTTTGTGGGTTTTACTTCCAGGAGCTCTACTAGTAAAAAGAATATTCCCCTCCTGCTTTCAGCAGAGGGAGGGGAAAACAAACATTTTTAAATATGCCAGAGCTTTCTGTTCTTAACAAGGCATGACCTTGAAAAAAAACTATTTTACCAGAACTTATTGGGTTTCTCTCAGAGCTTGACTAACCTGGACAAGGGGAAATGCCCAACTCATCCCCTGTAGCCATCTTGTCCCACACTGAAAGAAACCAAAAAATGTAAGTGGAGTTCACAGCCCAGGGATACAAGCTCACCAAAAGACTGAGATCTTAATCATAGACTATAAGATGCTTCCCATCCCCTACACACACACACACACACACACACACACACACACACACACCCCTTACCACCACATCACTAACAGCCTATTTACTATAGTTCCTTTTACCTAGTACATAATTCCTGGATTTCAACAAAAAATTACAAGACATACTAAAAGGCAAAAATACAGTTTAAAGAAACAGGACAAGCATTATAACCAGATTCAAATATGAGAGTGATGTTGGCATTATTATACCAGGAATTTAAAATAACTCTAGCTAACATACTAAGGGATCCAATGGAAAAAGAAGACAACATACAATAATAAATAAGTAACGTAAGTAGAGAGACAGAAACTCTAATAAACAAAAAGGAAATTAAGTACAGAGGCTGGAAAGATGGCAAAGTAGGAGAACCTTAAGCTCATCTTGTCTTATGGATACAACCAGATAACACTCACATCAGCATAAATAACCCAGAAAGTGACCCAAAAACTGGCAGAATAAACTCCACAACTAAAGATAGAAAAGAGACCACATCAAAGAAGGTAGGAAGGGCAGAAATGTGGTTTAGGAGCAAAACAAATCATAGCTGTCCCTGCTTGGGAGTGAGTAGGGGACACAGTAAAGGGCAATAAACAGACTAGCACTCCAGGGAACCCTCATGGGGAAGACAAATCCTCATAACTTATGGCTTTCAAAGTCAGAGGAGCCAACAAATTTCATGAGTTCCTACAGTCAGCGGGACTTAAAGCCTGGAATTTTAAAAATCAGAGGCTCAGTTCTAGGAGAGTCTGGAAGGTGATAGGCAGCTGAATTCCAGCCCTTGAAAAGATAGTACAGAAAATGACCTACAGAGATACAGTGTAGAAACAGCGGCTTGAAAAACAACTGGAGCATGTAGGAGGGAGAGTTATTTACTCATCTCAGAGAGTGTTTGAAGAGTCGGGAATCGCAGGAAGAACCCTCTAAGAACAAAGGAGCTGGCACACAATATTTCCCTTCCCCAACACTCAGCATAAACACAGGGCCACCTGCAGGAACCAGCACCGCACCAACACTAGCTATCTAACTTGCTTACATGAAGCCCTACTACCTTGTGCTTCACAAGATCCATGCTTCCTTGTTACACTTGCCTCAGTGTAGGTGTTGCAGTTTCCCTTCCCAAGAAGACTGGCACAAGCCCAACTAACACCACATCTCTAATCCATGTATTTTACAGGCTGTCAGTTCCGGTGGCAGCCAAGGCAGGTCTCATTTCACAAGCAGACTAGGATGCACCTTGTTAAAATGTGCCCCACCCCCCAGTAAGACAAAACACTGCCCGTAACAGGCAAAGAGAGCCTCTGCAAATGACTGAAGGAAAGAGCGGCCAGGACACAACAGTAGGGCATAGCAACACACATAGGAGACACCCTCTGAAGTACCAGGTCCTGAATAACAGGAGACACTGCACTGCAGAGCATTACAGGACTTCTTCTTCATCAGACATTATCTTCAAGAGCATGAGATACAGCTCACTTTCCTAACACATAGAAACAGGCACAGAGGGTTAGGCAAAATGAGGAACCAGAGGAATATGTCCCAAATGAAAGAACAGGGCAAAACCATAGCAAGAGACCTAAGTGAAATGGATATAAGTAATATGCCTGACGTGGAAGACATCAGTGATACCTGTAACAAAGAGATAAAGAAATAATCATTCGGAGATGAAAAACACAATAAATTAACTTTAAAATACACTTGAGGAATAAATAGCAGGCTAGAAGAAGCCTAGCATGAATTAGTGACCTGGAAGACAGAGTAATAAAAAGCAATCAAGTTGAGCAAGTCAGAGGAAAAAAAATTATGCAAATTGAGAATACTTAGGGAACTCAGTGACCCCATCAAGTATAATAATATTCACATTAAAAAAATAATAATATTCATATTATAGGGATTCCAAAAGAAGAAGATAGAGAAAAGGGGGAAGAAAATTTTTTGAAGAAATAATACCTGAAAACTTCCCTAATCTGGGGAAGGAAATAGATACCCAGATCCAGGAAGCACAGAAATCCCCCACCACCACCACCAAAACAAAATCAACCCCAGGAGATCCACATCAAGACACATAGTAATTAAAATGGCAAAAAAAGTTGTGATAAAGAAAAAAATTTAAAGCAGGAAGAGAAAAGAAGGCAGCTACATACAAGAGAAACTCCTTAAGGCTAACAGCAAATATTTCAGCAGAAACTCTACAGGCCAAGCAGGAGTGACACGAAATATTTAAAGTGCTGAAAGGAGATAATTGGTGCCAACAATACTCTATCCAGTAAGGCTACCATTCAGAATAGAAAGGGAGGGTCACTCAGCTGGCTCAGTCAGTAGAGCATGCTACCCTTGATCTCTGGGTCATGAGTTCGAGCCCCATTTTAGGGGGAAAGTTTACTTTAAAAAAAAAGAAAGAAAAGACCAGAATAGAAGTAGAAATAAAGAGTTTCTCAGACAAACAAAAACTAAAAGAATTCATGATCACAAAAGCAGCTCTACAAGAAATATTAAAGGGGACTCTTTGAGAAGACAGGAAAGACCATAAGTGAAAGTATGAAAAGTAGGAATCACAAAAGCAGTAAAAATAAGCATATCTGTAAAAATCAGTAAAGAAATTCACAAAATAAAAGGATGTAAAATATGATACCATATACCAAAAAATGTGGGGGGAGAGGAGTAAAGAATGGGTCCAAACTTAAACAACTATCAACTTCAAATAGGCTGTTATATGCAAATGGTATATACAAACCTAACGGTAATCACAAATCAGAAACCAGTAATAGGTATGCAAAGAATAAAGAGAAAGGAATCCAAGTATCACTAAAGAAAGTGAAAAAAAAAAAAAACAGGAAAGAGAGCAGGAGAAGAAAGGATCAGAGAAAAACTACAAAAACAACCACAAAACAAATAACAAAATGGTAATAAATACATATCTATCAATAATTACTTTGAATGTAAATGGACTAAATGCTCCAATCAAAAAACACAGGATGATAGAGTGAATGGAAAAACCATCTATAAGCTGCTTACAAGAGATTCATTTCAGACCTAAAGACACCTGCAGGTTGAAACTGAGGGGATAGAGAAACATTTATCATGCAAATGGATGTCAAAAGAAAGCCAGGGTAGCAATATTCATATCAGACAAAATAGGCTTTAACACAAAGACTGCAAGAAGAAACAATGAAGTACACTGTATAATAATGTATAATAATAAAGGGGACAATCCAACATGAAGATATGACAATTGTAAATACTTATACATCCAACATGGGAGCACCCAAATACATAAAACAGTTAATAACAAACATAAAGGAACTAATCAATATGGGGCTTGGGATCCCTGGGTGGTGCAGCGGTTTAGCACCTGTCTTTGGCCCAGGGCGCGATCCTGGAGACCCGGGATCGAATCCCACGTTGGGCTCCCGGTGCATGGAGCCTGCTTCTCCCTCTGCCTGTGTATCCGCCTCTGTGTGTGTGTGTGTGTGTGTGTGTGTGTGTGTGTGTGTGTGTGACTATCATAAATAAATAAAAATTTAAAAAAAAATAAGGGGCTTAAACATTCCACTGACATCAATGGACAGTATAGCCAAACAGAAAATCAACAAGTAAACAGTAGCTTTGAATGGCACACTGGACCAGATGGGATTTAACAGATATATTCAGGACATTCCATCCTAAAACAGCAGAATGCACATTCTTTTCAAGTGCACATGGGACATTCTCCAGAATACCTCACATATTAGGCCACAAAACAAGTCCCAACAAACTCAAAAAGATTTAAGTCATACCATGCATCTCTTCTGACCACAACACTATGAAACTATAAATCAACCACAAGAAAAAATCAAGAAAGACCACAAATAGATGGAAGTTAAATAACATGCTACTGAACAATGAATATATCAAAGAAGAAATAAAAAATTATGTGAAAAAAATGAAATGAAAATACACAAAATCTTTGGGATGCAACAAAAGCAGTTCTAATAGGGAAGTTTACAAAAATACAGTCCTACTTCATGAAACAAGAAAAATGTCAAATAAATGACCTAAACTTATACCTATAGGAGCTATCAAAAGAAGAACAAAACCTCAAACCAGCAGAAGTAAGGAAATAGCAAACATGAGAGCAGAAATAAATGTTTAAAAACTAAAAACAAAACAAAACAATAAAACAGAATGATATAAATAATAGTGAAAGGGAATAGAAGGGAAGGGAGAAGAAATGGGTGGGAAATGTCAGAAAGGGAGACAGAACATGAAGACTCCTAACTCTGGGAAGCGAACTGGGGGTGGTGTAAGGGGAGGAGGGCGGGGGGGTGGGGGTGAATGGGTGACGGGCACTGAGTGGGGCACTTGACGGGATAAGCACTGGGTGTTATTCTGTATGTTGGCAAATTGAACACCAATAAAAAATAAATTTATTAAATAAATAAATAAATAAATAAAACAGAATGAAACTAGGAGCTGATTCTTTGAAAAAAGCAACAAAACTGATAAACTTCTAGCCCAAGTCATTAAAAGAGAGAGAGAGGACTCAAACAGAATCACAAATGAAAGAGGACAAATAACACTGATACCACAGAAATACAAACAATTGTAAGAGAACAGTATGAAAAACCCGTATGCCAACAAATTGGACAACCTCGAAGAAATGGATAAATTCCTAAAAATGTACAACCTACCAAAACTGAAGCAAGAAGAAATAAAAGATTTGAACAGATTGATTACCAGAGACTGAATCAATCAATAATCAAAAAGACTTCCAACAAATAAGAAATTTCAGGGTCAGATGGCTTCACAGGAAAATTCTACCAAACATTAAAGAAGAGTTAATACCTATACCTCTTCTCAAACTATTTCAAAAAATAGAAAAGGAAGGAAAGCTTCCAAATTCATTCTGAGGCCAGCATTACCCTGATACCAAAATCAGATAAAAAAAAAAAAAAAACACTACAAAAGAGGGAACTGCAGGCTCTGATGAACATAGATGCAAAAATTCTCAACAAGATATTAGCAAACCAAATCTAACAATACATGAAAAAAGTAATTCACCATGATTAAGAGGGATTTATTCCCAGGATGCAAGGGTGGTTCAATATTCATAAAACTATCAAGATGATACATTACATCAATAAAAGAATAAAAGCCTAACCTCCTGTCAGCTGAAGGAAGCAAAGTAGGAAGCATGTCCTTTTGTATCCTACAAGCTGCCTGCAGCTCTGCCCAGTGAGGGGACAAGGCAGGGTAGGGCAGAGGAGGGGCCTTTGATGGCCCCAGGCTCACCTGCATGCTCTGGCCCTGGGTCCCCATGCCTGCCCGCCCACCCTGTGGAGCCTCCAGGTGACCAGCACCATGTCCAGCCAGGTTGTAGGTATTGAGCCTCTTTACATCATGGCAGTGCCAGCCAGCCTCAACAGCCCAAAGGGTTCCTTAGAGACCAAGCCCCTCCCATCCCTCATCCCCACCCCCGGCTCCTAGTCCAGCTCCCACCCACTGCACCCCAGGTCACAAGAAAAAGGAGGATATGGAGAGGGGTGGGCCTGCTGAGCAGGTGGTGGGAAGCTGCTGCTCAGCCCCATGCCCAAACACTTCTATGGGGATGTGGCATCCAGCTACCACTATGATTGTAGCACCTTGTAAGGCCTACAAAGCATTCTTCAAGAGGACCATCCAGGAGAACATTGAGTATAGCTGCCCAGCCTCCAATGAGTATGAGTTCACCAAGCAGAGACACAGCCCTATCAGGCCTGTCCCTTCACCAAGTGCCCGGGGGTGGACATGCTCAAGGAGGGGGTATGTCTGGACAGTATCTGGGGTGGGTGACAGAAGTATAAGCAGCAGCTAGAGGTGGACCCAGTGCCCTTCCCAGGCTCCCACCCTGCTACACCCCTGGAAGTAGCTAGAAGCACTCAGAGAACCACTCCAGTAAATGCACTGGTGTCCTACCTCCTGTGGTTGAGCCTGAGAACCTTATGCCCAACCCAGTGGGCCCCCAAACTTCCAGCTCTGACTACCCTCTGTGACCTCTCTGATGGAGAGATCATGGTCACCATCAGCTGGGCTAAGAGCATCCCAGGCTTATCATCACAGTCACTGTCTGACCAGATGTCTACAGAGGGTATAGATGGAGGTCCTGGTGTTGGGTGTGGTCCAGCACTCACTGCCACTACAGGGTGAGTGGGCCTTTGCTGAAGACCTGGTCCTGGATGCAAAGGGGGCACAAGCAGCTGGCTTGGGGGAAACTAGGGACTGTCCTGCTGTAACTGGTAAGGCAACTACAGGCTTTGTGGCTGGAGCATAAGGTATATAGGTCCTGCTGAAGACCATGACCCTTGCCAATTCAGACTCTGTGCTCTTTGAGGATGCCAAGGTTGTGGAGCAGCTGTGAGAAACTCTACAGGAAGTCCTGCTGGAATATGAAGCAGGCAGGCTGGGCCCTGGAGGGGTACTGAGCAGTGACAGGCAGGCAGGCTGCTCATGCTACCACCCCTTTGCTAGAAAGTGGGCAAAGTGATGGTCCATTTCTATGGGGTGAAGCTGGAGGGCAAGGTGCCCATGCACAAGCTGTTCTTGGAGATGCTCAAGACCATGATGGACAGAGGCAAGGGGTGAGTATGGGAGGGGATGCTGGCAGAACCTGCCCAGTACATGGTCAGCCCCAACAGGGCAGAGCTGGGGGCTGGGCAGTGCCAGACTGCTGGCAGGGCCAGGGCAATACCATCAGTCCCTGGGAGTAGGCCCTATGCCCTCCCTCTCCCCCTCCCAGGGGTTCTTAGAAGCCGGGACATGTGTGCTCAGGCTCAGAACACAGTGCTGACCCTTGCAAGCCATAACATGCCCCCAGAGTGTAGGGGGCCTTGCAAAAGGGAGTGGAGGCCACAGTGTCCCAGTGGGTGATGCTTTTGCTGCTGCTTAATCCAACCCCCTCTCCAGAGGGGGATTTAAAAAGTAAAGGCCCCTCCCCACTTTGTTCCTCTTCTCATTATTTGCATTAGGTATTACTGCTCCCCTTGAAGCAATAACCCTAAGCAGGTATCAGCTTGTGGACCCTTAGAGTGACCATCAGTCCCACCCAGCCACTTCAGGGGGTAGGAAGTACATTGCCTCTATGTCCTGCAGAGCAATAACACTATATTTATTTTCAGGTTTGGCCCAGGAAATACAGGGACATAGGGCAAGGCAGGGCCCAGAGCCCTTGGCTATACAGACTCTATTCTAATGTACATTTGCTGCAAAGAGAAACTACTTTGGTTTTAAACCTTTAGTGAGAAAAAAAATTGTCAAGCTCAAGAAAAAAAAAGAGAGAAAAAATAAAAATCATATGATCATTTTGATAGATACAGGAAAAGCATCTGACAAAGTACAACATCCATTCATGATAAAAACCCTCAACAAGATACCTCAACATAATAAAGGTCTTATATGAAAACCCACAGCAATATCATACTCAATAGGGGAAAAACTAGACCTTTTTTCCTAAAGATAAGAATGCCCACTGTCAGGGCACCAGGGTGGCTCAGTCAGTTCAGTGTCTGCCCTTGGTTCAGGTCATGATCTTCAGTCCCAGACTGAGCTCCACATCAGGCTTCCTGTTCAAGGCGAGTCTGCTCTTTTCTTTCTCTTTTTCTCTCTCTCTCCCCCCACCTCCCGCCTTTCCCACTTCTCATTTTCTCTTTCTCAAATGAATACCTAAATCTTTTTTAAAATGCCCATTATCATCACTCTTTTTTTAATAATAAATTTATTTTTTATTGGTGTTCAATTTGCCAACATACAGAATAACACCCAGTGCTCATCCTGTCAAGTGCCCCCCTCAGTGCCCGCCACCCAGTCACACCCAACCCCCGCCCTCCTTCCCTTCCACCACCCCTAGTTCGTTTCCCAGAGTTAGGAGTCTTCCATGTTCTGTCTCCCTTTCTGATAGTTCCTACCCATTTCTTCTTCCTTCCCCTCTATTCCCTTTCAGTATTATTTATATTCCCCAAATGAATGAGACCATAAAATGTCCTTCTCAAACTTATTTCACTCAGCATAATACCCTCCAGTTCCATCCACGTCAAAGCAAATGGTGGGTATTTGTCATTTCTAATGGCTGAGTTATCATCACTCTTATTCAACATAGTATTGGAATCCTAGCTACAGCAATCAGACAACGAAAAGAAATAAAAGGCAACCAAATTGGTAAGGAAGATTTAAAACTTCCACTATTTTTTTAAAGATTTTTATTTATTTATTCATAGAGAGACAGAGACAGAGAGAGGCAGAGACACAGGCAGAGGGAGAAGCAGGCTCCATGCAGGGAGCCCGAAGTGGGACTTGATCCCGGTCTCCAGGATCACACCCTAGGCTGCAGGCGGCGCTAAACAGCTGCACCACCGGGGCTGACCAAAACTTCCACTATTTGCAGACAACATACTATATATAAAAAACCCTAAAGACTTCACCAGAAACCTCCTAGAACTGATAAATGAATTGAGTAAAGTCATAGGATACAAAATCAATATACAGATAATCTGTTGCACATCTATACACTAATAATGAAGCAGTAGAAAGGGAAATTTAAAAAATAATCCCATTTATAATTGCATGGAGAATAAAAAACACCTAGAAATAACTTAACCAAGGAGGGGAAATATCTGTACTCTGGAAACTATAAAACACTGACGAAAGAAATTGAAGATGACATAAACAAATGGAAAGATATTCCATGCTCATGGATTAGAAGAATAAATAATGTTAAAATGCTTATACTACCCAAAACAATCTACACATTTAGTGTAATCCATATCAAAATACCAAAACCATTTTTCACAGAACTAGAACAAATAATCCTAAACTTTGTGCAACCACGTAAGACTCCAAATAGCCAAAACAATATTGAAAAACACAACTGAAGGTATCACAATTATGGACTTCAAGTTATATTACAAAGCTGTAGTAATCAAAACAATATGGTACTGGCACAAAAATAGACAAATAGATCAATGGAACAGAATAGAAAACCCAGAAATAAACTCACAATTATATGGTCAATTAGTTTTCAACAAAGGAAGAATGAATATACAGTGGGAAAAGAGTCTCTTCAACAAATGGTGTTGGGAAAACTGGACAGCCACATGCAAAAGAATGAAACTGGACTACCTTTTAACACCATACATAAAAATAAACTAAAAATGGGTTAAACACCTAAAAATGAGACCTGAAACCATAAAATCCTTGAAGAGATCACAGGCAGAATTTCTCTGATATTGGCTATAGTGACTTTTTCCAGGCAAGAGAAATAAAAGCAAAAATAAACTATTGGGACTACATCAAAATAAAAAGCTCCTACACATCAAAGGAGACAGTCAGCAAAACTAAAAGGCAACCTATTGAATGGGAGAAGATATTTGCAAATGACATATCCGATAAAAGGTTAGTATCCAATATATATAAAGAACTTATACAACTCAACACCCAAAAACAAATAATCCAATTAAAACATGGGCAGAGAAAAAAAAAAAAAAAAAAAAACATGGGCAGAAGACATGAATAGCAATTTCTCCAAAGAAGATATACTAATAGCCAACAGGCACATAAAAAGATGCTCAACATCATCAGGAAAATCAAAACTACAATGCAATATCCCCTCACACCTATCAAAATGCCTAAAAAAATCAAAAACACAACAAACAAGTGTTAATGAAGACATGAAGAAAAAGAACCCTCGTGTATTGTTGGTCAGAATGCAAACTGGTGCAGCCACTGTGGAAAACAGTTTGGAAGCTCCTCAAAAGTTAAAAGTAACTACAATCCAGTAATCACATTACTGGGTATTTACAAAAACAGGGATCCCTGGGTGGCGCAGCGGTTTAGCGCCTGCCTTTGGCCCGGGGCGTGATCCTGGAGACCAAGGATCGAATCCCACGTCGGGCTCCCGGTGCATGGAGCCTGCTTCTCCCTCTGCCTATGTCTCTGCTTCTCTCTCTCTCTGTGTGACTATCATAAATAAATAAAAATTAAAAAAAAAAAAAAAACAAAACCTAATTCATTCTTATGTTAATTGCAGGATTATTTACAATAGCCAAATTATGAAAGCAGCCTTAAGTGTCCATGGATAGATGAATGGATAAAGATGTATATGTGTATATATCAATATATATACATACATAGTATACATATATAATGAAACATTATTCAGCCATGAAAAAGAATAAAATCTTGCCATTTGCAACAACACAAATGGAACAAAAGAGTATAATGCTAAGTGAAATAAGTCAGAGAAAGACAAATACCATATGATTTCACTCATATGTGGAAATTAGGAAACAAAACAAATGAGCAAAGAAGAAAAAAAAATAGAGACAAACCAATAAACAGACTCTTAACTACAGAGAACAAACTGATGGTTACCAGAAGGATTGTTAAGGCAATTATTCTGTATGATACCACAATGACAGACACGTCAATATACATTTGTCAAAACCCACAGAACCAGACAATGACAAGAATAAACCCCAATGTACACTATGGACTTTGGGTAATAATGATGTGTCAATGTAGGTTCATCAGTTGTAACAAATATAAGTACTGGTGCAGGATATTAATAGTTGGGGAGGCTATACATGTGTAAAGGGAGGTATTCATGAACTGTTCTTACTTTCTGTTCAATTTTTCTGTGAACCTACAACTGCTCTAAAAAATAAAATCTATTATTAAGAAACGTTATAAATATATTCTCTCATTTCCTCTCTTCCTTAAAAGACAGAAGACTGTAAAATGCAATAATTATAACACTATATTATTAGATTCATAACATATATGAATATAATATAGATGAGACTGTAGAATGAAAAAGAAGGAATGATGTTATATTAGAGCAACATTTTTATATAGTATTGAAATTAAGTTAGTATTACTCTCAAGCAGATTGTAGCAAGTTAAGATGCATATTGTGATCCCTAGATCCCAACCACAAAGAGCTCAAAATAATAGGGCTAAAAAGTCAACAGAGAAATTTTAAAATGATACACACAAAAATACCATTTACTTAACACAAAAGAAGTCAAGGAATAGCAGAGGAACAAAAAAAAAAAAAGACAGAAGGAGTTAGATAATAAATATCAAAATGACAAGTGTAAATTCAACCACAAAAATAATTGACCATAAATACAAATATCCCAATCAAAAGGCAGAAACTGTTGGACTGGATTTAAAAAAAAAAAAAAAAAAAAAGCAAGATCCAACTATGTGTTGTCTATAAGACACACACTTGAGATTCAAAGAAACAAATGAGTTGAAACGGTAGGAGATATAACACGCAAACAGTAACCATAAGAGAGCTAAGTAACTATATTAACATTGAGGAAAAGTAGTTTTTAAGAATTATTATTATAAGAGTTGTAGCAATGTTTATCTAGATAGGTCTCCTGAGGCAAGGGAAACAAAACCAAAAATAAACTACTGAGACTACACCCAAATAGAAAGTACCTGGGTGGCTCAGTCATTTAAGCATACAACTCTTGCTTTCTGCTCAGGTCATGACCTCAGGGTCCTGGGATGGAGCCCCAGGTGGGTTCCATGCCAGGAGTGGAGCCTGCTTAACCTTCTCTCCCTCTCCCTCTCTCTCTCCACCTCCTCACACCTCTCCCCCTTAGACATGACATGTGAAAGAAATACATGATCCTCACCTGTACCTTACAGGCAAAATAATTAATTAATTAATTGATTGATTATAATAAATACATAATAAATACATAAATAAATAAAATAAATTTTTAAAAGGTAGAGATAGATAGAGGTATATATTTTAAAAACATTATTGGTACAACACACAAAATTGGAAAATGGACTCTTAAAGTATAGCAACCATGTTAAATTTTTCTTAATTTGACAACTATACTAAAGATATACAAGAATATTCTTGTTAGGGGACACCTGGGTGGCTCAGTGGTTGAGCATCTGCCTTTGGCTCAGGTTGTGATCCCAGAGTCCTGGGATTGAGCCCCACAGGGAGCCTGCTTCTCCCTCTCCCTATGTCTCTGCCTCTCTCTCTGCCTCTCATAAATAAATAAGTAAAATCTTTAAAAAAAATATATATATATATATACACACACACACTGAAATATTATGGAGTCAAGAGGCCTAATATATACAATGTACTATCAAATGATTCAAAGATATATATATATATATATATCTGTATCTCGTGTGGTCTTTGTGAGAGACAGGAAATATAGAGCAAATGTGGCAAAATGTAAAAAGTTAATGAAGGATAAATGGTGGTTTTTTGGAAATATTTCAAAACAAAAGATACTGATATTTCTTTGACATGACATTAATTTCTGAGCAACAGCCAGTATTATCCTTAACAGGCAAACACCAGCAGCATTCCCTCCAAAGTCTAGAACAAAAAAAGGAAGTCTCTTTCCCACTAGTATTTAACATTGTACTGGAAGTACTAGTCAACAGAATTAAAAAGGAGAAAGAAATCAGATGTATAAAATTTCAAAAGACAAGAAGAAGGACACTTGGGTGGCTCAGTGGTTGAGCGTCTGCCTTGGCTCAGGTCATGATCCTGGGGTCCTGGGATCGAGTCCCGCATCGGGCTCCCCACAGGGAGCCTGCTTCTCCCTCTGCCTATGTTTCTGCCCCTCTGTGTCTCTCATGAATAAATAAATAAAAGCCTTAAAAAATAAAAAAGAAGAGAAGAGAAGACATTTGCAGACCATATGATTTTTGTAAACCTAGAAAGCGGGGAAAAAAAAGACAATTTCATAAGAAATCTGAAAGCAAAATTAACATACAGAAATCACTAGAAGGACAGCAGTGGACTGAAGTCTCTGGAGCTGTCCCTGGAGCCAGAGCTGCCATTGTCCCCTCCTCTTCCACTTCCCTTTACAAACAATAAAGGCGTTTGCACTTTAAGATTAAAAAAAATAAAATCAATAAGGGGCTCAGTGAGTTGAAGGGGTACTGGTGACTTGGGCTCAGGTCATTGTTTCATGGGTCTTGAGATGGAGCTCCCCTCCCCTCCAGGTTCAGTGGGGGAGTCTGCTGGAGATTCTTTGCCTCTGCCCTTCCCCTTACTTGGGAGAGGGCATGCTCTCCTGTGAAATAAATAAGTAAGTAAGTAAGTAAGTAAGTAAATAAATAAATAAATAAATAAATAAATCTTTTTAAAAAATAAATAAATTTTAAAATTATACATACACAGAGAGAGAGAGAAGGAGAGAGAGAAATCATATAATAGAGAAACCTAAGTGTTTGTTTAAAAAAAAATTGCAATTTAGCTTCAGCTTTAGCCTTTAAAAGGCCATATATCCAAATAACTACTGTCAATTTGGGCATTCTTAAAATAGTAAGGTATTGGGGTACCTGGATGGCTCAGTCAGTTAAGCATCTGCCTTCAGCTCAGGTCATGATCCCAGGGTCCTGGGATGGGAGCCCCAGGTTGGGCTCCCTGCTCAGTGAGGAGCCTGTTTCCATCTATGCCTCTGCTACTCCCTCTGCTTGTGTGTGCATGCTCTATCTCTCTCTGTCAAATAAATAAATAAAATATTTTTAAAACAGTAAGGTATTAATGATTTTATGATAACATTAGGCCATGATCATATCTAATCATCGTAATACCATCAGTAATTGTATAATGCCATTCACCCCTCAGTGATGTGTTCAGAAAGTAAAGATATACCAGAATTACCAGAATTATTTTGAGATGAGCAGAAAGTGAATGGGCCACTATAATTATTCTTCTTCAGGAAAAGACAGAGGAGTTGCTGTACAAGAGATATCTGAAGTCGCCTTTTCCTGTACTTAGACAAAATTTTCAAACAAGATATAGACTCTGGGATGGCATGTTGACGAAGATCTCTTCATAAAAGACAGAAGAGATCATGTATTTTGCAGATAACAATACCAAGGAGCAGTAAGCCCTAACTTATTACAGAAAAATACCCACAATAGTTTGCCATTCCAGGAAGGAAACAAATACCCTATGTTTTGTTTGTAAATACAAAGAGAGTATCTTACCACATCAGTCCTGGATTAGGGATTGGTGGGGAGTGGAAGGGAGAGCTACACTGTTTATATTTTTTTTGAGAATATATTCAGGTATTATTACTTATGTAAATAAAATTTTCTTAAAGCCAGTTATGCATTCTAGAAAGTAACGTAACAGCCGATGCCAAGACCAGTGGCAGGGCACGGAGCATAGGGCTTGGGCCTCCCGGTCTCCAGTCCAACAATGAAGGAGTCGAGTGCCCTGACGCCCAATGCTGAGGAAACTCGACTCTCATTCATGTCCACCTTGCACTTAACTTCCAGTACCCAAGTGACCTCCACTTTTTTTTTCGACTAGGACCTGTCTGTGGCCACCCTGTACCCTGCCCGGAACCTGAAGCTATAGTAGCTAATTCCGCCCGCAGAGCGATGCAAGCATTTTCTGATTGGTTAGACCGTATTGAATGACCCCAAGGAAACCCAATGAGTGGCCCTGACAGTCCCTGGGACTCTTGCAGGAAACTAAAATCAGGCAGTATGGAAGGTATCTGATCAACAAGCCTGAATCATATCATGAATAAATAGATAAAATCTTTTTTAAAAAATTTAAAAAGATCTTGAGGAGTACTTTCTAACAGATCAGACCCCCTTTTAGGAGGATCATGATGATGATGATGATGATATTTTTACCATTTGCACAATGCCTGCTACATGCCAAGCACACGGCTCAAGACGCTGGCAAACAGCACTGACATTGTAAAGTGGGAGAGACAGATTATTAACATAATAAACAGTAAACCGCTACTATTTACTAAGCACTTACTATGTTCCAACAACATTTTTTTTTTACAACAACAGCAACAAAAGCAGCCTTGGGCTTTTATTTAGGAAGAATTGGAAAGCGTTTGGATGTGTCCCCGTTATTTAACAAATAATAACAATGATTATTATACTATCTTGAACAAATACAACACATTGACCCAACGGTCCTTTGGATCCTCATAAAGTGAAATGTTAAGGAAGACAGATTCTCAGTACATGCTCTGAGTTTGAATTTCAGAAACTCTAATTAACTTCCCGTGCCTCAAGAAGGCCGAGGGCAGCTGCAAGCCCCACTGCCTGGGCAAGACCAAGGGCAGGACCCACCCCGACATCCACCGCGACGTGGTGCGCAGGCTGTGCGACTTCTACAGGCCCTTCAACTTGAAGTTTTACCAGATGACCGGCCAGGACTTCGGCTGGGACTGATGGCCCCCGCGGCCCTGGGACCTCCCAACCTGGCTTACATATCCAGAGAGATTATATGTATGTAAAATGTACAGAAATCTATTTTATAATAATTTATTTTTAATTCATAAGCAATTAATTCACTAAGCTGCCTAGCCACACTCTGTAGAGAGTTAGCCTCATGCTCTGTGAACATTCCAAAGTGTTTGCATCTTTTCTTTCCCTCACGATGGATGGTGCTTCCATTTCTTTTTGTGTTTTGTTTTGGAGTTTGTTTTTTGTTTTTTGTTTTTGGGGTTTTTTTGCCCCTCCCCCGTTCTATTTAAAAAAAGAAGAAAAGCACAAAAAAAAAAAAAAAAGAAACTCTAATTAAGGTTCTTAGGAATTTCCTTTATAACAAGTAGTTTTGCCCCAACCCTGCTTAGGAACCAAGAACAAAGGGCTATCTCGACTGATGATTTTCATATAGTGTTCCAGATATGTTTGTCCCTGGGGACCAATTCTCCTTTCAATATATGCTTACAATTTTAACTGATGCCTCTCATTGTCATAATCTTAGGCAGTTCACAGACATGATCTTATAAAAAAAATTGTTCCAACAACATTTTACATACATTATCTCATAACTGCCCAGCAGTAGATGGCATTCTCCCATTTTACAGGTAAGGAAATGGAGGCTCAGAGAAGGTGAAATGACTTGCTCCTCAATCACCGAAGTAGGAAATGGATGACCAGAAGGGGAAATCAGGTGTGCATCTACTCCAGGAGCCCTGCTAACTGTTCTGTCTCAGGACAGGACCATATTCCCTTGGAAGGGGAATTCACAGTGAGGATTCACAGGACCAGGGACAATGATGAGCTGCGAAGTGGACCTGCTTAAGTCAAGTGAGCAGCAGATACCAGGTGATACCAGTCAAGGCCAGGATCCACCTTGCTCAGAGCCCCACTACTGGGCAGGCCAGGAGCCCCACACCCCTCCCTGTGTCCTGGTGAGCTCAAGAGTCGTCATCTGTGCCTTACATCAGGGCACGTCCACTTTCACTCTACTGAGTGGAACTCCCATTATTCCCCTCGCTAGAAATTTCAAGGGCCAACCGCAGTGATTCCTGCAAGCTCCTCCCCACCGACCCCCCAACCACACCACTACCACCATCTTCTACCTGAACACCAGCAGCACAGCAGTGGCTCCTATCACCTGGGACCCTCGGAGTAGCTTCCAGCGGCGTCCACATTCACTCCATGGGGACTGCAGTTTCCCAGCAGCCCGATTTCTCTCCTCCCCTGCCCCTCATCGCACCTCCGCTGCGTTGCCGCACAGTCCTTGCTAGTTCAGGAAGACAGTGCCTCCTGCAGCCAGCAACGCCAGAAACCCCGCCCTAAGAGAAGATGTAGGCCAGCTGTGCAAGGAAAAATCCTGAATGCAGCCCAAGAAGTTTGAGTTTTCTTCATAACCCTGTCACCAACAATCAGGGCCCTGACAGCAGGCATAACCACCCTGCTACCCAAACTTCTCAACCGCTAATAAAAACTGTGATCTTAAACTTCAGTGTAAAACAGAAAAAAAATGTTTTTGGAGGTGCTTACAGAGAATTCCTAGGTCCTATGCTCCAGGAATTCTGATCCAGTAATTTGGGGATGGAGGAAAGCATCTGCATTTTCCACGAATTTGCCAGGGAATGGCAACGCCGCCAAGTCACAAACCACTAGCTTAAATGCCCATTAAGAGAGGTCTGGCTTAAAAATAATTCCATACAAAGGAATGCTACACAGCCCTAAAAATGAAAGTATAAATAGGCCACTTTGTAAAAAAAGTATAAAGTGAGCAATCATTTGGATAAGGCACAGGAGGGGTGGAAGGAAATGTTTTCTCGTCCTCTGTAACCATATTAGGGGTATTACTTATTCCGAAATCAGTGGTGGATGTTTTTTTCTATTAACACTAGAAAACGAGATGACCACACCTTCGTTCTTTGCAGCCACAATGCACCACGCAGATCAAAGTCACTGACGCTGCATCTTAAGTGGGCCTTGTCGTGTCAGACCCAGTTCTACTAGTTCTGGGCTTCTGAGCAAGCGGATTAACGCTCTGCAGGACATTTTCATCATCTGTAAATTGGGCTAAAGATAGATAGACTTCGTGATTGTGTTTTACGTCGAACTAAATAAACTCCGACCACTGATGATCGCAGTATAATAATTACTACTGTACAAAACAGATATGTATATTTTAAGTAATAAATTGATCATGCCGGGCCAGCTAGTAACATAAGCAACGCTAATCTTACTTCCCCTCCAGCACCTCTGAAAGGTCCTGACCGGGGTCACCACTTGCGCGCTGACGTAAGGATAAGGACCAAAAACTCCTCTCGCTGCGCAACCGAAAGAAGAGCTCGTCACTTCCGGGGCGGGGCTCCGGGGGGGAGGGCCTTACATCTCCCCATCCTGGTGCAGCTTTCCACTGATGGGAAATGAAACGTAATCACTTTTCCAGCTGAGGTCAACTCGCGGAAGGCCGAGATCTTGACACTGGGAGCCACGCCCTAGGCGGCCCCATCGCTCGGCCTCCTAGAGGCCCTCGGAAGTCTTCCCCTCGCCACAGCCTGGGTCACTGAGGGCGCGGGGCGGGGCCTCGGAAGGGCGGGGCCTCGGAAGGGGCGGGCCTCGGAAGGGCGGGGCCTCGGAAGGGGCGGGGCCTCGGAAGGGGCGGGGCCTCGCGTGACATTTTGCGACTCTGGTTCCGCCGCGTCCTTTGAAATGCCATTGGCTCAGACCCGTCGGTGTGAAGAACCTGCGATTCCAACGCCGCCCGAGGCCAGGCCCTGCACCGCTGCTCGCGCCACCAGCCCCCGGCCCGCGGGCCTCCCGGGAGGCGCCCCCGGAGTCCCGGGCATCGGGCCGCGTCGCCCCGCGCCCCCCGCCGCCTCCCCTGGCGTCCAGACCCGGCACCGCGTGCGGGACCCAGGCCCCGGGAGCGCCGCCCGCAGCGCCGGCCCGGGGATGGGCAGCCGGCCCCGCAGCCCCAGCGCCCACCCCGAGCCCTGCTGGGGACCGCCGCGCGGAGGACCCGGCCCGGCCAAGCGCCGCCGCACCCCGGAGCCCGAGGGCCCGCAAGGCATGGAGGGGCCCCCGGCCGCCGGCGCGCTCGCCTCCGTGGTGGTCCTGGCCGCCGGCTCTGCCCTGCAGCTGCTCCTGGACGACGTCGACCTGGTGCTCGAGCCCGAGCCCACGTCGGTCCTGCAGGTGTCCCTCGGGGGCCTCACCCTGCTGCTGGTCCCCGAGGCCCTCCTGCGCGCGGGGGGCCAGGGCCACCCGCCTGCCGGCCCGGAGCAGGGCGCCGTCCCGAGCGCGCCCGGGCACCAAGCCGCCGGCCCGCACGAGGCCCTCTGCGCGTCTGTCCCGGACGTGGCCGCCCAGGAGGAGGCCTGTGCGGAGGACGCCGACCCCGAGCTCCCGCCGCCGCGGGCGGGCCCCACGGCCGGCTGGGCGCCTGAGCTGCGGGCCTGCGCTGGGGGGGTGGCCGGGCCGCGCCCGCGCCCGCGGGCCCCCGGCCCTGGTCCAAAGAGGCTCTCTCCTCTCCGCTACTTCGACCTGGACCCCCACCTCCTGGAGCCCTTCCCCGGCTCGCCACTCCAGCCTCTGCCGCCCTCTCCGAGTCCGGGTCCCCACGTGCGCCCCCAGCGCCCTCCAGGACCCTCCCCCAAGGCCCGGAGACGCCTGTTCCAGGAATGAACGGCTCCCGCAGCCTCTTGCCACCCAGCGAGCACCTTCAGAGAGCCTTCTACCAGCGGCTGTGTGTACATTGCACAACTTGCAAGAATCATCAAGGATAAATAACGGACAGATGCTCGTTTGATGCTCTTTTGGCCCAAGTGTCCGTGCTGGTTTATGACAAGCTTGCCATTTTGACTTTTATGGTGGCTGTAGACGCTTTCGGGGAACCTAACAAATAAGTATATGTGGACAGATGTTTGTTGGTTACAAAACAAACACAGAATGAGAAGCAGTGATTGTGTGCCTTCCTTTCTTTAATGAGAATGTTATGAAATATTTTAACTATATTGCTAGGTTGGGGGGATTTTCCCCAAAAGAACCAACTTTTTTCCATTATTTGCTTCCAAAATATTTTTAAGATAATTCTCCTGTGCTGGAAAAGTTTATAATTCTAAAGACTCTGTGTTTTGATAGTCTAAGATCCTAAATATATTTTGTACATTGTTACTGGCATATAGAAATACTTTGTGATGTTGATCTGGTATCCAGAAAAATTATTTAATTTATTTAATGGCTTATCTGTAGAGTATCTTGCTTAATTAATAAAGACAATAATACTTCCAAAATAATGAGAATATTATCTCTTTTTTTGACAAGCCTCTTATATTTTATTTTTCCTTGGTTTTTTAATTGGCTATTACTCCAATTCCAGGTTCAATAGTATGGTTGATGGGGGCATCCCTATTTCATGGCTTGTATTAATGCAAGTGTTTCTAAATTTTACCAGAAAGCATGATATTTTTCCTGTGCATGATTGGTAGATAGCCCTTATGCTGTTGAAGATTAGTTTTTAGTCTTTCTAATCATGAAAAAAATGTTGGACTTCTGTTTTGTCTATTTGGACTGACTACAAAGGCTTTCTCAAATTATTATAAATGTTGGCAGTTAATTGTATGTATACATAAAATATCTACATGGAACCTTTGGGTCATTGGGTACATACAGAAACCTACCAACAGAGCAAATGGGACCAGACTTGGGGCTTCAAGGATTTTAAAACCTGGATGCCCTCCTGAGTACTTGAGAAAAGAAGGTAGAAAGGGAAAAACAGTAACTGCTGGGTCACTTTAAGGGTTTTTTAAGTTGAATTTTAATGCAAACTCTTCCGTATGCATAGATGACTTTTGTACTTCTTTGTTTAACCTATTAATGGGGTGATATGCACCTCCTAACAATATAATATCTTTGCCTTTCTGCTATTCCATATTATTTGATACAATTCTAATTCTACACTGGGTACTTTTTCTTTGTTTTTGGTTTTGTTTTGTTTTTACAAACAACCATATACATACAACTTCTAATTTTAAAATATCATATTTCTGCAGGCTTACCTGATAACAAAATAAATTATTCATGATAAATTTGATGTCAACAAGATGTTCCTTTTTCTGTTGAACATTAATAACTACAATTTAGATTAGCCAACATGCTTTGCCAGTGTCTTTGCTCACCTTCTGTTCTTGCATTCCACTACTTTATTCTGTCCTGGTGTTTTTTCTTACCAAGGTACCCTCTTTAAAATTCTTTCAGGGGATGCCTGGGTTGCTCAGCAGTTGAGCCTTGCCTTTGGCCCAGGTCCTGATCCTGGAGTCCTGGGGTCCTGGGATAGAATCCTGCATTAGTCTCCCTGCAGGGAGCCTGCTTCTCCCTCTGACTCTGTCTCTGCCACTCTCTCTGTGTCTCTCATGAATAATTGAATGAATGAATGAATAAATAAATAAATAAATTATTTAAAAAATAAAATTCTTTCAGTTGTGGCCTGTGTATAAATCTTAGTTTTGCATGTCTGCAAATATTTCAATTACACCCTCAATCCTGTGTAATATTCTAGTGAGAAGTGGAATTCTAAAATTTGAGGCTCCTAGGTGGCTCAGTCTATTGGGCAATCAACTATTGATCTCATCTCAGTTCTTGATCTTGGGGTTGTGAGTTTAAGACCCATGTTTAAGCTACATAACCCTGATGGGCTACATATTAGGCATAGAGCCTACTTAAAAAAATAAAATAAAATAAAATAAAATAAAATAAGGCCTATACTTTCTCATTACTTTAAAGATATTGCTCTATTATTTGCCTTGCCATGTATTGTTGCAGGTGAGAAGCCTTCTGTCATTTGTATTGCCACTCCTTTGTAGGGATTCTGTTTAGGATTTACTTTAGCATTTTTCTTAACCTTGATATTCTACAGCTTCAATGTGATGTGCTTAGTGGGAGAAATTTTGCCTGCTGCAACTCAATGAGCTTTTTAAATCTGGAGAATTAACTTTTTAAAAAAAATCTCAAAAAGGAATGAGTCATCATCTCTTGGGCCATTGGATCCGTCTCCATTATCTGGAACTTCTAACAGACAAATGGTCATGCTACTTAATCAGTGCTCTTATCCTCATGTCTCTTAGTATCCATATTCTGTTTTTGTGACCTTTATGATAACCCACTTTCTCTCTTAAAATTCACTGATTCTGTCCTTTTATATTTTCAAAATTCTGTTTATGTTCTTTATAAGAGAGTATACATTTCATATGCTGCATTTTTTCCTTTTCAAGACTTCTGATTGTTTTTTTTAATATCTACCTGCCCTTAAAGACATGAACAGAAATCTCACAGAGGAAGACATAACATGGCCAACAAGCACATGAGAAAATGCTCCGCATCACTTGCCATCAGGGAAATACAAATCAAAACCACAATGAGATACCACCTCACACCAGTGAGAATGGGGAAAATTAACAAGGCAGGAAACAACGAATGTTGGAGAGGATGTGGAGAAAGGGGAACCCTCTTGCATTGTTGGTGGGAATGTGAACTGGTGCAGTCACTCTGGAAAACTGTGTGGAGGTTCCTCAAAGAGTTAAAAATAGACCTGCCCTACGACCCAGCAATTGCACTGCTGGGGATTTACCCAAAGATACAGATTCAGTGAAACACCGGGACACCTGCACCCCACTGTTTATAGCAGCAATGTCCACAATAGCCAAACTGTGGAAGGAGCCTCGGTGTCGAAAGATGAAAGGATAAAGAAGATGTGGTCTATGTATACAATGGAATATTACTCAGCCATTAGAAACAACAAATACCCACCATTTGCTTCAACGTGGATGGAACTGGAGGGTATTATGCTGAGTGAAATAAGTCAATTAGAGAAGGACAAACATTATATGGTCTCATTCATTTGGGGAATATAAAAAATAGTGAAAGGGAATAATGGGGAAAGGAGAAAAAATGAGTGGGAAATATCAGAAAGGGAGACAGAACATGAGAGACTCCTAACTCTGGGAAACGAACAAGGGGTGGTGGAAAGGGAGGTGGGCGGGGAGTGGGGGTGACTGGGTGATGGGCACTGAGGGGGGCACTGGATGGGATGAGCACTGAGTATTATGCTATATGTTGGCAAATTGAACTCCAATAAAAAAATATATCTACCTGCCCTTATTTCACAACTTTTAATCAATGTCATATAAACTTTTTTCTTCTTTAATGAATACCTCCTCCTTTATCTCTAGAAAAATTTAAGCGTTCCTATTTTAAATTATGTATCAATTAGCTCAATAATTGCAACAATTGTGCTTCTAGCTCAAAACAATGAATACCTTTCTGCCTTCACCTGGAGAGGACAACAATCTACCTGGACAGTCATGTCCCAAGAGATCACTAGTGCCCCCTCCTACTTTTCCCAGGTCCTCAATCAAGACTTAAAAGATCTAAATTTCCTTTGTGATTTAGTCCAAATACAATGTGTAGATAATCTCCTACTTTGTTCAGAGAACAAGGAAAGGTGTAAAAAGGATTACATTTACTTGCCCCCAGCCTTAGCATAAAAGAAACATAAAGTTTTAAAAGATAAGTTATAATTTTGCCCAAGTACTACCCTTTATTTAGAACATGGCTTATCTTAAAAAGGAAAAATGGTCTGTCCTGGTAGACTAAAGACCACCCAAACATATCCTAAACCCCTCACAAAGAACAATTGAGAGTGGGATCCCTGGGTGGCGCAGCGGTTTGGCGCCTGCCTTTGGCCCAGGGCGCGATCCTGGAGACCCAGGATCGAATCCCACATCAGGCTCCCAGTGCATGGAGCCTGCTTCTCCCTCTGCCTGTGTCTCTGCCTCTCTCTCTCTCTCTCTGTGACTATCATAAATAAATAAAAATAAAAAAAAATTAAAAAAAAAGAACAATTGAGAGTATTTTTTTATTTTAACTGGATGTTGGCAAACATCCAAACAATTGGTGCCAAATTTTTCTGAGATTGAAACACCTCTTTTTGAATTGACTAAGTCTTCAGACAGAAACCCTCACCTGGGGAACACATATGCGAACAGGGCTTTATAACCTGAAGAAGGCCATTCAACAGCCTCTTTCTCTAGGCATCTCTAACTACAAAAACCTCTTGTGTCTATTTGTGCATAAGCAACCTAGGCAAACCCTTGAAATTTTAACTCAACTTGATGAGAACCATCAAAACACCATTGTTCCAGAAACTGGAAGCAACTAAGATGTCCTTCAACAGGGAGACAGGTAAACAAACTGTGATATATTCATGCAATGGAATAGTATTCACTGATAAAAAATAAGAAATGAGCTAACAAGCCACGAAAAAACATGGAGGAACTCTAAATGCATATTGCTAATTGAAAGAAGCCAATCTGAAAGGACTACATACTATATGAATCCAACCATGTAACATTCTGAAAAACTATAGAGACAGTAGAAGGATGAGTGGTTGCCAAGGCTCAGAGGGAGGCAGGTAAATAGGTGGAACACAAGGGATCTGTAGGGTGGTGAAACTATTCAGTATGATATTACATGGATGCACAACATTATGCAATTGTCAAAACTCATAGAATTCATAGAACTCCTAGAACAACACAGAGTGAAGTTTAACATAAACTATGGACTTTAGTTGTTTATAATGTATTAATATTGTTTTATTAATTGTTTTATTAATTGCAATAGCATACCATAGTAATACAAGAGGTTAGTAATAGGGGAAACTATATGGAAGAGCTGTGGTATATGGGAACACTGTGCTATGTGCTCAATTTTCCATAAATATAAAACTGTTCTAAAAAGGGGGCACCTGGATGGTTCAGTGGGTTAAGCCATTGACTCTCGATTCTGGCTCAGGTCATGGTCTCAGGGATGTGAGATTGAGCCCTATGAGCTCTGCACTCAGTGCAGAGTCTGCTTGGGATTCTCTCCCTCTCCCTCTGCCCCTCCACACCTGCTCATGCTCTCTTCCTCTCTCTGTCTCTGTCTCTGCCTCTCTATCTCTCTCTCTCTCTCTCTAAAATAAATAAATAAGGGTGCCTGAGTGGCTCAGTCAGTTGGGTGTCTGCCTTCAGCCCAGGTCCAGATCCCAGGGTCCTGGAATAGAGCCCTGAATCAGGCTCCCTGATCCACAGGGAGCCTGCCTCCCTCTCTGCCTCCCTCTGTCTCTCATCTCTCATGAATAAATAAACAAAATATTTTTTAAAATAATAAACTAAAATAAAATCTTTTTAAAAAGCTGTTCTAATATATATATAGATATTAGATATTAGATTAGATATTAGCTATCTAAGAAAGAGGTGCCTGGGTGGTTCAGGTGGTTAAGTGTCTTCCTTTGGCTCAGGTCATGATCTGGCAGTCCTGGGATCAAGCCCCATGTTGGCTCCCTGCTCAGTAGGGAGTCAGCTTCTCCTTCTCTCTCTGTCCCTCCCACCTGCTCATGCTCACTCACACGTGCTGTCTTCCTCTCTCTCTCAAATAAATAAAGAAATCAAAAATCTTTTTTTTTTTTAAAGTAAGGAAGAAAACCTCCATTAGAGAAGTTAACTTCAGGGACAAGATTTTTTTGATGAACATACATTTAAAAACAAGTTGATAGCCTCATGACATAAAGGAAGTAGAAAACTGCTTGAGGTACAGTAAATGAGGACTTTGTTAGAAGTCCATCAGAGGCAAGTTCTATATATCACTAAAATGGCCAGCTCAATTTTTATCTACTATCCCAACCTCTAAATACAATCAACCACAAACATTGCTTATTATAGCCTCACTCTTGACCCACCTGGAAAGGTTTGTCCCCCTTATCTTAGGGTGATAACCGTCCCTGAAAAATTTGAAGCTTCTGCTGAACTAGCTCTGACCTACCCACATGACTTTATGGTTCCCCATTCAATACAGATATTACCACAGACAGAACACATGCTTTTCAACTGGCCAATTAATAACCTATGAGATGCTATTACTCTTTCCTTCTCACATCACAATTCACCACTGCAATACTCTGAATCCTGCCACTCTCCTCCCCTACCAAAAGAAGAGGAACCTCATTATTATCTTACCTCAGGGAATTCTCTGTACCTCACTCAAATTTATTAGAGACTCCTATCGACAACCTGACCTAATATTATTTGTTGATTGGATCATACCTTAAAACTGAGCCTATAGGTTATTGAGCGGGATATACTATCACTAATCTAAATTCTCCTTTAGAATATAGTCCTCTACCTCAGGTAAAGTCAGCCTAGATGGGCAGAACTTATTGCACTTACTATAATTAGCCAAAGGCCAGAAAGTAAACATACACAGCAGGTATGCTTCTGTAGTAGTATATGACTTTGGAATGGTTTGGATACAAAGGGAGCTTCTCATCTCTGCTGGTATCCCCTCAAAAATGGACAAGTTAAAGGACTTTTCAATGTACTCCTACTGCCTAGAGGTGGCTACTAGAAAGGCTGAAGTCCATGCAAAAATAGATAACATGCAAGCTAAAGGAGATGCCCTAGCAGATCATTATGTCAAATAAATAGCCTTAACCAAAGCCATGATGGTATAAATCCCTGGAGGGGCTCAAACATGCCATTATAGAATATAAACAATAAGCCCTAAAAAGGAAGAATGAAAATCTGATTGTCCATTTCACTCAGATAATCTCTGATGCTCTCAACACTTGGTGGCATCAGATTATTTCACATGGATATTAGTTAAACCTGTCTATGAAACTAATCATGATGATGATACAGACAAATTGGTTACTATCTTAAATTAGCATTGGTAGGGAAACCTCTTTAAAAAACAAATGATTACAATACCATAGAAAAGAATAAAATATTTAGGAATGAACTTATCAAGGAGGCAAAAGATTTGTACACTGAAATCTTCTAAACATTGCTGAAAGAAACTAAAGACAAATGAAATAACTATCCCACATTCATAAATTGAAAGACTTAATATTGTTAAGATATCAATATTACTGAAAGCGATCTACAGATTTAATGCAATCCCTATCAAAATGCCAACAACTTTTTTTTTTTCAGATACAAAAATCCATCCTAAATTGCACATGGAATCACAAATGACCTCAAATAGCCAAAAGAATCTCAAAAAAGAAGAATAAAATTAGAGCTTTCACACTTCCTTATTTCAAAACTTTTTACAAAGTTACAGTGATCTTGATTTGTCTACAATAAAAGCTTTAAAACTTTCAAAAAAACTACAGTAATAAAAACTGTGTGGCACTCGCATAAAGACAGACATAAGACCAATAGAGTAGAATAGAGTCCAGAAATAAACCTTTGCAGATATGTATAATGATTTTCAGCAAGAGTGCCAAGACTATTCAATGAGGAAAGGACAGTCTCCTCAACAAACTTTATTGGGAAAATTGGACATCCATATGTAAAAGAATGAAATTAAACCTTACCTTATACCATATACAGAAATTTACTCAAAATTGATCAAACACCTAAATATAAGATCTAAGAATATAAAATTATGAGAATGAAACAGAAGGGGAAGATTTCAGAACATTGGATTTGGTAATGATTTCTTGAATATAACACCAAAATCAGGCAACAAAAGTAAAATAGGTAAATTGGACTACATCAAAATTTAAAACTTCTATGCATCAAAGGACACACTCAATAGAGTGAAAAGGCAACCTATGGAATGAGAGGAAATTTTGCAAAAGATTTACATATCTTACAGGAGGTTAATATCCAAATAATAAAGAACTCCTACAACACAACATCAAAAAAAAGATCTGATTTTTAAATAGGCAGAAGACTTGAATTGACATTTTTCCAAGTAAAATCTATAAATGGCATCCCAGGATTATTATTATTTTTAAAAAGAAAGAAAGAGGGATGCCTGGGTGACTCGGTAGTTGAGCATCTGCCTTTGGCTCAGGGGATGATCCTGGAGTTCTGGGATCGAGTCCGCATCAGGCTCCCCACAGGGAGCCTGCTTCTCCCTCTGCCTGTGTCTCTGCCTCTCTCTCTCTCTCTCTCTCTCTCTCTCTCTATGTGACTATCATAAATAAATTAAAAATTTTTTAAAAGAAGTGTTGGCAAGGATGTGGAAAAATTGAAACCAATGTGCACTATTGATCATAACATAAAATGGTTCAGCCATTATGGAAAATAGCATGGCAGTTCCTCAAAATAATAAAATAGAACTACCATATGATTCAGCAATTCTACATTTGGGTATATAACAAAAAGAATTGAAAACAGGATCTTGAAGAGGTATTTGTATAGCCATGTTCATAGCAGCATTATTCAAAATACCCAGAGTGAGGGCAACCCAAATGTCCACAGAAACATGAATGAATAAACAAAATGTGGTAGATGCACACAATGGAATACTATTATTCAGCCTAAAAAAAGGAACAAAATTCTGACAAATGCTACAACATAGATAAATACTGAGGACATTATGTTAGATGAAATAAGCAAGTCACAAAAGACAAATACAGTATGATTTTACTGATATGGGGTATCTAGAGTAGTCAAACTCATAAAACAGAAAGTGGAACAGTGGTCTCCAGGGGCTGGGGAGAGGAGGAAATGGAGATTTGTTGTTATTGTTGTTTTTAGATTTTATTTATTTATTCATTAGAGACATAGAGAAAGAGAGAGCAGAGACACAGGCAGAGGGAGAAACAGGCTCCTGGCAAGGAGTCTGATGAGGGACTTGATCCCAGATGTGGGGATCATGCCCTGAGCCAAAGGTGGATGCTCAACCGTTGTGCCACCCAGGCCTCCTGAGATTTGTTGTTTAAAGGATATAGGCTTTTCATTTGGCAAGATGAAAGAGTTCTGGAGATTGGTTGCATGACAATGTGAATATACTTAATACTACTTAACTGTACACTTAAAAATGATTAGGGTAGTAAATTTGATGCTGTGTGTATTTAACCTCAATTTTATTTAAAAGAGAGCTGAGGTTATTTCTAGTTCATGTGTCACCTGCCAATAACATAATCCTGGACAAACTAAAGATGGCACATAGCCAAGAACCAAAGTTTCAAGTACTCTTTGAACACCTTCAGATAGATTTTATTCTGCTTCCACTTGTATATGAATATGCTTTAGTTTTTGTATGTTTCCTCTCAGGATGGGTTGTTCCCATTTCTAGGCTGAAAATCTACAGCCTTATAGTCACTAAAAATCTGCTTGATGTTGTGTTTCCAACCTGGAACATACCAACTTTTATATCAATGACCAAGGTACATACTTTATGGAAATCATTATAAAAGAGCATTACCCCTTACTCAAAAACTATACTGTCCTTACCACCCACAATCTCCTAGAAAGATTAACACCACCAATGGCATCCTTAAATTAAAATTAGCCAAACATTAAGAAACTCTTACATTTCCTTGGCCAAATATACTCCTATTAACACTTCTGAGGCTATACATTCCAATCCCTTGGAGACACACTGGTTATCCCCCTGTGAAGGAATAACTGGAAAGCCCATGCATTTAGGTATTTTAGCTCCAATACTAGATTCTGCACTATTGTATGTAGACATGGCAAAATATTGCAGGATACTATATAGTGTACCCAGTCCAATCACCAATATTCCACATTCCAACCATATCTTCCTAAAAAGTTTCTTCATCTATCAGAAGAGATATCAAAGAAAAACTACTCTTGAACCTCTTTGGAAGAAATTTTATCAGATACTGTCAACAATAAATACAGCAGTGAAACTCCAGGGAGTCAATCCTTATGTTCATATTTCACAACCAAAAAACAATTCAGAATTCCATAAAATGTAAAGTCTATTCCAATAGGACACATCAAATTGAGGATTCTCAGAGATCCTCCAGATGCAGCCAGTCTTTAGAACCAAACAGCTAAGGAGTGATGCCAACAAGAAGGCAGACTAGGAAATCCCCAGCAGTCTTCTCCCCACAGAAACAATGCTTGGCAGCCATTCATGAGCAAAAGGGCCTTTGTGGGAGCCTTGGGACCAGGTAGGAGATTGTGAAACCTGGTAGAGTCCAAGACCAAGTAAGGCCTCTTTGAGAAGACAAGCACCAGTTAGAGGCCCACTGACTAAAGTGTGGTACCAGCTGCAGATTCAAAAGCTGCTCCAGCCCTCTGGGCACTCAGCTCCAAATCCACTTGCTTAGAGTGCTTCCACCAACCACATCCACCAAGAGGCCCAGGAGGAACTATGTCCATCAGTGACTCCAGGAATGGGCCCACTGACTGTGAGCCAAACTGCAGACCTTAAAATCAGCCTTATGACCCAGATCTAACATTATTTGACTACAGTTCAGACTCATTTCCATCAGTCTGGACTTAGTAGGAGAAGGTCTTTACCTGGCAAAACCAATCTGTAAAGAGGTTTCTGATTTTCCAAATGTACAGACACTAATGCAAGGCTAGAAGTATAAAGAATCAGGCAAACACAACCACAAAAAGGAAACATAAAGTTTCAGTAACTGACCCTGAAGAAATGGAGACCTATGAATTATTTCACAAAGAATTAAAAATAATCATCTCAGGGGTGCCTAGGTGGCTCAGTCTATTAAGCATCTGACTCTTGATTTCAGCTCAGGTCGTGGTCTCAGATTCCTTAGATCAAGCCCCAAGTCAGGCTTGATGCTCCGTGGGGAGCCTGCTTGAGGATTTCTCTCCTTCTCCCTCTCCTTTTGCCCCTCTCCCTGCTGTGTGCACTCTCTTTCTCTCTAAAATAAATAAATAAATGTTTTTTTAAAGCTGTAAGAAAAGAAATAGATAAAAAAAGAAATAGAAATTGGGGACTTTCCAAGATAGCAGAAGAGTGGAGATCTTAGTTTTTTCTGGCCCCAAGAATTCAGCTTAGATAGATAAATGACAAATCATTCTGAATACCTGTGAACTCAACTAGAGATCTAAGAAAAGAACTGCTGCAACTCTCCAAATAGAAAGTGACCACTTTCACAAGAATGGAACATGGAAAAAACTCAAAAAGAGAACAGGAGGAAGTATTGACTGTCAGGAACTTTATCAGTATGAATATAACTAAGATGTCAGAACTAGAGTTCAGAATAATGATTATAAATATACTAGATGGGATAGAAAAAAAAAGCATAGAGAGACATAAAAAAGACACTTATAGAATCCTTTTTCTGGAGAAATAGAGGAACTAAAATCTAATCAAGTCAAAAATAAAAAGCTATTAATGAGATGCAATAAAAATGGAGGCTTTAACTGCTAGGATAAATGACGCAGAAGAAAGAATTAGTGATATAGAAGACAAAATGATGGAAAATAAAGAAGCTGAGAAAAAGAGATAAACAACTACTGTATTACAAGGAGTGAATTAGAGAGATAAATGACACCATAAGACAAGACAATATTAGAATAATTGGGATCCCAGAAGAGGAAAGGGGAGGTAAAAGATACATTGGAGCAAATTATAGTGGAGAACCTCCCTAATCTGGAAAAGGAAACAGGCATTCAAGCCCAGAAGGCACAAGGAACCTCCCTCAAAATCAATAAAAATAGATCAACACCCTGACATATAATAGTGAAACTTGTAAATCTCAGAGAAAAACAGAAGATCCTGAAAGTAGCTCAGGACAAGAGGTCTGTAACCTACAAGGGTAGAAACATTAGACTGGCAGCATCTATCCACAGAGACTGGCAGGCCACAAAGGACTGGCATGACATATTCAGGGTGCTAAATGAGAAAAATATGCAGCTGACAATACTTTATCCAGCTAGGCTGTCATTCAAAATAAAAGGAGAGATAAAAAGCTTCCAGGGCAAACAGGAACTAAGAGTTTGTGATCACTAAACCAGCTCTGCAATAATTATTAAAAGGGATCCTTTAAGTAAAGAGAGAGCCCAAAAGGAACATAGACCAGAAAGGAACAGAGACAATATTTAGAAAGAGTGACTTTACAGATAACATAATGGCACTAAATTAATATCTATCAGTAGTAATTCTGAATATAAATAGGCTAAATATCCCAGTCAAAAGACACAGGGTATCAGATTGGATTTTTTAAAAAAAGCAAAACCCATTGATATGCTGTCTGCAAGAGACTCATTTTAGACCTAAAAACAACTCCAGATTGAATGTGAGAGGCTGGAAAATGATTTATCGTGCTAATGGCCATCAAAAGAAAGCTGGGGTACCAATCTCTATATCAGACAAAATTACATTTTAAATCAAAGATAGTAATAAGAGATGAATAAGGACACTTTATCATAATTAAAGGCTCTATGCAACAAGATCTCACACCTGTAAATATTTATACCCCTAACTTGGGAGCCAGTTAATTAACTTGGATTAAGCAGCCAATAAATATAAGCCAATTAATAACAAAATTAAAGAAGCACATTGATAATAACACAGTAACAGAGGGGACTTTATTTTTTTCTTTTTTAAATATTTTTATTGGAGTTCGATTTGCCAACTTATAGTATAACACCCAGTCCTCATCCTGTCAAGTGCCCCCCTCAGTGCCCATCACCCAGTCACCCCATCCCCCTGCCCACCTCCCCTTCCACTAACCCTTGTTCGTTTCCCAGAGTTAGGTGTCTCTCATGTTCTGTCACCCTCTTTGATTTTTCCAACTCATTTTCTCTCCTTTTCCCTTTAATCCCTTTCACTATTTTTTACATTCCCCAAATGAATGAGACCACATAACGTTTGTCCTTCTCCAATTGACTTACTTCACTCAGCATAATGCCCTCCAGTTCCATCCACCTCGAAGCAAATGGTGGGTATCCGTCATTTCTAATGGCTGAGTAATAGTCCATTGTATACATAGACCACATCTTCTTTATCCATTCATCTTTCAATGGACACCGAGGCTCCTTCCACAGTTTGGCTATTGTGGACATTGCTGCTATAAACATTGGGGTGCAGGTGTTCCAGTGTTTCACTGCATCTGTATCTTTGGGGTAAATCCCCAGTAGTGCAATTGCTAGGTCATAGGGCTGTTCTATTTTTAACTCTTTGAGGAACTTCCACACAGTTTTCCAGAGTGGCTGTACCAGTTCACATTCCCACCAACAGTGCAAGAGGGTTCCACAGTAGGGGACTTTAACATCCCACTCACTGCAATGGACAGATTATTGAAACAGAAGATCAAAAGGAAACAAGGGCTTTGAATGACACACTGGACTAGATGGACTTCACAGATATATTCAGAGTGTTTCATCCTCAAGTAACAGAAAACTCATTCTTCTTGAGTGCACACAGAATATTCTCCAGAATAGATCACATACTGGGTCACCAATCTCAACTGGTACCAAAAGATTAAGATCATTCCCTGAATATTTTCAGACCATAATACTTTGAAATTTGAATTCAATCACAAAAGGAAATTTGGAAAGAACTCAAATACATGGAAGCTAAAGAGCATCCTACTGAGGATGAATGGGTCAATCAGGAAATTAAAGAATAATTTTAAAAATTCATGGAAACAAATGAAAATGAAAATACAGCTGTTCAAAACCTTTGGGATGCAGCAAAGGCATCCCTATGAGGGAAGTATATAGCAATACAAGATTTCCCAAGAAACAAGAAAGGTCTCAAATACACAATTCTAATCTTACAACTAAAGTAGCTGGAGAAAAAAAGCAAATAAAGCCTAAATGCAGCAGGAGGAGAGAAATAATAAAGATTATAGCAGAAATCAATGACAGAGAAATCAAAGAACAGTAGAACAGATCAACAAAAGTAGCAGCTGGTTCTTTGAAAGAATTAATAAAATCAATAAACCCCTAGCCAGACTTATCAAAAAGAAAAGAGAAAGGACTTACATTAATAAAATCATGAATGAAAGAGGACAGACCACAACCAACACCAATACAAACAATTATAAGAACGTATTATGAGCAATTATATGCCAACAAATTAGGCAATCTGGAAGAAATGGATGCATTCCTAGAGATATATAAATCACCAAAACTGAAAGAGGAAGAAACTGAAAGGCTGAACAGACCCATATCAGCCAGGAAATTGAAGCAGTAATCAAAAAAATCTCTCAACAAAAAGTGAGGCAAGGTGGCGGAAGAGTAGGGCCTTCATTTCATCTGGTCCCCCAAATATAGCTAGATAACTATCAAACCATCTTTAATACCTATGAATTCAACCTGAGATGTAAAGAAAGAATGGCTGGAACTCCACAAATAGAAAAGTGACCACTACTTGCAAGAGAGGAACAAAAAGCCTCCAGGAACAAAGACCTCACATGGCAAACTGCTTACACTGAGCCTGGCCACTCCACCCAGACATAGACACCTGACAATGAGTGCAGCAGGCCCCTTCCCAGAAGACCAGCTGGAGGAACAGGGGAACAGCAAGTTTACTGACCAAACAGGACTAAAAACCTCCAAGACTAGCGGAAAATAGTATATAGAACTTGAGGGCTTTCTTATGATTATCTTTCAGGTTAAAATTTTCCAATATTCTTTCTTTTTTCCCATCTTAGCTATAATATTTTATCAACTCTTCATTTTTAAGTTTTTTTCTTTTTTAACTTTATATTTTACTACTACATAATATAGATATATTCTTCATTTTTTGCTTCCTTTCACCATATTCAATTCTATTTTTATGTATGCTTTGCTTTTTTAAAAAATAATTTTGAAATTAAGTACCTTCTAACATACAGACAAAAATACACTCAGAACCAAGTGGATCACTGTTTTGGTCTACTCTATGAGAGTATATTCTCTCTCCCTTCCCACTTCCTCCCCGCTTTTTTTGTTTTTACTGCTGTTTCTCTATATGTTTTGCTTTTTTATAATTTTGGAATTTATTACCAGGGTGAATGAGGCAGAAGAGAGAATAAGTGACATAGAAGACGGGATGATGGAAAGGGAGGAAGCTGAGGAAAAGAGAGAAAAATAACTAAGAGCCATGAGGAGAAGCTCCAAGAATTAAGTGATAGTTTGAAAAAAAAATAACATCCATATTACTGGGATTCCAGAGGGTATGGAGAGAGAGAGAGGATCAGAAGGTATATTTGAACAAATCATATCTGAGAACCTCCCTAATCTGTGGAAGGAAACAGACATTCATATCCAAGAGATAAAGAGGACCCCTCCCAAAATCAACGAAAACTGATCAACACCCCAACATATAATCGTGAGGCTTGCAAATTTCAGAGATAAAAAGAAAATCCTGAAAGCATTTCGAGACAAGAAATTCCTAACAGATAGGGGGAGAAATATTAGATTAACAGCAGATCTATCCACAAAGACCTGGCAGGCCAGAAAGGGCTGGCATAATATATTCAGGGTACTAAATGAGAAAAACATGCAGCCAAGAATACTTTATCCAGCAAGGCTGTCATTCAGAATGGAAGGAGAGATAAAGAGTTTCCAGGACAGACAGAAACTGAAAAAATATGTGACCACCAAACCAGTCCTGATAGAAATATTAAGAGGGATCCTATAAGTGAAGAGGGAGCCCAAAGAAACACAATCTGCAGAAACATAGACAGTACAGGTAATACAATGGCACTAAATTCATATCTTTCAACAGTTACTCTGAAGATGGATAGGCTAAATGCTCCAGTCAAAAGACACATGGTATTAGACTGTATAAAAAAGCAATACCCATCTAGATGCTGTCTATAGGAGACTCGTTTTAGACCTAAGGAGACCTTCAGACTGAAAGTGAAGTGGTGGAGGACATGTACCATGCAAATGAACCTCAAAATAAAGCTGGGGTAGCAATCCTTATATCAGATAAATTAGATTTTAAATCAAAGACTGTAGTAAGAGATGAAGAGGGACACTATATCATATTTAAAGAACCTAACAATTATGAATATTTATGCCCCTAAGGTGGGAGCAGCCAATTACATCAACCAATTAATAATCAAAATAAAGAAACACATAGATAATAATACATTAATAGTAGGAGACTTCAACACTCCATTCACAGCAAAGGACAGATCTTCTGAGCAGAAGAAACAAGGGCTTTGATTGACACACTGGACCAGATGGGACCAGTGTATATTCACAGATATATATATAACATTCCATCCTAATGCAATAAAATACACATTCTTCTCAACTGCACATGGATCTTTCTTCAGAAAAGATCCTAGACTACAAACTAGGCCACAAATCAGAACTCAACCAATTCCAAAAGATTGGGATTATACCCTGCTTATTTTCAAACCACAATGCTCTGAAACTTGAACTCAATCACAAGAAGAAATTTGGAAGGGACTCAGACACTTGGAGGTTAAAGAGCATCCTCGTAAAAAATAAGAGGGTCAACCAGGAAATTAGAGAAGAATTAAAAAGATTCATGCAATGAGCACTGGATGTTATACTATATGTTAGAAATTTGAATTTAAATTTTTTAAAATGTTAAAAAAAAGAGATTCATTCAAACTAATGAAAATGAAAGCACAACTGTCCAAAATCTTTGGGATGCAGCAAAGGCAGCCCTAAAAAGGAACCACCTTTCAATACAAGCCTCTCTCAAAAATTGGAAAAATCTCAAATACACAAGCTAAACTTACACCTAAAGGAACTAGAGAAAGAACAGCAACTAAAGCCTAAACCAAGAAGGAGAAGAGAAATAATAAAGATTAGGGCAGAACTCAATGAAGTAGAGGCCAGAAGAACAGGAGAACAGATCAATGAAACTAAGAATTGGTTCTTTGAAATAATTAATAAGATAGATAAACTCCTAGCCAGACTTATTAAAAAGAAAAGAGAAAAGACTCAAATTAATAAAATCATGAATGAAGGAGGAACAATCACAAGCAACACCAAGGAAATACAAATGATTTTTAGAATGTATACAAATCAAAACCACAATGAGATACCACCTCACACTAGTGAAAATGGGGAAAATTACCAAGACAGGAAACAACAAATGTTGGAGAGGATGTGGAGAAAGGGGAACCCTCTTGCGCTGTTGGTGGGAATGTGAACTGGTGCAGCCACTCTGGAAAACTGTGTGGAGGTTCCTCAAAGAGTTAAAAATAGAACTGCCCTACAACCCAGAAATTGCACTGCTGGGGATTTACCCCAAAGATACAGATGCAGTGAAACACTGGAACACCTGCACCCCAATGTTTATAGCAGCAATGTCCACAATAGCCAAACTGTGGAAGGAGCCTCGGTGTCCACGAAAGATGAATGGATAAAGAAGATGTGGTCTATGTCTACAGTGGAATATTACTCAGCCATTAGAAACGACAAATACCCACCATTTGTTTCGACATTGGTGGAACTGGAGGGTATTATTCTGAGTGAAGTAAGTCAATTAGAGAAGGACAAACATTATATGGCCTCATTCATTTGGGGAATATAAAAATAGTGAAAGGAAATAAAGGGAAATAAAGGGAAAGGAGAGAAAATGAGTGAAAATATCAGTGAGGGTGACAAAACATGAGAGACACCTAACTCTGGGAAATGAACAAGGGGTAGTGGAAAGGGAGGTGGGCGGGAGGATGGGGTGACTGGGTGATGGGCACTGAGGGGGGCACTTGGTGGGATGGCCACTGAGTGTTATGCTATATGTGAGCAAAGTGAACTCCAATAAAAATATTTTTAATTAAAAAAATAAAAAAGAATGTATCATGACGATTTATATGCCAACAAATTAGGCTGTAACAAGTAGATGCATTCCTGAAAACTGTAAATTGCCAAAACTGAAATAGAAAGAAATAGAAAACCTGGACAGACCAATAACTGGCAAGGAAATTGAAGCAGTTATCAAAACCTCCCAAAAAACAAAAGTCCTGGGCCAGATGGCCTCCCACCAGAATTCTACCAAACATTTAAAGAAGAATTAATACCTATTCTTCTGAAGCTATTTCAAAAAAATAGAAATGGAAGGAACACTTCCAAACTCATTCTATGAGGCCAGCATTATCTTGATCCCAAAACCAGACAAAGACCCCATCAGAAAGGAGAATTACAGACCAATATCCCTGATGAACATAAATGCAAAAATTCTCACCAGGATAATAGCTGATAGAATCCAATAGTACATTAAAAGGATTATTCACCATGACCAAGTGGGATTTATTCCTGGTCTGCAAGGGTGGTTCAAATCCACAGATTAATCAATGTGATACACTACATTAATAAAAGAAAGGACAAGAACCATATGATTCTCTCAATAGATGCAGAGAAAGTATTTGACAAAATACAGCATCCTTTCCTGATTAAAACTCTTCACAGTGTAGGGATTGAGGGAACATATCACAATATCGTAAAAGCCATCTATGAAAAGCATACAATGAGTATCATTCTCAATGGGGAAAGACTGAGAGCTTTACCCCTAAGGTCAGGAACATGACAGGGATGTCCACTATCACCACTGTTGTTCGACATAGTACTAGATGTCCTAATCTCAGCAATTAGACAACAAAAAGAAATAAAAATCATCCAAATTGGTAAAGAAGTCAAACTCTCACTCCTCACAGAATGACATAATTCTTTATGTCAAAAGCCCAAAATTGCTAGAACTCATACAGGAATTCAGTATTGTGGCAGGATACAAAATCGATGCACAGAAATCAGTTGCATTTCTATACCCTAATAATGAGACAGAAAAAAAAAGAGAAATTAAGGAGTCAACCCATTTACAATTGCACCAAAAACCATAAGATACTTAGGAATAAACCTAATAAAAAAAGACAAAGGATCTATACTCAAAAAACTATAGAACACTTATGAAAGAAATTGAGGAAGACACAAAAAAAATGGAAAAACATTCCATGTTTGTGGATTGGAAGAACAAATATTGTTAAAATGTCTACCCTACCTAGAGCAATCTATATGTTCAATGCAATCCCTATCAAAATACCATCAACTTTTTTCACAGAGCTGGAACAAATCATCCTAAAATTTGTATGGAACTAGAAAACATCCTGAATAGCCAAAAAAAAAATGTAGAAAAGGGAAACCAAAGGTGATGGAATCACAACACCAGACTTCAAGCTGTATTACAAAGCTGTAATCATCAAGACACTGTGGTACCAGCACAAAAACAGACTCATAGAACAATGAAACAGAATGGAGAACCCCAAAATGGACCCCCTCAACTCTATGGTCAACTAAACTTTTAACAAAGCAAGAAAAAATATCCAATGGAAAAAACACAATCTCTTCAACAAATGGTGTTGGGAAAATTGGACAGCCACTTGCAGAAGAATGAAACTGGACCATTTCCTTATACCATACACAAAAGTATACTCAAAATAGATGAAAGATCTAAATGTGAGGCAGGAATCCATCAAAATCCCAGAGGAGAATACAAGCTGCAGCAAGTTCTTACTAGACATGTCTCCAAAGTCCAGGAAAACAAAGGCAAAAATGAACTATTGGGATTTCATCAAGATAAAAAGCTTTTGCACAGAAAAAAAAAACAGTAAACAAAACTAAAAGGTAACCTGTGGCATGGGAGAAGATATTTGCAAATGCCTTATCAGATAAAGGGCTAGTATCTAAAATCTACAGAGAACTTATCAAACTCAACATCCAAAAAACAAATAATCCAGTCAAGAAATGGGCAGAAGACATGAACAGACTTTCTCCAAAGAAGACATACAAATGGTGAACAGATACATGAAAAAAATGCTCAACATCACTTGGCATCAGGGAAATACAAATCAAAACCACAATGAGATACCACTTTGCACCAATTAGAATGGCTAAAATTAACAAGTCAAGAAACAACAGATGTTGGTAAGGATACAGAGATAGGGGAATCCTCTTGCACTATTGGTGGGAATGCAAGCTGGTGAAGCCACTCTGGTAAACAGTATGGAGGTTCCTCAGAAAGTTGAAAATAGAGCTTCCCTGACCCAGCAATTGCACTACTAGGTATTTACCCCAAAGATACAAATGTGGTAATCCGAAGGGGCACCTGCACTCCACTGTTTACAGCAGCAATGTCCATAACAGCCAAACTATGGAAAGAGACCAGATGTCCAAGGACAAATGAATGTATAAAGAAGATGTGGTGTATATACACAATGGAATACTACTCAGCCACCAAAAAGAATGAAATCTTATCATTTGCAATGACATGGATGGAACTAGAGGGTATTATGCTAAACAAAATAAGTCAGAGAATAACAATTATCATATGATCTCAACTCATGTGTGGAATTTAAGAAACAAAACAGAGGATCATAAGGGAAGGGAGAGAAAAGTAAAACAAGATGAAATCATAGAGGGAGACAAACCATAAGAGACTCTTGACTATAGGAAATAAACTGAGGGTTGCTGGAAGGGTGGGATTGAAGGGGTAACTGAGTGATGGACATTAAGGAGGGCACATGATACAATGAGCACTGGGTATTATTTAAGACTGATGAATCATTGAACTCTACCTCTGAAACTAACACACCATATATTAATTAATTGAATTTAAATTTTTAATAAATAGAAATCATTTTTTAAAAACAGAAATTCTGGAGCTAAAGAATACAATGAGTGAACTGAAAAATTCAATAAAGAGATTCAATCATCTAGAAGAAAAAAAATCAACAAACGCAAAAAGAGGTCATTTGAGATTACTCAGAGAAACAAAGAGAAAAGAATGAAAAGGAGTGAAGAAAGCACATAGGACTTAATTAAAATCACCAGAAGAAATGATACACATTATCAGAGTTCCAGAAAAAGAAGAAAAGGACAGAAGCCTATTTAAAGAAAAAATGGTGGAGAATTTCCCACAACGTGAGAGGTTGACATCATGAGTCACGAAGCCCAAAAGTTCCCAAAGAGGTCTACAAGGAGACACAATTTAATTTTTAATTTATTGAAAGGCAAAAAGAGGGCAGCCCTGGTGGCGCAGCAGTTTGGCACCGCCTGTGGCCCGGGGTGTGATCCTGGAGACCTGGGATCGAGTCCCGCGTGGGGCTCCCTGCATGGAGCCTGCTTCTCCCTCTGCCTGTGTCTATGCATCTCTGTGTGTGCGTGTGTCTCTCATGAATAAATAAATAAAATCTTTTAAAAAAAATGAAAGGCAAAAAGATAATTTTGAATGCAATTTGCCATGCACAAAGAAGCCTTTCAGTGGTTTTCTCAGCAAAAACTTTGCAGACCAGGAAAGAATGGGATGATCTATTCAAAGTATTTAAAGAAAAAACTGCCAACCAAGAATACATGGCAAAACTGTCCTTTAAAAATCAAGGATAAAATAAAATAAAATAAAATAAAATAAATAAAATAAAATAAAAATCAAGGATAGAAAAGGTTTTCCCAAACGAAAACTGAAGGAGTTTATCAACACTAGACCTGCCTTACAAGAAGCACTAAAGGAAGTTTTTCGAGTAGAAATGAAAAGATGCTAAGTAACATAAAAGCTTACAAAAGTATAAATCTCTGCTGAAGGTGAATATAAGGACAAACAGAATATTGTAATACTGTAATGGTAGTGCATAAATCACTTTAACAGTAGTATATAAATTAGAAGACAAAAACAGTAAGGATAACTATAACCACAGAAATTTGTTACTAGAAACACAATATAGAGAAAAATAGAATCTGTCATCAATTACATAAAGTAGTTTCTGCAAGCAATTGAAGTTAAGTTGTCATCAGCTTTAAAAAGATTGTTATAATTACAAAATGTTCAATGCAAACCCCATAGTAACCACACACCAAAAAAAGTACAGTTGTTCACAAAAGATAAAGAGAAAAGAATCCAAACACACCACTATTTATAAAAAATAAAATAAAATAAAATCATGCAGACAGCAATAGGAGGAACAAGGAGAACTACAAAAAAGGCAAAACAATTAACAACATGTCAGTAATAAGTCTTTACCAATCAACAAATACTCTAAATATACATGGACCAAACTCCCCAATCAAAAGACATACTGAATTGGGAGGACAAGACCCAATTACATGCTAACTACAAGAGACATACTTTAGATTTAAGGAAACACAAAATTTGAGAGTGAAGGGATTAGCAAGGTAGTCCATGCAAATGGCAACAAAAACAGGCATACCAAAACTTATGTAATGCAGCAAAAGCAATACTAACAAGGAATTTGACAGCAATAAACACTTACATTAAAAAAGAAGAAAGATTTCAAATAAGTCAACCTAACTTTATATACCATAGAACTAGAAAAAGAAGAACAAAGCCTAAAGTTAGAAAAAGAAGAACAAAGCTCAAAGTTAGAATAATAAAGATTAGAGCAAAAGTAAATCAAAGAAAGAATAGATAAGCGATAGAAAAATCAACAAAACTAAGACTTGGTTTTGTTTGAAAAAAATAAAATCAACAAATCTTTAGCTTGACTAAGGAAAAAATAGGAGACTCAGATAAATAAAATCATAAATGAAAGGGCATACATCACAATGGATACCTAAGAAATAAAAAGAATCAAAATAGATACTATATTTTTAAGACTTATTTATTTATTTGAGTGGGGAGGGGTAGAGAGAGAAGGAGAAGCCCCAAGCAAATTCTTTGCTGAGCATGGAGTCCAACATGGGACTCAATCCCACAACCCTGAGATCAGGACCTGAGTCAGATGCTTAAACAACTGTGCCACCCAGGTACCCCTGGAAACAATACTTTAAAAAAAAGAAAAAAAGTCTTAAGAAGTTATTATGAACAATTATATACCAATAAATTGGATAATGTAGAAGAAATATATAAATTCCCAGAAACATACAACCTACCAAAATTGAATCAAGAACATCTAGAACACCTGAACAGACCAATAACAAATAAGGAGATGGAATCAATAATCAAAAACCTCCTAACAAAGAAAAGTCCAGGACAAGATGGATTCATTGGTAAATTCTACCAGTCAAAGAAGAATTAATATCAATCCTTTTTAAAGTCTTCTCAAAAAAAAGAGGAGACATGGGAACACTTCCAAAGTCATTTTATGAGGCCAGTATCACCCTGATAGTAAAGCCAAAGACACCATAAGAAAACAAATACTAGCAAACCAAATTCATCAACATACTTAAAGGATTCTGAGGGGACGCCTGGGTGGCTCAGCGGTAGAGCCTCTCTGCCTTTGGCTCAGGGCGTGATCCTGGGATCCAGGATCAAATTCCACGTTGGGCTTCTTGCGGGTAGCCTGCTTCTCCCTCTGCCTGTGTCTCTGCCTCTCTCTCTCTCTCTCTCTCTCTCTCTCTCTCTGTGTGTGTGTGTGTGTCTCTCACGAATAAATAAATAAAATCTTAAAAAAAAAAAAAGGATTCTGCATCAAGACCAACTAGGATTTATCCCTGGGATGCAAAGATGGTTCAATGTATCAAAATCAATCAAGGTGACAGACTATATTAACAGAATGAACAATTAAAAACCACACAACCTGGGACACCTGGGTGGCTCAGTGGTTGAGCATCTGCCTTGGGCTCAGGTGTGATCCCTGTCCAGGGATTGAGTCCTGCATTGGGCTCCCTTCGAGGAGCCTGCTTCTCTACCTATGTCTCTGCGTCTCATGAATAAATTTTTTAAAATCTTTAAATGAATGAATGAATGAATGAATGAATATAAAAACCACACAACCATCTCAAAAAATAAAAATAAAAGCCATGTGATCAACTTGATAAATGCAGAAAAAGCATTTGAAAAAATTATGCATCCATTTATGATACTCTCAACAAAATAAATGACATAAAAGAAATTTAATGTGATGAAGACCATATATGAAAATCTCACAGCTAACATCATGGGCAATGAGGAAAAACGGAAAACTTTTCTTATAAGATCTGGTACAAAAATAAATAAATTAATTAATTAATTAATTAAAAAAAAGATCTGGTACAGTGCAAGGATATTCACTCTCACCACTTCCATTCAACATAATACTGGAAATCCTAGTCAGAGCACTTAAACTAGAAAAATAATTCACACATATACACACACACCACCTTGTGCCCTCCTATATGGCATAGAAGAATCAGCAGTTAATCAGCCTGAAGTCCCAGCCTAAGATGAGGATTTTATTTCCACAAATGATGACTTCTATTTCTCCAGAGCATCACACCCTACACATTAAGAAATGACTGAAGACATTCATTTTGGTCTATAATGGCCAAAAAAATCCTCAGGAACAAACCATGTAAAGCGTTGAACATATTTTTTAAACATTCTTATAATTTACCATAGAAGGGCACAGACATAAAAACAATAAAGAGTTATTTGAGGAAAGGAAGTTCTAATATAAGACTAGTGGAGTTCCAGAAGGAGGAGATAGAGAAAATGGAACAGAGGGCAATATTTGAAAAGATTCGTAAGAATCTCATGCTCATGGGGCACCTGGCTAGCTCAGTCAGTGAAGCATTTGACTCTTCATCCTGGAGTTGTGAGTCTGGGCCTCATGTTGTGTGTAAAGATTACTTAAAAATAATACCTTTTTTAAAAAAAATGCTCATAACTGATTTTAAAAATCATTTATTTATTCAACACATATTTTTGAGTGTCCACTATACATCTGACAGTGTTCCAAAACTGAGGATATAGCAAAGTGCAAAACTGTTAAAAATTCCTGCAATAATGAGCTTATACTCTGGTAAAGATAATACAGATGGTAAACAAGATAAATAAAATGCACACCATGTTACATACTGATATGCACAAAAGATTAAGGGGAGGTAGAAGGTCAGAGATTACCATTTTAGATGGCATACTCAGGGAAAACCTCAGAGATGGAGCATTTTCTTTTTTTTTTTTTTTTGAGATGGAGCATTTTCAATAATGGTCTGAAAGAAGTCAGGAACCGTGCAGATAGATAGGTAGGAGAAAGGCAGTTGCAAAATTTGTGATTATACCTGTCCATTTCTAGGAAAAGCATAGAGGCACAGAGTTGTAACAGAAGGAAAAAGCGGGAGACTGATAGGAAGTACAGTGTGACATAATAGGGGTGAGACATCCAGATCATACAGAGAGAGCTCTGCAGACCCATATAAGAATATTGGCTTTGACTCTCAGTGAAATTGGAGGCATGTGAGCAGAGAAGTAACATGGTCTGCCTTACAGTTTAATAGAACCACACACACACACACACACACACACACACAAAAATAGAACCACACTAGCTCATGTGTGCAGTCTAGGCTGGAAAGAAACAAAGAAAAGATGTAAGGACGGGATACCGGGTTGGCTTAGTCAGTAAAGCATACACTCATGATCTCGTGAGTTCCAGCCCCACACTGGGCATAGAGATTACTAAAAAAATAAAAATTAAAAAAAATAAATTCAAGGAGACCACTTAGGAGGCTCCTACAGTAATTCACTAAAGGGATGAAGGTGGCAGCAGGTAGTGAGGCAGAGGGGAAGAAGGACTATGGCCCAGGATATCCAGATGGAATGGATGTGAAATGTGTAAGAAAGACTCCCAAGGATAATTCCAAGTTTTTGGCTTGAGCAACAGGAAGTAATTGCCACTTACTGTAATGGGGAACATTTTTAAAAGATCCTTCTAGTTTGGGAAATAGGAGGAACTCAAATTTGGACCTGAAATTTGGACTGCCTATCATTAGATTGACATACAGAAAATTAGCAATATACAACCATTTTGACCTACAAAAATAAAAATTGCATATGATTCAACTTAATAGATATCCAGGAGAAAAATGCAGCTGCATACTGTTGGGAAAGACACATGAAGGAGACTCATGTTTGGGGGTCACCAACATACTTAAAGGAAGGCTGTGAAAGTTGACAGGAAAAAAGAAAAGGCCAGAAAGAGGTCCTGGGATGAGAAGCAAACAGCTAAGGAAACTGAGATGAAGCCAGAGACACACTGGGGAAGTGTGAAGTCTTGGATGCCAAGGGGGATAATGTTTAAAAGAAACAGTGATGGTGTAAAGTGTTGCTCCTAACTCAGGATGAGAACTGAAAATTAACCACTGGATTTCATAATGTGGGAATCACTGATGACCTTAATGAGAGTGCTTAGAGATGACTGGCATGGACAGAAGTCTGATTATAGTGGGTTCAAGAGCAAGTGGAAGAAGTAAAATTAAAGAATCCAAGTAGAGTCCACAAATTTGATAGTTTCAGCATATGAGGAAAGAGAAAATTGATGTAGAAATGGAGGAGAGGAGCACTTGGGTGGTTTAGTTGGTTAAGCAACCTACTCTTGATTTCAACACAGGTCATGATCTTAGAGTTGTGAGATCAAGCCCCATGTCCGAGGGCTCCAAGCTCAGTAGGAAATCTGCTCAAGATTCTCTCCCTCTCCCTCTGCCCTTTCTCTCTCTCTCTCTCTCTCTCTCTCTCTCTCTCTCATAAATAAATAAATAAATAAATAAATAAATAAATAAATAAATAAATATTGTTTTAAAAAGAAACTGAAGGAGAAAGTCATGTCAGCAGAGTTTTTGTTGAAGATGGAAGACTTTACCTCTCAATTATACATTGAAGATACTGAATTGGTGAAGGTAGTAAAATTTGATGGTGCTGGACAGAGAGGAGGGGATTGGTAAAGCAATGTCCTTGAGGAGGCAAAATGAGAGGAGATGAACTGCACAAATGGAGAAAGTGGGTTTTGCTAGAAGCACAACATATCACTTATGGGAAGAGGACAAAGGGCAAAATATATAATCCCAGTGGAGCTTAATGAATGGCAATTATGAGCATTTTCAAAACTATTTTTTGATTGCTTCTATCATCTCAGTGAAAAAGAAAATGGTGGCCATCTAGGAGAGAAAATAAGGGATGAGGTATCAGGTTTGCAGAGAGAAGCAAGCACACAATGCTCATCTGCAAGACTGAAAAAGTGAATGAAACAGAGCAACACAGATAACAGGGCAGCAATTAGTAGCCTACTTGAGGTTGTTGATCATGAATTTAGAGAAAGATTAGTCAGTGGGGTTGAGTATTTTCTTCCAGCCCTACTTCGCTGCACAAATGCAACCACAGAGTAACAAATGTATTAGTCAGCAAAGCAGGAACCAGGAAAGGGAGATGAAGATATAAACATGATAATTATTTATAATGACTGTCCATGGAATTTAAATTCCAGGTAAAGAGGGAAGTGAGAACCTGATGGTGTCAGTTTCAGTGAAAGGTGGTAGGATCAATGGAATTTTCCAGAAGGGCCAGGAGGACTGATTAAGTTTGTATATTTAAAGGACTAAGCTAGGAAGTTGGGAGGTGGTGCTCTGAGAATACAGTGTTTGAAATTGCAGTTATGGAGAAGTTACAATTTGGAGTAACAGCAAGGTCAAGAGTATGAGTCAATGAGGAAAGAGGACAAAATTGCTGAAGGGAAAGAGAAGTCAGAGGCCAAGATTTGGGGGGGAAGAGAATCCATGAATATATTAAAATCACCACAAATTACAACAGGAGTAGGGTGAGTGAGAATCATAGTGAATCAGGGCTAAGTCTTCAAAGACTATGACAGAGACATTTGCTACACATACATTTGATAAATGATGGGTATACTGTATGTCTTAAAGCCAAATTTTTTAAACAATATTTTGATTGTTTACAGATTGTGGTAATACTATGAAGGCCATAAAGAGAGTGATGAGATAGAATGAACAAAGAAAACCATTTCAAATAAGATGATCATGAATGGCGTTTTTGAGAAGGTGCTATCCAAGTTGGTCTTTGACAAGGAAGGTACCAGCACTGCATAAAACTGAAAGAAATGCTGAAACCCATTTTTTAAATTAAAAAAATGGAAGATAGGAACATTTCAAAGAAGAAGATATAAGAATTGCCAATAACAAAAAAGAAAGAAAAATGGCCGATAAGCATAATGAAAAATGATCCACCTTGATTGACAATCAGAAATGCAGGATGAAAATACATTTTACTACATCAGATTTAAGAGTCTTACAGTAAGAGATGTTTGCAAGGATGTAGTGAATTAAAAACATACTCTGCTCATATAAGTGTAAACTATGAAAAACATTTTGGGAAAAACAATGGGAGAGAAGCATTACCTATTAATTTGAAAAGACACACATAGCACCAATTAGTTATCCATTCCTAGGTATATACACTAAACATGAGTAAAGAGTCCATGATCTAAAACCAGGCAAGTCTGCATTTGATTCCCACATCTAACCCAAACTAGGTATCTAATTTTGGATAACTCAGCTTACTACTCCTAGTGTCGGCTGTTGTGAAAAATGAAAAGATCATTTGTTTTAAATAGGGCAGGAGGAAACTTTTGTAGGTGAGTTATGTTTATGGCATTGATTGTGGTGAGAGTTTCACAGATGTTCATTTCTTCCAAATTCAATTGTATACATTAATATATACGGCTTTACATATGTCCAACATACCTCAATAAAGTGCTGTGTGCTTTTTTTTAAAGAAAATGATCTTTTTTAAACAGTAGAATGGTAGATTTGTCAATCATTGCTCAAGAAAACAATTTAATTATATAGTTTTAAGTTCTATTGATATAATTGATAATTTTATAACCTTAACCCTCAGGAAGAAAGTTCCACAAATATTTTACTTTGGCATTGAAACAGGAGTGTTCCTAAAGAGAAATCAGTATTTTCCATTTACTCCTGAAATGATAGACCAAGCTCTAAAGAAATTTTATGGAGCATTTGGGTAAGTCCATTTTATGGGGGAAGATGGGGGAGGACTGGGGCCCATCTAATGGAGTGGTCTTTTCTCTAAATGGATGAAATCACAGGAAAACAGTAGTCCTAAAGATGAACAAAGTTTGAAGTTCTATTATTGGTATATCTTTTTTTTTTCTAAAGTTGGGTTCCACAAGTTTTCTGCATCCTAGAGGCCCTCGGAAGTCTTCCCCTCGCCAGGGGCGGGAGCCTCGGAAGGGCGGGGCCTCGGAAGGGGCGGGGCCTCGGAAGGGGCGGGGCCTCGGAAGGGGCGGGCCTCGGAAGGGCGGGGCCTCGGAAGGGGCGGGGCCTCGGAAGGGGCGGAGCCTCGGAAGGGCGGGGCCTCGGAAGGGGCGGGGCCTCGGAAGGGGCGGGGCCTCGGAAGGGGCGGGGCCTCGGAAGGGCGGGGCCTCGGAAGGGGCGGGGCCTCGGAAGGGGCGGGGCCTCGCGTGACATTTTGCGACTCTGGTTCCGCCGCGTCCTTTGAAATGCCATTGGCTCAGACCCGTCGGTGTGAAGAACCTGCGATTCCAACGCCGCCCGAGGCCAGGCCCTGCACCGCTGCTCGCGCCACCAGCCCCCGGCCCGCGGGCCTCCCGGGAGGCGCCCCCGGAGTCCCGGGCATCGGGCCGCGTCGCCCCGCGCCCCCCGCCGCCTCCCCTGGCGTCCAGACCCGGCACCGCGTGCGGGACCCAGGCCCCGGGAGCGCCGCCCGCAGCGCCGGCCCGGGGATGGGCAGCCGGCCCCGCAGCCCCAGCGCCCACCCCGAGCCCTGCTGGGGACCGCCGCGCGGAGGACCCGGCCCGGCCAAGCGCCGCCGCACCCCGGAGCCCGAGGGCCCGCAAGGCATGGAGGGGCCCCCGGCCGCCGGCGCGCTCGCCTCCGTGGTGGTCCTGGCCGCCGGCTCTGCCCTGCAGCTGCTCCTGGACGACGTCGACCTGGTGCTCGAGCCCGAGCCCACGTCGGTCCTGCAGGTGTCCCTCGGGGGCCTCACCCTGCTGCTGGTCCCCGAGGCCCTCCTGCGCGCGGGGGGCCAGGGCCACCCGCCTGCCGGCCCGGAGCAGGGCGCCGTCCCGAGCGCGCCCGGGCACCAAGCCGCCGGCCCGCACGAGGCCCTCTGCGCGTCTGTCCCGGACGTGGCCGCCCAGGAGGAGGCCTGTGCGGAGGACGCCGACCCCGAGCTCCCGCCGCCGCGGGCGGGCCCCACGGCCGGCTGGGCGCCTGAGCTGCGGGCCTGCGCTGGGGGGGTGGCCGGGCCGCGCCCGCGCCCGCGGGCCCCCGGCCCTGGTCCAAAGAGGCTCTCTCCTCTCCGCTACTTCGACCTGGACCCCCACCTCCTGGAGCCCTTCCCCGGCTCGCCACTCCAGCCTCTGCCGCCCTCTCCGAGTCCGGGTCCCCACGTGCGCCCCCAGCGCCCTCCAGGACCCTCCCCCAAGGCCCGGAGACGCCTGTTCCAGGAATGAACGGCTCCCGCAGCCTCTTGCCACCCAGCGAGCACCTTCCAGCATACGCACAATTCTGGCAAACCCGCAGGAGGCCCAATGGGATTCCCAGCATCCTTTACACCGAATTTTCTACAGCCTGGAAACTGCACCTCATGTGCAAGCAATTCCTTTCTCCCTGCAGACTGGCTATAGTAGCAAATGAAGATGTCAGAAAGATAAAACAGATTCTAGATCTCATCTGTGAATTCGAAAATCTGCCCAGAGATGCCAATGTGTTTTCAGAAGTCTGGGCTTCTTTACAAGAAAGGCCCTTCCGTTCCCCTCGTTTGACATCAGTCATCTTCTCTTTCTCCAGCACTATACACCGTTGCTCTCCTGGTTCTCTCCAAGAAATCACTGGATTTCTCATGATATGAGTTTCTTGTATATTTTCCCATGAATTAATAAGGACTCTAAGGTGTTTCTCTTTCTTGGTGTTTCCAGCTGCTCTTCTGGGAAACCGCAAAATAGTCTGATGGTTACCGTAGGTAATAGTAAAATGTTTGTTCATAGCTACATTTTACATGCCTGAAATTCTCTTCCAATCCGTTTCCTTTTCACTATGAGTACTTTGGATTTTATCAGATATTTTCAGCATGCATTGAAATAGGTATTTCTTTTTTAAATCTGTTCATCGGTGGTTACTAAATGTAATGTAAAATGTTTGCGTTCCCGCTATTCCACATTGTTTTAGACATTTCAAATTCCACCCTGAGGTGTTTTTTTTTTCTTATGTAAATAAAACCTGTAATTTTTTTGAATTTAATTTATTACCATATTTGCTTCACATTTTTGTAAAAGAAATAAACTACTACTGGTAAAGCTGAAGTCAACAAAATGATTTCATTTTTGAAGAACAATACTATTTAGATTTCCCAACATACTTTCTCCACTCTTCTGTACCTTTTAATTCTCATATTACACTCTCAAGTCTAGCCTCAGTTTTCTTCTTGCTGAAGAATATCCTTTAACAGTTCTTTCCACTAGATCCTATTTTGGTAAACTATCTTGGTCTTGTAAATCTGAACATGTCTTTGTATGGTAAACTCTCTTAGTCTTGTATGTCTGAAAATGTTTTATTATGCATTCATTCTTACTTCTAAAAATGATACTTAACTACTTTGAATATATTGGTTTACTATTCTGCCCATTTTTGTGGCTGTTACAGGCACAAAGTCTTCTGCCAATCAAGTTGTTATTTCTTATATAGGTGGCTTGGCTGTTCATTATAGCATTTTTAATGTTTCTTTTCCTTTGCTATTCTGCAGTTTTACTGTAACATCTGTAGGGTAGAAACTATTTTTTTTTTTTTTTTTTTTTTTTTTTTTTTTTTTTTAAAGATTTTATTTATTTATTCATGATAGTCACAGAGAGAGAGAGAGGCAGAGACACAGGCAGAGGGAGAAGCAGGCTCCATGCACCGGGAGCCCGACGTGGGATTCGATCCTGGGTCTCCAGGATCGTGCCCTGGGCCAAAGGCAGGCGCCAAACCGCTGCGCCACCCAGGGATCCCGGGTAGAAACTATTTTTATTTGGCCTGATGAAATTTGATTAACTATCAATGTGGGAAATTTTCTCTTGCCTGAAATCTGACAAAATTTTATGCTTTATCTTTTGAAATATCTCATGCATCCCATGTCTGGAAATCTAGTCAGATACATAATGGCACTGCTCAGTCAATCTCCCATGAATCCCAACATCTTTTTTTTTTTTTTTTTAGATATTTAGTTACTTATGTAATCTCTATGCCCAATGTGGGGCTTGATCTCACAAGTCTGAGGTTATGACCTAAGCCCAAACCAAGAGTCAGACATTCAACCAACTGAACCACCAGGCACCCCTACCTTCTTTCTGTTTCAACAGTTCCCCACTTAGTATTATAAACTTCTGGTTTTGTTTCATAGATGGTATTCCATCTTTTATACTTTGAAATTTTTTAACATCAGTTAAAACTCTATTACTTCAATCCCTTATTTGCTCTTAATCACATTAGAGTGCCTTGGGTGCCTTGGGTGATTTTCATTGGTAAGCATATTTTTTCTTTTATTCAGCTTTTATTACACAATTAGAGACTGTTGTGATTTTTATTCAATTTGGGATCCTGATTAGAATAAGAACAGTGAGAATTATGCCTTATAAACATTACATTATTACTACATCACTGTGATATGGCTTCACACTGATTGTATATAGAGAAAAAAATAAGAATTAAGGCAATAACCACATGTGCAAACCAAGCACAATACCCTGACACAGTCCTTAGTAAAAAGCTCTTTTGGTTAGGTGATGGTTGATATTGCTGCATGCAGGTCAGTCATTGAAGCATATGCTTCATTTATTTAAAAAATCTCTCCTACTGGCCCACGATAGCCAGAAGAAGCTTTCGGTAATCTCCACTTGTGTCACTTGAACTCATTGTGCCCAGTGTCTTCTGATACATCTGACTGAACACCTGTTTTATTTGTACAAGATCAATCTCACTTCAAGTGACCATAATCCTGACCAGGGTGGAGTCATCTGTGCCAGCACCTTTCATAGAATAGTAGAACCTCTCAGCAAAGAAGGCTCAAGACACATTGCAAGATAGTCTTTAAATCACTTTCAACATTTCCAGAAAATTCACGGGCAACACTACTTAGCAAATCTTGATTAGCCACCCTGGAATAAGCCTCCACAGTAGCTTTCAGCTGAGGAAAGCTTCTTGCGGCAAGAATCATGTTAAAGCAAGATTCATCTGTCCCAAGTCTCCCCTCACCAGCTTGATAGAGATGTTGAGCATCTTCCTGATCCACTGGTGGTTAACATTCTGGTTCTCACCACAATTTCCTGGCACATGGATACAAGTAAACGTTCAAAATGCCCTGATGTGTCTGACCTAATGTCCTTTTCAAGGTTTTGTCCAAATTCTGATTGATAACATCTGACAATCTCTCGGATTTTCTGATTTGTTCTTGTGCACAAAATTGCAATCAATACACGTTCCTGAGTTCCTGCTCCCTTCATTGCATTCTGTAAACTCCAGCCATCATAATATGTAGATGGCATGAATAGAGCAAGGATCAGTTCTTCCATATTTCCACTTAACTCTGATTTGAGGTCTTTGATTAAATCCTTGCCATACATGGTCTTCAAAGCTGCTTTAATTTTTTTGCCTCTGATCATTGGAACGGTTGACCACAACGTCCACAATTGCCTGTTCGTCTGTCCCAAAACCCTTCATTGCTTTCCAAAGAATTTCTGCATTTCTCATGGCGTCAAAGTTGGCAGCTGGTCGGATCGTTCCTTGGGTTTCCTGAGTCGTTGCGGCAGGCTGACTTGGGTAAGGAGCTTGTCCTCCAGGATACTGAGATGGCATCTGTCCTCCAGGAAAGCCACCAGGTAGTTGGACCTGTGTTGGGCCACCACAGTAAGACTGTGAAGGTGGCTGTGGAGCACCAGAAAAGGCTGCTCCAACTGGTGGGGCTCCAACCCTTGGCCTGGAGGAACTCCAGGATAGAATTGAGCTCCCCCTGGTGGTGGGGCACCAGGATAGCCTCCGGGGGCTGGATAACCTCCAGGGACAGGATAGCCCCCAGCTCCCACGTAGCCACTACTTGGGAGTGGTGAGTAGGCACCTCTTCCCATTGGAGGAAAGCCACTAGGATAAGGATACAGACCCGAAGTGGGGAAAGAGGACTCCTGACCTGCAGGAGGATGTCCAGGGAAAGGTGGGTAGCCTGTTGGGGCTAGTCTGGGCATGGCATTCTGGCCCTGGGGAGCAGCGTCACAGCCTAACCCTGGTCGCCAGCAAGATCGGTAAGCACATTTTGAGTGGGAATTCATCTTCTGCATCCCATGGTTAAAATTTTTAGTTTCCACTTCCTCAGAACCAAGGATCTTGAAACTCTTGTAATTTGTTTCCCTGGAAAACCACAGGCCTAACCCCCCAAATAATCACACAGTGGCCATTCCCAGTTTCAATTTGTCTTTCTCTGATCAGCTACAGGCACAGGGCATCCATTTTCAGCACTATGTGAACCTAATAGTCCAAAATGTCTTCAAAAAACCACTCCTGAAACTTGTGGATAAAAATTATTTTAATATTTTTAAGGAATATCATAACTTATAAAAATGTAAGAGAAATCCTCAAGGCAAAAATAGATAACATATCACAAATCCAGAGAGGAAAGTGGGTACTCAAATAAGGCAGTACATAGGAGTATCTAACATTCTTTGGTGACCTAAAGCTTTGGTTTTAATGGCATTTTTATAAAAGAGAGAAAATAAAATTCAGTCACATAGCCCTGAAAAAAATTCCAGGCTTCCAGAAAGTGATATCTCCAATATGTAATCTAATAAGCAAAAGAGAAAAAAAATACAAAAGTAGATGGGACTTAAATGTATCTGTCTCAGCCTTAACTCCAGGTAGAATGAAACACAATCTGCTAGGGGTGGAGAGATCTGAAAGTTTAGTTTAAAATGCTCTCTGGTAAATGGCGAACCTGACAAAAGTAAAACAAGTGTTCTCCAATGGGAATACACCTTATAATCAGGGTTAAGTATCTTCTCAGAGATAACCTTCCAGTGATTCTGAACTCACAATCCAAAATCAAAGAATAAGAGTGCCTGGATGCCGGTCTGGTTAAGCTTCTGACTCTTGATTTCTGCTCAGGCCTTTCTTTTTTTTCTTTTTTTCAAACATTGTATTTATTTATTCATGAGAGACACAGAGAGAGAGAGAGAGAGAGAGAGAGAGAGAGGCAGAGACACAGGCAGAGGGAGAAGCAGACTCCATACAGGGAGCCCAATTTGGGACTCGATCCCAGGACTCCAGGATCACGCCCTGGGCCAAAGGCAGGCGCTAAACCACTGAGCAACCCAGGGATCCCCCTTTTTTTTACCCTCAAATGGCTGTTGAATTTATTTGCTTGATCAATAATGGTCCTGGCAGAAATTAGTTAGCCAATGCTAAGACAACTGTAATGAAATACTAATTTTAAAAATCCATGACACCTTGATAGATTTCAGAGTTCGCATAAACAGAAAAGAAATCTTCAATATTGCCAGCAAATGTGAAATGAATGTAATAGGACTGACAGGACAGCAAGGCGGCTTTTATAAATTTATATTTGACACATGACCATATTTTCAGTCACCATAAAATAGTATGCTGACTTCTATAACAAAGATTTTTTTCGTACAAAAATCAAAGAATGGCCAACAAGTCACAACAGTACAATAGGTAGAAAATAAAAAACCGCATCAAACAGGTGCTGAAAATAAATAGTAATTAGGAGAGGACAGAGCCCTCATGGGAGGGGGGTTGTTTCCATCACCTTGGGTGTGCTGTGAGAGCTGACCTACCTCATGAGTGCCATTTATTCAGACAGAGCACCTTTAACTGAACAGAGGTGCCTGAGAGCTGACCTCCAGATGCCTCAATCACCAGAGAGGTTGAAGAAGCAAGAAAACGGGGTTGGGGATCATAGCTATCATTTAAAGGAAAAGTGTTTTTCTATTGCTGAATCTTGTCAGTTGGAGTCCATCAGCAGTTTCACTGAGATGATACAGGTAATTGAAAACTTTCGTTTAAGAGAATATACGGCTTATTCAGGCAAAGAGACTTTTACATTCTAGCCCAAGCAATTAATTTAAGTCATTCTGTGTTTAATGATCTCAGGGTGGTTAAATCAAGCCCTGTGACTGGCTCCATGCTCAATGGGGAGTCTGAGAGTCTCTCTCCCTCTCCTTCTGCCCCTCTCCATGTTCATGCACACAGTCTCTCTCTCTCTCTCTCTCTCTCTCTAAAATAAATCAATAAATAAAGAAATCAAGGAACAAGAGGCTGCTGGGAAGATGGTGGAGTAGGAGGACCCCGGGCTCATCTCATGGGGCATGGCCACCTATGGAACATCCACATTGGCATAAATAACCCAGAAAGTGACCCGAAGACTGGTAGAACAGACTCTCCACAGCCACAGGTAGACAAAAGGCCACAGCGAAGTGGATCCACACTCTCTGATATGTTCTTGGCCAGATCCCATCAAAGTAATGCCACAGCCGGGCAGTGTGCAAGCAGCCCAGGCAAGGGCTGATACCACCCCAAAGCGAGTCTTGCTCTAGGGAGAGGGGAAGATAACCACACACACCAGTCTGACTGCGACACCAGCAGTGGGCTGGGGGCAGGCAGCTGGTCTGACTGCCAGCCCCAGCCACCAATAAAAGCTTCACAGGGGACAACACAGGGAAAGTGCCTTGCAGTTTGGTGATATAGTGCATCTCTGGCAAACATCTGGTCTGACTCGACACAAGCCCAAGGCAGACCCAGACTGGCTAACAGCACAGGCATGAAACTCTGCCCACAATAGGCAGTGAGCCACCATAGCCTGGACTGAAGGCAAACACAGCTCAGCCCCAACAGTAGGACACCCTCGTAGCAACACACATAGGAGACACCCCTGTAGCATCATTTTCTGGTAAAAAGGAGACATTGCACTGGGGGCACTATAGGATCTCTTCTTCATAAAGTCACTACCTTCGTGTGCAGGAGATATAGCTCACTTTCCTAACACATAGAAACAGGCACAGCAATAGACAAAATCAGGAGACATAGGAATATGTCCCAAATGAAGGAATGGAACAAAATCATAGCAAGAGACCTATGCAAAATGGAGATAAGTAGTACGTCTGATAGTGAATTTAAAGTAATACTCATAAAGATACTTGCTAGAATTGAGAAAGGAGTGCAGGACTTCCATGAGACCCTCCACAAAGAGATAGACAACCTAAAAAAGGACCAATTACAGATAATGAACTCACTAAATGAAATTAAAAATAGACCACCTGGAATAAATAGCAAACAAGAGGAAGTAGAAGAACAGATCAGCAACCTGAAGGACAGAGTAATGGAAAGTAATCAAGCTCAGCAGATGAGAGAGAAAAAAAACATGCAAAATGAGAATAGACTCAGGGAACTCAGTAACACTGTCAAGCATAGTAACAGTCGCACAATAAGGATCCCAGAAAGAGAAGAGGGAGAAAAGGGGGCAGATATACTTGAAGAAATAATAGCTGAAAACTTCCTGAATCTGGGAAGGAAAGAGAAATCTAGATCCAGGAGGCACAGAGAGCCCCCCAAAAAAATCAACCCAAAGAAGAACTAAGACACAAAGTAAGTAAGATGGCCAAAACTAGTGATAAAGAATTTTAAAAGTAGCAAGAGAAAGGAAAGCAGTTACCTGCAAGGAAAACCCCATAAGGCTATAAGTGGATTTTTCTTTTTTTTTTTTAATTTTTTTTTTAAATTTATTTATGATAGGCACACAGTGAGAGAGAGAGAGGCAGAGACACAGGCAGAGGGAGAAGCAGGCTCCATGCACCGGGAGCCCGATGTGGGATTCGATCCCGGGTCTCCAGGATCGCGCCCTGGGCCAAAGGCAGGCGCCAAACCGCTGCGCCACCCAGGGATCCCCTATAAGTGGATTTTTCTACAGAAACTTTGCAGGCCAGAAGAGAACGGCACGATATATTAAAAATGTTAAAAGGAAAAAATCTGCAGCCAAGAATACTCCCAGAAAGGCTTTCATTCAGAATAGGAGGAAAGATAGAGTTTCCCAGAAAAACAAAAGCTAAAGAAAGTCATATAAAATTTTTAAATTTTTTTTAAAAAGGGGGGGATCCCTGGGTGGTGCAGCGGTTTGGTGCCTGCCTTTGGCCCAGGGCGCGATCCTGGAGACCCAGGATCGAATCCCACAACGGGCTCCTGGTGCATGGAGCCTGCTTCTCCCTCTGCCTATGTCTCTGCCTCTCTCTCTCTCTCTCTCTCTCTCTCTCTGTGACTATCATAAATAAATAAAAATTTTAAAAAATTTAAAGAAAGTCATGACCAGGAGCAAAACCAGCCACGTCCCTGTCACACATGATGCCATCAGCCTGTGGGTCCCAAATCCGTAGTCCAGCTGCCCTCCTGCCAAGTCAGCACCTACTGCCAGCCACCTGCTCAATGCCAACATACCTTCACCCTAGATTGACAAGGACTCAAACTAACACCCTTCTCCTCAAATTCCAGCTCCTGTACTAAAAAGTCTGTGCACAAAAGTGGGCATAATTATAACAGCAGAATGAAGCAACCCAAATAGTAACACTAATTCTCTGGAATATACATAATGGATAAAAGGAGTGTCCTAGGCTGAGAACATCTCCAACAAACACATCAAGGAACAATATGTACAGCATGACTCTGGTTACTAAAAGAAACAAATCCGGGAAAAATAAAACAAGACAAAATCAGAGAAGGAATGATGCTTGGGTGGCTCAGTGGTTGAACAACTGCTTTTGGTTCAGGGTGTGATCCCTGGGTCCTGGGATCAAGTCTCGCATTAGGGTCCCCCCAGGGAGCCTACTTCTCCCTCTGCCTATGTCTCTGCCTCTCTCTGTATATCTCTCATGAATAAATAAATAAAATCTTTTTATAAAATCAGAGAAAGAGACAAACCATAAGAGACTCCTGAAAATGGGAAACAAACTGAGGGTCCCTGGAGGGGACAGGGTGGGGGGATGGGGTAGCTAGGTGATGTGCATTAAGGAGGGTACATGATGTAATGAGCACTGGGTATTATATAAGACTGATGAATCACTGACCTCTACCTCTGAAACTAATAATACATCATATGTTAACTAAATGAATTTAAATTTTAAAAAAGATACAACCTCCCCCAAATCAAAGAACATATAAGCAAACAACCCACCATAAGTGAGAATAGATGACACCCAAAACAAGAAAAAGGAGAATCAGTTCTTCAAATCATAGAGGTTGATGAATTATCATATATAAAAATATTTCCTTAAAGAGTTTATTTGACAGAGAAAGAGCAAGAGGACAAGCAGGGGGAACAGAGAGGGAGAGGAAGGAGAAGGCTTCCCACTGAGCAGGAAGCCAGATGTAGGGCTCAATCCCAGGACCCTGGGATCATGACCTGAGCCAAAGGTATATGACTCAGTTGGTTAACTGAGCCATCAGGCACCCCTAAAAGTATTTTTAAATAAATTTAATTTGACTACGGACACAAAAAGGGGCAACATAAATGTAACCAAGAAAAAATATCCAAAAATACGGCAGCTTTAAACAAGAACTAAAGAAAACTTCTAAGGACTGAATATATAAACATGGAAGTAAAAAAAAATACAATAAATGGGTTAAACAACAATGTAGATAGAATTGAAAATGGAAATACTGGACTAGATAAATCATCCATAAAACTAAGGATGGTAAAAACATAAAATAGAAAAGAGAGACAAAGAAACATTATCAGAAAGAGAGCAATTTTACACGACCTTTGGTGATAGAATCGAGAGAATAGGGAAGTAGCATTATTCACAGAAATAACTTTTTTATTTTTTATTTTTTTAATAAATTAATTTTTTATTGGTGTTCAATTTACCAACATACAGAATAACACCCAGTGCTCATCCCGTCAAGTGTCCCCCTCAGTGCCCGTCACCCACTCACCCCCACCCCCCGCCCTCCTCCCCTTCCACCACCCCTAGTTCGTTTCCCAGAGTTATGAGTCTTTATATTCTCACAGAAATAATTAATGCGAATTCTCCAGATATGATGATAGAGAAAATCATTCATTCTTTCATTCATTCAACAAATGTATATTAAGTACCAGCTATGTACTAGGCACTCTTCCAAACTCTGAGACTACAGCTAAGGATAAAACAGGTAAAAGTCACTGCCTTCATGGAGTACAATAATTCACACAGGAAATAATGCTGCCTTACATTAAAGTAGTCATAAGAGGAGTGGTATGAAGCAACATGTAGTTGGAAATATTTTGAACATAGAGAAAACTGGATTTCTTTTTTTTTTTTTTTAAGATTTTATTTATTCAAGGGAGAGAGAGAGGGCATCTGAGCAGAGGAAGGGCAGAGAAAGAGAGAGAATCTTAAGTAGGCTCCATGACCAGCGCAGAGCCTGACTCGGGACTGAATCTCATGACCCTGAGATCATATCCTAGGCCAAAACCAAGAGTCAGATACTCAATCAAACTGAGCAACCCAGGCAACTGAGCAACCCAGGCACCCAGAGAAAATTGGACTTTCTTAAAGCGAAAGGTGGGACAAAGTCAAGGATAACACAAAGGAAAACTTGAGGGTTTGGGGCCTCAGTATAAAAGGGATAGAATTGTTATCTTCTAAGATTTGGAAAGACCTTGAGGGGAACAGATATAGAAAAAATAAGATCTATTCAATTTTGAACATGTGTTGTGTGAAGTGCCTGTTACATAACCAAGTGGAGATATTGAAGAGGATGTGAAATAGAGGAGTCTGGATTGCATGGGAGTGGAACAGGATGGAGATAATACCCGTGTTTTGGAAGAACATCTAAAGGGTGTTTTGAAATCACCAAGAATTATGAGAGCATCAATATGGGAGGAGTGACAAAAAGCCAAGAGTAAAAAATATTTAAGGAGAGAAGGAGATGAGCCCTGGAGCTGGGAGAGTAGAGAACTACACTAAGAGAGATTAGAGGCTGGTTACACTCTGATGACATGAAACTCAGGAAGGATGGATAAATGGTTTGGAAGCATCAATGAGGAGCAAGGAGAACATACACCACACCTCTAGCCATGTGTACGAAGAGTGTGAGAGAAAACACAGGCTCCACTCCAAAAGCCTCCAGGGAAATCATACTATTTAGAAGAAGGAGGTTTCAATTATAGCAGAAAGATAAAGACACTATCAGGGAAGTTCTAGATTTTTGGCTGTGGTTAATTTTGAGCTCCAGAAGGCAAAATTTAAAAATGAAGGAGATGTAGAGGGCTACCAGGCAGTGAGAAAATACCATATACTGAGTGTCTGAAGATTGTAATCTGGGATATGAGGGATGAACGGATTCTTACCATGAGCAAAAGTAAAAGGCATAATGAGATTAGTCTTCATGCTCCGATGGCAGATGGCAATAGCAAGACTTTCAGCACTGAAGACAGGAAAAAAGAAGCATTTCCAAGAATATACATAGTTCTGGATATAATTCAGTAGCCTTATTCAGGAAGCACAATAACTTTCAAGATTGATAAACTGTAAAAATACATGTTTAGACGGATTATCGTAAGCCCACAAATTCAAAGAGAATATTTTTGTACACAGAAAGAAAAAGCAACTACAATGAAGACAATCAGACAACTCGCTTTTCAAAACCAACAGTGGAAGCCGGTACACATAACAGCAGCAGAGTATTATTACTAGACAACAATTTTTTGACCTGGGATTTTTCACTTAATGAAACTATCTTTCAAAAATAAGCATAAACAAAGATTTTTGTAGACCAATAACCCTTATTAAGAAGATATAGCAATTTAATTAGTACTGTATTAATTGTTATGTACTAAATGTATCAAATGTAAAGTATTGATTAAAAGCCTTAATGGTGTGAAATTGCCTCAGGTTAGACAATTAAATCAATGCAACAGAATAGAAAAATCAAACCACAAGAACAGGTAGGATGGCTCATTTAGTTGAAGGCCCCAAAAGACTAAGAGCTCTTTTTCTTCATTTCCTTAAAAAACCTGCTACTGCGCTACGCTGGACGTAATCTCCTCTGGCGAGGAGGCGGGGCTTCCGTTGGGACCGCCCCCTCCCGTCACCTGATTTCTATTCCTAACCCCGCGCGCTCAGGTCGGTGGGAGGGTCACAGATCCTAAAGCCTGGAGACCGCGGCTGCGCCCCCAGCCCCCGGCCCGCGGGCCTCCCGGGAGGCGCCCCCCGAGTCCCGGGCACTCGGGCCGCGTCGCCCCGCGCCCCCCGCCGCCTCCCCTGGCGTCCAGACCCGGCACCGCGTGCGGGACCCAGGCCCCGGGAGCGCCGCCCGCAGCGCCGGCCCGGGGATGGGCAGCCGGCCCCGCAGCCCCAGCGCCCACCCCGAGCCCTGCTGGGGACCGCCGCGCGGAGGACCCGGCCCGGCCAAGCGCCGCCGCACCCCGGAGCCCGAGGGCCCGCAAGGCATGGAGGGGCCCCCGGCCGCCGGCGCGCTCGCCTCCGTGGTGGTCCTGGCCGCCGGCTCTGCCCTGCAGCTGCTCCTGGACGACGTCGACCTGGTGCTCGAGCCCGAGCCCACGTCGGTCCTGCAGGTGTCCCTCGGGGGCCTCACCCTGCTGCTGGTCCCCGAGGCCCTCCTGCGCGCGGGGGGCCAGGGCCACCCGCCTGCCGGCCCGGAGCAGGGCGCCGTCCCGAGCGCGCCCGGGCACCAAGCCGCCGGCCCGCACGAGGCCCTCTGCGCGTCTGTCCCGGACGTGGCCGCCCAGGAGGAGGCCTGTGCGGAGGACGCCGACCCCGAGCTCCCGCCGCCGCGGGCGGGCCCCACGGCCGGCTGGGCGCCTGAGCTGCGGGCCTGCGCTGGGGGGGTGGCCGGGCCGCGCCCGCGGGCCCCCGGCCCTGGTCCAAAGAGGCTCTCTCCTCTCCGCTACTTCGACCTGGACCCCCACCTCCTGGAGCCCTTCCCCGGCTCGCCACTCCAGCCTCTGCCGCCCTCTCCGAGTCCGGGTCCCCACGTGCGCCCCCAGCGCCCTCCAGGACCCTCCCCCAAGGCCCGGAGACGCCTGTTCCAGGAATGAACGGCTCCCGCAGCCTCTCAGCAGCGGGCTTCAGGCACTAGTGATCCTCGGTGATGCACTGTGAGCACATTCCGCCCCTCAAACATGAAGCACCTTCGTGGTAGACAGTGGGCAGCTACGGTTTTTGTTTTTGTTAGTTTTTGTTTTGTTTCTTTAGCTAAAATGCCTTGACTGGTAGCAGGCAAGGATGGATAGATAGATAGATAGATAGATAGATAGATAGATAGATGATAGATAGATGATAGATTCCTTCTGGTAAGGGCCTTTAGTTTAGCACGGAGAGTAGATCCCATATAGCCAAGGATGAATTTTTAGATCCCTTGCCTGTGTTGGCTGCATGAGCTGTTTCTTCCACCTCTACCATCTTCAGCCAACCCTATTCTTATTTCACCCCTACACTTGCTTCAAATTCATGTCATTTTTAATTTATTTATTCATGAGAGACACAGAGAGAGAGAGGCAGAGACACAGGCAGAGGGAGAAGCAGGCTCCTTGCAGGGAGCCCAATGCGGGACTGGGCTGAAGGCTGTGTTAAACCGCTGAGCCACCCGGGCTGCCCCATATCCCCCTTTTTTTTTATCACCTCCTAATGCATCTGTCCTTCCTCTCCATTTCACATTGTTTTTCCTTCCCTTTGTGATGATTTGCCTGTATGAATTCCTCAATGTCCTTGGCGGTGTTTCTGATCACCAATCTTTTTTTTTTTTTTTTTTTTTGAAGCATGCACAATATTTATTAAGAAGAGCTTTGTGAAAAAGAGGCCAAATAAAAGCAGAAAGAGAGAGCTACCTTGAAGTGCTGCAGATCTAGAGACAGCGTCAACAACCTCTTCGGAAGTTCTGGAGTTAGAATGGTCACAGTTGTCTCAGGAAAGGCTAAAATAGCCCAATTCCCTGATCAATCAGCCATTGGGTGTGAGGAACCAGGGAAGAATCATAGCCCAAGGCAAGGCCACTTTCTTCAGCTGAGACACTTTCCAAAGGGATGACAACTGAAAGCTGTCTGTCTGTCCATAGCATTCCTAGCACTTATGGAAACAATTCTCATTGAAGAGGAATCTGGGTGGCGCATCACACTGCCCACTACAACATCATATATCGATCCTGTTTATCATAATAGCCATATCCATTTATTCTGATCTTTAATTATAATTAAAGATTAAATTACTGACTAGCAGTAAAGAAATTATAATTTTCTTCATATAGGTCTTGAATATTTGGATAAAGACTGATCACCATTTTTTTCTCTTTCTTTTTGCTTTCCAAAATCCTTTCCCTGAACCTGGTCAACCAAGATAAATGTGTACTTAATAAATAAATGAATAAATAGCACACAAATGTAATGCATTGGGTTTTTGGAAAATATTTCTAAAATTAGAATGTAAAAAAACCAGTGAAAATAATATTTAATAAAAAGAGGAAAGGAGAAGTTATGACATTGTTTCATTACAGAAGCAGACTGTACAATGGCATGTTCTCCTATAGTTTAACAATCAAATGGGTAGATCTTTCAAGTTTTTATTTAAATTACAGTTAGTTAACATATAGGATAATATTGGTTTAAGGTGTACAATATTGTGATTCAGCACTTCCATACATCACCTGGTGTTTACAAGTGCCCTCCTTAATCCCCATCACCAGTTAACCCATCCCCCCCCACCCATCTCTCCTCTGGTAACCATCAGCTTATTGGCTATAGTTAAGAGTGTTTCTTCGTTTGCCTCTCTTTTTTCCCTTTGCTCTTGTTTTGTTTCTTAAATTCCACATATGAATGAAATCATATGGTATTTGTCTTTCTCTGACTTATTTCACTTAGCATGTTCTTCAGCTCCATCCATGTCACTGCAAATGGCAAGACTTCAGTCTTTTGATGGCTGAATAATATTTCATTGTACATATACACCACATCCTTTATCCACTCATCAGTTGATGGACAGATGGGCTGTTTCCATAATTTGGATACTGTAGGTAATACTGCTATAAACATCAGGGTGCCCATATCCCTTTGAATTTTTGTATTCTTTGGGTAAATACCTACCAATGTGATTGCCAGATCATAGGGTAGTTCTATTTTTAACTTTTTGAGGAACTGCCATGCTATTTCCCAAGTGGCTGCACCAGTTTGTACTCCCACCAACAGTGTAAGAGGGTTTTTTCCTCCACATCCTGGCCAGCACTTGTTGTTTCTTGTGTTGTTGATTGTAGCCATTCTGACAAGTGTAAGGTGATAGCTCATTGTGGTTTTGACTTGCATTTCCCTGGTAAGTGATGTTGAGTTTCTTTTCATGTGTCTGTTAGCTATCTGTATGTATTCTTTGGAAAAAAATGTCTATTGGTGTCTTCTATCCATTTTTAATCGGATTATTTGTTTTTGGGTTGTTGAATTTTATAAGTTTTTTGTATATTTTGAATACTAACCCTTTATCGGATATGTAATTTGCAAATACCTTCTCCTCAAATGGGTATTTCTGAATTTCATGGTAGTCTGGGCTTTACTTTGGTTTCTTCTCAGGGTGAGAAGAACGGCTACTCGTAAGAAGGCACTACGCTTCACAACATAGACATTTGGTCTAATATATTATTAAGCATTTTTTCATACTTATAGGCCCACCACCCAGAATTGGCAGCTCTTATTTCTGAGCTCTTCTTTGTTTAATGTCTTTTTTCCTCCAAAGAAAATAAATTATTATAGATAATGTAATCTGATCTCCATTTCCTATCCGCACTCCTCATTGCCAGAAGATTTTGGGGTATCATTCTAGTCAATATATAAATGCTACATGTATACATGTATGAATATAAATAATCAGTGTTGGAATCCCTGGGTGGCGCAGTGGTTTGGCGCCTGCCTTTGGCCCAGGGCGCGATCCTGGAGACCCGGGATCAAATCCCACATTGAGCTCCCAGTGCATGGAGCCTGCTTCTCCCTCTGCCTGTGTCTCTGCCTCTCTCTCTGTGTGTGTGACTATCATACATAAATAAAAAAATTTTTTAAAAAATAAATAATCAATATTTATGTTTATAGACAATTAAGTTTACATAACTAGCATCATGTTCTTCAGTTTACTTCCCCCCCCCCACTTTGTTTACAAATCATTCTCTATAAATACAGGTGACCCTTGAACAACATGGGTTTGAACTGCAGAGATCCACTTATATGTGAATTTTTTTCTGATAACTATAGTATAGTATTTTCTCTCCTTATGATTTTTGTGATAACATTTCCTTTTCATTGGCTTACTTTATTACTATATTTTACTTCATTTATACAATACAACATATAATACATATAACATACAAAATATTATTAAATTGACTGTTTATGTTATCACTGAGGCTTCCAGTCAACAGTAGGCTATTAGTAGTTAAGTTTGGAGGGAATCAAAGTTATACACAGATTTTTGACTGTGTGGGGCTTGGCACCCCTAATCTTCTCACTGTTCAAGGGTCAACTGCATCTATATGGTTCATTTCTCCTAAAGATTTCAGTTTCCATCATATGAATATGCCATATCTTATTCATTAATTTATTAATGGATATTTGTATTCACAGCTTTTAACATTACATACTCCAGTAAACATCTTCACACTTGTCATCTTATGCACCTGAGGAAGTGTTCCTATAGGAAATACACCTGGGAACTGTATATATGGGTGGTATGATCTTGTACATTTACAGTTTTATAAGATGGAGTCAAATTGTTCTCTAGAGTGGTTGTAACAATTTTTTTTAATTTTTATTTATTTATGATAGTCACAGAGAGAGAGAGAGGCAGAGACACAGGCAGAGGGAGAAGCAGGCTCCATGCACCGGGAGCCTGATGTGGGATTCGATCCCGGGTCTCCAGGATCGCGCCCTGGGCCGAAGGCAGGCGCCAAACCGCTGCGCCACCCAGGGATCCCTAAACAGCCTCTAGAAGTCTTTCACCACACAGTATCACCAAACTTTACATTGTTTGCCAATAGTATCTCATTTTTAATGCAATTTCCCAATTACTGGTAAGATGATGGAATTTTTCATATGTAATTGGAATAATACTTCAAAAATAATTTCAGATATATTTTCATACACTGCAGATCTTATGTCTCTCAACTTGTCACTCATTAAATCTAATAAGTCTAACCTTTTCAGTGGGGAAAACAAGTACAACTGAGATTAAAGCAGTTAGCTGTCAGTCTAGAGTTTCAAAGCCAACTCTTTTTAGCCCGTTACTAAACAAATATGAGAATTACATTTTCTCCACAGAAAAATTGCATCTTCATTTCCTAAGCAACCTTTCACTATCAACAGCCAATTTGGGAACTTCGAACATAGAGTTTTAATAGAAATCATTGTGCAGGGATCCCTGGGTGGCGCAGCGGTTTGGCGTCTGCCTTTGGCCCAGGGCGTGATCCTGGAGACCTGGGATCGAATCCCACGTCGGGCTCCTGGTGCATGGAGCCTGCTTCTCCCTCTGCCTATGTCTCTGCCTCTCTCTCTGTGTGTGACTATCATAAATAAATAAAATTTAAAAAAAAAGAAAGAAATCATTGTGCAGAGAAGACAGAGGAGTTCTTTTTTGTTTCGTTTTGGTTTGGTCTGGGTTTAGTTTTTTGTTTTTTTTTTTGTCTGTTTTTTTTTTTTAAGATTTTTTATCTATTTATTACAGACAGAGAGAGACAGAAAGACAGAGATAGGGAGAAGCAGGCTCCATGCAGGAAGCCCGACGTGGGACTCGATCCTGAGTCTCTAGGATCACGCCCTGGGCTGAAGGCGGTGCTAAACCGCTAAGCTACCGGGTCTGCCCTGTTTTTAAAATTAGTTTCAGAGGTGAAAATTAGGGATTCATCAGCTGCATATAACCCCCAGTGCTCATTATATCAAGTGCCCTCCTTAATGACCACCACCTATTACACTCTTCCTTATTCATTTGGGATTTTTTATATATTCAAGATACTAATCCTTTATTTGTTTTATATTTATAAATATATTCTTCCAGTGTATCACTTGTTTTTTAGCCTGTTTAATTGTACAGAGCTGTGTAACTCTCCTATGCTGAAATTTCACAATCTTTTATGTTTTTACTTTTTGTGTCACTTTTAGAAGTCTTTCCTAGGGAAGAAAATAAAGGTATTTCCCACACTCTCTCCTGATAATTTTAAAGACTTGGTTTTTTTCCAATTCAGTTTTTTAATCTCTTAGGATTTTATTTTTGTGTATAGTTTGAAGTACGGATTAAATTTTTTAGATTAAAAGTTATTATCCCAAAATCTGTTATTTAATAATCCATCCTTTCCAGTTTATAATGACAATTCTGTTCTGTATGAATTTCATATATGATAGCAAATTAAACACAACTTTCCTTAAACAAACAAACAAAAAACCTGAGTGAGTTTGCCACCAGTATACCCTCTCTAAAGGAAATCCTAAATAATGTACTTTAAACAGAAGGATAGTGATCCCAAGGTGAAAGTTCTGAGGAGCAAGGGGAAAAAGAACAAAGAGAGTGGTGCATATATATACATATATACATGTATGTATACATATATATACTTGCACATATATAAATTTAAATGAATAATGGCTAACTAAATCAATAATATCTTAAAAGGATAAAAACAAAAAAATATAGATATAGGATTAAAATATATGCTAGCCATCAAGTGAATCAGGAAACAAATCAGACTAGGAGAAAATATTTGCAAAAGATGTATTTAGTAAAAGACTGTTAGTTAAAATATACAAAGAATGCCTTAAACTCAACAATAAGAAAATAAATCAATTCAAAGAGGAAAGCTCATAGCAATAAATGCATACATTAAGAAGCAAAAAGGATCTCAAATAAACAACCTAACTTTAACTTCATGGAACCATAAAAAGAAGAATAACCTAAGCCCAAAGTTAGTAGAAAGAAGAAAATAACAAGGATTAAAGCAGAAATAAAAGAAATAGAAACTAAAAGACAATAGAAAAGGTTAATGAAACTAAGAACTTTTTTTGTTTTTGAACAGATAAACAAAGTAGACAAACCTTTAGCTAGACTCACCAAGAAAAAAAAGACAGAGGACTCAAATAAATAAAATCAGAAATGAAAGAGATATTATTAGATTTTTTTTAATTTTTTTTTTAATTTATGATAGTCACAGAGAGAGAGAGAGAGAGGCAGAGACACAGGCAGAGGGAGAAGCAGGCTCCATGCACCGGGAGCCCGATGTGGGATTCGATCCCGGGTCTCCAGGATCGCGCCCTGGGCCAAAGGCAGGCGCCAAACCGCTGCGCCACCCAGGGATCCCGATATTATTAGATATTATCAGATATTCTGATACCACAGAAATACAAAAAAAAGTCATGAGAGACTACTATGAGTAATTACAAGCCAAAAAATTGGACAACTTATGAAGAAAAAGACTAAACTCCTAGAAACATTCAACCTATCAAGACTGAATCATGAAGAAATAGAAAATCTGAATAGACAAATTACTAGTAAGGAAATAGAATCAGTAATCAAAAACCTTCTAACAAATAACAGTTCAGGACCAGATGTCTTCACTGGTGAATTTTACCAAACATTTGAAGAAGAATTAACACCAATCCTTTTCAAACTCTTCCAAAAAATAGAAGAGAGGGGAACTTGCGAACTCATCCTATGAAGCCGGACATTACACTGATACCAAAACCAGTCAAGGACATACTATAAGAAAAAAAAACAAAGTTACAGGTCAGTGTTCCTGATGAATGTAGATGCAAAAATTCTCAACAAAATATTGAATTGAACAATTCAATATTGAATTGAACGATACATTAAAAGGATCATTACACCATAATTCAGTGGGAATTATTCTAGGGAATGCAAAGATTGTTCAATATCTGCAAATCAACACTGTAATGCACTGCATTAACAAAATGAAGGGTTAGATCCTCTCAAGAAAGGCAGAAAAAGCACTTGACAAAATTCAATATCCATTTATGATTTTTAAAAAACCTCTCAAAAAGTGGGTATAGAGAGAACATACCTCAATATTATAAAGGTCATATAAGACAAGCCCATAGCTAACATCATACTTGGTGAAAAATCAGAAAGCTTTTCCTTCAAGGTCAGGAACAAAATAAGGATGCCCACTCTTGGCACTTTCATTCAGCATAGTATTGAAAGTCCCAGGCCAGAGCAATTAGTCAAAAACAATAACAAAAGTCATCTAAATCAGAAAGGAAGAGGTAAATTCTCAGCATTTGCAGATGACATTATATGTAATATAGGAAATCCAAAAAACTCCACCAAAAAAAACTTAGAACTAATCAACAAATTCCGTAAAGTTTCAGTATACAAAATCAACATACAAAAATCAGTTGTGTTTCTATTCACTAATCAGAAAGAGAAGAAAACAGTCCCATTCATAATTGCATCAAAAAGAATAGACTAAGAATGTTTTAAAAAGAGATGAAAGACCTTTATGCTGAAAACTATAAGATATTCATGAAAGAAACAGCAGAAGATACAAATAAGTGGAAAGATATTCCATGCTGATTAATATAAAAAATATTACTAAAATGTTCATTTCCAAAACAATCTACAGATACAATGCAATCTTTATAAAAATACCAATGGTATTTTCACAGAAAGAGAACAAAGAATTTTAAAATTTGTATGGAACCACAAGAGATTCCAAATAGCCAAAGCAATCTTGAGGAAAAAAACAAAAACAAAAACACAACAATAACAAAAAAGCTGGAGGCATTACACTCACAGATTTCAAATTATAGTACAAAGCTATAGCAGTCAAAATATTATAGTATTGGCACAAAACAGACACATAAATCAGAAATAAATGCATAGAGAATGCATTAGAGATCCCAGAACAGAAGAGAGTCCAGAAATAAACCCATTTATATGTGCTCAATTAATTTGTTTTTTCTTTCTCTTCTTTCTTTCTTCTTTCTTTCTTCTCTTCTTTTCTTTCTTCTTCTTTCTTTCTTCTTTCTTTCTTTCCTTCCTTCCTTCCTTCCTTCCTTCCTTCCTTTCTCTTTCTTTCTTTCTTTCTTTCTTTCTTTCTTTCTTTCTTTCTTTCTTTCTTTCTTTCTTTCTTTTTCTTTCTTCCTTTTTTCTTTTTAGGTAAAATCCACCCCCAATCTAGGGCTTAAACTCACAACCCTGAGATCAAGAGTGACTCTACTGACTGGGCCAACCAGGTACCCCTGGTCAATTAATTTATGACAAAAAAGCAAAGAATATACAATGATGAAAGGACAGTCTCTTTAATAAATGAAGCTGGGAAAACTGGACAGCCACGTGCAAAAGAATTAAACTGGACCAGCCTTTTACACCATACACAAAAATCAACTCAAAGTGCATTAAAGATTTGAATGTAAGACCCTGAAACCATAAAACTCTGAGATAAAACATAGCGGGTAAGCTCCTTGACTTTGGTCTTCGCTATGTTTTTTTTTTTTTTTTCAATTTGATTCCAAAGGCAAAGGCAATAAAAGCAAAAATAAATAAGTGGGACCATTTCAAACTAAAAACCTTCTGCACAGCAAAGGAAACCATTAACAAAATGAAAAGGCAACCTACAGAATAGGAGAAAATATTCACATATCATATATCTGATAAGGAGTTAATATCCTAAATATATGAAGAACTCATACAACTCAATAGCAAAAAGCAAACAAAAATAATTTGATTTAAAAGTGAGCAGAGGACCTGAATAGACATTTTACCAAAGAACACACACAGATGGCCCAACAGGTTTATGAAAAGGGCACTCAACATGACTTATCAACAGGGAAATGCAAATCAAGACCACAATGAGCTATCATCCCACACCTGTTGGAATGGCTGTTATCAAAAAGACAAGCAATAGCAAGTATTGGCAAGGATGTGGAGAAAAGGGAACCCTTGTGCACCTTTGGTGGGAATGTAAATTGGTGCAACCGCTATGGAAAATAGTATGCAAGCTCCTCAAAAAATTAAAAGTAGAACTACTATATGATCCAGCAATCCCACCTCTGGGTATTTATCCAAAGGAAACAATAACACTAATTCAAAAAGGTATCTGCACCTCCATGTTCATTGCAGCATTATTTGCAGTAGCCAAAATGTGGAAGTGCCCATCAATGGCTAATAGATAAAGAAAAGAAAAAAAATATATATATATACATATTATATACAGTTGACTCTTGAACAAGATGGGTTTGAACTGTACAGGTCCACTTATGTGTGGGTATTTTTTTTTTCAATAAATACAGCACAGTACTACAAAAGTATTTCCTCTTCCTTATGATTTTCTTTTTTTTAAGATTTTATTTATTTATTCATGAGAGACACAGAGAGAGAGAGAGGCAGAGACACAGGCAGAGGGAGAAGCAGGCTCCATGCAGGGAGCCTGACGCGGGACTCGATCCCAGGTCTCCAGGATCACGCCCTGGGCTGAAGGAGGTGCTAAACCTCTGAGCCACCAGGGCTGCCCTCCTTATGACTTTCTTAATAGCATTTTCTTTTCTCTAGTTTACTTGATTGCAAAGATACAGCATATAATATATATATATATATATATATATATATATATATATATAAAACGATGTGTTAATCAAGTGTTTATGTTATTAGTAAGGCTTCCCATCAACAATACACTATCAGTAGTTAAGTTTTTGGAAAGTCAAAAGTTATATTCAGATTTTTGACTATGCAAGAGTAGGTGCCCCTAACCCCTGAGTTGTTCAGATTGTTCAACTATATAAACAATGGAATATTATTCATCCATAAAAAGGAAATCCTGCCATTCATGACAGGGATGGACTTTGAGGGCATTATGCTAAGTGAAATAAGTCAGACATAAAAGATAAATACAGTATGATTTTACTTAATATGTAGGATCTTAGAAAAATTCATAAATATTTCAGACTGATTGTTGCCAGAGCTAGGAGGAAGGATGAGGCAGGAGGGGTGAAGGGAGTCAAAAGATAAAAACTTTCAGTTATCAAATATATAAGTCCTGGGAGTGTAATGCATGGTGACTATAGTTAACAGTGTATTGCATATTGGAAGTTACTAAGAGAGCAGATCTTAAAAGTTCTCATCACAAGAAAAAAATTTTATATGGTGATAAATGTTAACTAGACTTACTATGGCTATCATTTTGCAGTATATACATATATTGAATCATTATGTTGCACATACACAAAAAGAAAAGAGTAGAATCAATCTCATTTGCAATTGCACCAAAAACAATAAGATAATTAGGAATAAATCTAAAGTAGTAAGATATCTATACTCTGAAAACTATAGAGCACATATGAAAGAAATTGAAGAGGACACAAAGAAAGGGAAAAGCATTCCATGCTCATGGATTAGAAGAATAAATGTTGTTAAAATGTCTATACTACCTGGGGATCCCTGTGTGGCTCAGTGGTTTAGCGCCTGCCTTTGGCCTAGGGCATGATCCTAGAGTCCAGGGATCGAGTCCCAGGTCGAGCTCTCTGTGTGGAGCCTGCTTCTCCCTCTGCCTGTGTCTCTGCCTCTCTCTCCTCTGTGTGTGTGTGTGTGTGTGTGTGTCTCATGAATAAATAAATAAAATCTTTTTTAAAAAAGTCTATACTACCCAATGCAATCTACACATTTAATGCAATCTCTATCAAAATACCACCAGCATTACAGAGCTAGAACAAATACTCCTAAAATTTGTATGGAACCACAAAAAACCCTGAATAGCCAAAGCAATTTTGAAAAAGAAAAACAAAACTGGAGATATCACAACTCTACATTTCAAGCTATGTAACAAAGCTGTAAACATCAAGACAGTGTGGTACTGGCACAAAAACAGACACATAGATCAATGGAACAGAATAGAGAACCCAGAAATGGGGAATCTTGGGTGGCTCAGCGGTTTAGTGCTTGCCTTTGGCCCAGGGTGTGATCCTGGAGTCCTGGGATCAAGTCCCACATCAGGCTCCCTGCATGGAGCCTGCTTCTCTCTCTGCCTGTGTCTCTGCCTCTCTGTGTGTCTCTCATGAATAAATAAATAAAATCTTAAAAAAAAGAGAGAGAGAGAACCCAAAAATGGACCCTCAACTCTATGGTCAAATAACTTTGACAAAGCAGGAAAGAATATCCAATGGGAAAAAAAATCTAACAAATGATGGTGGGAAAACTGGACAGCAACATGCAGAAAAATGAAACTGGACCACTTTCTTACACTATACACAAAAATAAATTCAAAATGGATGAAAGACCTAAATATGAGACAGGAAACCATCAAAATCTTAGAGGAGCACATAGGCAGAAACCTCTTTGACCTCAGCCATAGCAACTGTTTATTAGATATGTCTCCGGAGGCAAGGGAAACAAAAGCAAAAATGAACTATTGGGACTTCATCAATATAAAAAACCTTCTGCACAGTGAAGGAAACAATCAACAAAACTAAGAGGCAACCTATGGAATGGGAAAAGATTTTTGTTTTAGCTTAAAGGTACTGTATCCATTTGTACTTCTTGCTGAGAAAGAAAATAGAATCTTCAAATTCATTCTTTAAAAAACCATCATGGGGCAGCGCTGGTGGCTCAGCGGTTTAGCGCCGCCTTCAGCCCGGAGCCTGATCTTGAAGACCCAGGATCGAGTCCCACGTTGGGCTCCCTGCATGGCGCCTGCTTCTCCCTCTCGCCTGTGTCTCTGTCTCTTCTCTCTCTCTCTCTCTCTCTCTCTCTCTCTCTCGAATAAATAAATAAAATCTTTTTTAAAAGAACTTTAAAAAAAATAAAAAATAAAAAAACCATCATGTCTAACTTGGTTCACCTAGGGTCAAAGTGAGGGAGCAACAAGAATGGTGGGATTGGGCAAGGGCAGGAGATGGAGATATTGTAGGACTGGATAACCATGGTATGGAGAAACTGAGGACCAGGACTACAGGACACAGTGGTCCATGTTAACAACGAAGAAAGAAAATTGTGCTGAATGGGCAATACTGTTGGGGCTTTTAGTTCTGGCATTAGTCGTAAGTACCTGGTCTCCAAAACTCTCCTTACCAAGAACCTATCATACTCCCTTTTGACAAAGAATGATTTCTGAACATGACAATCACACACACACACACAAACACACACACACACCACCACCACCACCACCACTACTGTTAAAATACTATATTTTTATAAGAGCTCAAGAATAAGTTTTATGGCTTTCTTCAAATTAGTATAGTTCTTAAAATCTCATTTTCAAACATATGACAATAAAGCATACAATAAGGTTGAAAGGAATGGAATTCTTTCAGGTATTTTTCCCTGCCCATCAAACTCAGGTAGGGAACGGAAGGACTCACTTTCCCAGAGACTTTGTCAGAAGTCTGGCACCCTATCCTTCCCCTCCCCTCCCCACAGACCTCTGGACACTGCATTCCAGAAGCTTCCATGCCTTCCCTGACCACTGACCATGATTATCTGGGGCCAGGTTAAATACTAGCAGTTGATGATGGGCACCTGTTATGTATGCACACTTCTCAACCTGATTTCATTCAAGCTGCTACTAGCCCTATTGTTCTCCTCATTCTACAGATGAGAAAACTAAGGCTCACGGGGTATTAAAATGGGGTGCCTAAAATCTCCTAGCTTTAAACAGTGAAGCTTCACTGTTTCAGGTGAGGTCTAGAAGGACAGCAGCCCAGAGGCCCCTCCCTGGAGATAGTCTTGTGAGGATCCTAGGACACATCCCTGGCAGGCTCCTCTGTCCAAAAGCAGGAAGCATGGAGACTTCTGAAAAATCCCTCCCTGGAGAGAATCAGGCAATGATGAAGGGGCAGGGAGGGGTAGCACTCCGAGGAGAGAACTGGTGTAAGTTTTGAAAAAAGCTTTTACGCTAGGAAGAAATGAGTCTTAGGCACATAGACTTTGGAACAATATAAGTAGCCATCATATCTCCTTGAGCTGCATGACTCTGTGGTGTTGGGACCTCACTATCCCCATCTGTCAAGTGGGCAGGTGTCAGGCTAGATTCCCTCAGGCTAAAGCTGGGAGACATCTATGAGAGGTCAGAGCAGAGGGTGAGAAAGGCATGGAAGAGGGCAAATGAGATAGACAATGGGAAAGAAGGGCAATCTCACCTGGCCAACCTGCTCAGCCTGCCTCTCCCAGGAAGCCTTCCCCGAAGCCCACCTCCATGGCCCTATTCCAAGCTCCGCTTAGGCACTCCGCCGGGGCCCAGCACAAGGCCTGCTCTGGATAAACGGAATGTTGGTGAAGTGAAGAAGCAAATTTGGGGGGAGAGGACACATGAACAAATGAGTTGCCTCCACTGGGGGCCAGCAGGTGCTGGGAAAGCCCCGTGGAATCGAGCCGACTGAGCGTGCGAATCAGTGACCTGTGAGTACACAAGAGAGCGAGTTGGTGAAAGAAGGACCAAGACTGGGCAGCTGCCTCCCTAGAAGGGGGCTTGGGAGGGACACACCAGCTGGCTGGTTCTGGGGGCGGGTGCCAGCATCGGGGGCCCAGAGGCAGGTCCAGAAATGGAGTTCTGAATGCAGGCTCGGTGCCCCCGAGGCCTGATCAGGAGCTAAGGTTTGGAAGGATGCAGGAAGAAGCTGGAAAGCCAGAGCAAGTTGGTGAAGACACTCCTTGACACCCCCAGCTCTGCACCTTGTGAACTCCTGCTCATCCTCCCACAGTCAGCTAACTGCCTCTGACTTCCTTCTCCAATTATAAACAGCCAAATCCCTTCCATCGTAACTTTTTTTGAAGTGACTGTCCAGCTTCTGATTGCTTTTCCCACCGGCTCTATTCACTCTGGGGGGTCAGGGACAGTGCACCATTTTACTGAATGGCCAGCTCCAGCTTTGGGTCCGGCACACCGCAGGCACTCGGGAAGTCCTCATCAAATACAAGAACAAGTGAGAGAGGGCAGAGGTGGTGATCTGGAAGGCAGTCCTTTCAGGGCCCCGGTGGAGGGCGGCCTGCTGAGGACAGATGGGTGGGGAGAGGCACCCCTGCAGTCTGACCCCAGATGCCCAGAGAAAAGGGGAGCACCCAGGCTGACAGCGGCTGTCTGGAACCACTCAGCATGCTCCAAGCAGGCTGTCAGGGATTCTTTGCCCTGGCTTCAGGGCCAAGCTGGGAAATTGTTTCAACCAGCTTGCCCTGCCAGGGCCTGATATCATGCCACCCATTTTCTCGCCCTCTGCTGTGGTTTGGTGATCAGGGATTTCGCCTGTGGCTCATTCTCCAACACACAAGCCCAGATGAGCGGCGCGTTCTTCCTCCAATTCGCACTTGGAACCAAAACATCCTGGCCCTGGTTTTACTTTCCCTCATAAGCCCTTGCGCTTCCCTGACTGAGGGTCCCTCTGAAATCCTAGAGGTTTGTTCCCAAGCGGTGTATTCCATACACAGCTTGAAGTGGGATTACAGTAGAGATAAATAAAAGATTAGTTTCCAAGTTTTGGGACTAAATAAAGGATCAGATTCTTGGTGATTGGGAGATAAAAGGAATTTTTGGGTTTGTTCATGGATGAACCAATTCAGAAGCAGTTTGGGGCGGTGGGTGGGACCAGGAGCTCAGTCTTCCCTGGGGTCTTTTTGTGGGCTTCTCTCACTACCCACCCTAGCCATCTGGTTTCACTTCTGGGACAAGGCTGAGCAAGCTAGGACAGCAGAGAGCCCAAGCAAGGAGGCTGGTTAAACCCTCTGATCGGGCCAGGTGTTGAATCAGGGATGGCTGAGCATAACTGGTTCCTACCCTGGATTCGGAGGGTCTTCCAAGTCCCACTGGAATGTAATGTCCAGATAACACACTGCGCTTCCCTGGAAGATACTGGCATGACAATCATAACTCTCCAGAACATCACTAGCAATCCAGGATTCAGTAAAAGCAGCCCTCTGGCATTGGATATACTCTCTGTTTTTTAAGATTTTATTTTTTTAAGTAATCTCTACATACAATGTGGGGCTCAAACCCACAACCATGAGATCAAGAGTCATGCAATCCACCGACTGAGCCAGCCAGGTACCCAGATATACTTTTATTTTTCACACAAGTTTAACAGCATTATCTGTCTCATTTGTCCCTAAGGCCCGACAGATTTGGTGCAGCAATTTAGAATGGAGAGTAGAGTCCCTGAAACAGAGACAACTGAATATCAGAACAGGGAGAGGGCACCATAAAAAAAACAAGGAGAAGGGTTGTTTAGCGGTTTAGCGCCACCTTCAGCCCAGGGCATGATCCTGGAGACCAAGGATCGAATCCCACGTCGGGCTCCCTGCATGGAGCCTGCTTCTCTCTCTGCCTGTGTCTCTGCCTCTTTCTCTCTCTCTCTCTCTTTCTCTCTCTCTCTCTCTCTCTCTGTATCTCTCATGAATAAATAAATAAAATCTTTAAAAAAAAGGAGAAAAAGAACTCAAGAAGCACTCACTGTGGGCCATTAAAAGGCCTGACAAAAAAAAAAAAAAAAAAAAAAAAAGGCCTGACAGGGGCACTTGGGTGGCTCAGTGGTTGAGTGGCTGCCTTTGGCTCAGGTTGTGATCCTGGGGTCCTGGGATCGAGTCCCACATCAGGCTCCCCACGGGGAGCCTACTTCTCCCTCTGCCTGTGTCTCTGCCTCTCTCTCTGTCTCTCATGAATGAATGAATGAATGAATAAATAAATAAATAAATAAATAAATAAATAAATAAAATCTTAAAACAAAAAAAAGGCCTGACAGTCTCCAGATGGTGTTTTGCATTCTGAGTCCAACAAACCAGCCTAAAAATTAGGCTGTGCCCATCAAGCTTTATTTGTAAAGGCAAAGAGTCCAAATGGCTTCCATGCTTAGGTGACTAATAGTACAAAGATCTTCTCTTCTAAAGTATGAGTTCAGTTGATTAAGAGTTAATATCTGTAGAACATCCCATTGGTTGGAGAATCCCAATTCCCCATTGGTTTAGGAAATTAAGAAGTTGCTCCAGTTGGATTTATATTAACAGCATTATATCAGTAGTGGTAATACTAGTAGTAGTGGTAGTACTAGTAGTAGTGGTAGTACTAGTTAGTAGTAGTAGTAGTAGTAGTAGTAGTAGTAGTAGTAAGGAAAAATGGGCATCATCTTATGAGAATTTACCAGGCACTATTGTAAGTACATTTCACATATTAATTTGTTTAATCCCTGTAAGAAGCCCATGAAGTTAACAGAACTTGTTAGCGGTAGGTAAAAGGCTCTGGGAGGATAGGAAAGAATCATAATTTTTAATTAAATTTATTGTGAATTTTTAACAAGAGCTCAAAATCCAACTATCTCTTAGTAATTCATGAATTCAGTCTGAATGATGATGAGGACAACAATGATGAATATGACTGTGAAGTCAAATAACTTCATCTAAAAATATGTTTGTTTCTCTTTTTTTTTAGGTGGGGGGAGCAGAGAGAGAAACACGTGGAGGTTAAGGACCATCCTGCTAAAAGATAAAAGGGTCAACCAGGAAATTAAGGAAGAATTAAAAAGATTCATGGAAACTAATGAGAATGAAGATACAACCATTCAAAATCTTTGGGATGCAGCAAAAGCAGTCCTAAGGGGGAAATACATCGCAATACAAGCATCCATTCAAAAACTGGAAAGAACTCAAATACAAAAGCTAACCTTACACATAAAGGAGCTAGAGAAAAAACAGCAAATAGATCCTACACCCAAGAGAAGAAGGGAGTTAATAAAGATTCGAGCAGAACTCAACGAAATCGAGACCAGAAGAACTGTGGAACAGATCAACAGAACCAGGAGTTGGTTCTTTGAAAGAATTAATAAGATAGATAAACCATTAGCCAGCCTTATTAAAAAGAAGAGAGAGAAGACTCAAATTAATAAAATCATGAATGAGAAAGGAGAGATCACTACCAACACCAAGGAAATACAAACGATTTTAAAAACATATTATGAACAGCTATACGCCAATAAATTAGGCAATCTAGAAGAAATGGACGCATTCCTGGAAAGCCACAAACTACCAAAACTGGAACAGGAAGAAATAGAAAACCTGAACAGGCCAATAACCAGGGAGGAAATTGAAGCAGTCATCAAAAACCTCCCAAGACACAAGAGTCCCGGGCCAGATGGCTTCCCAGGGGAATTTTATCAAACGTTTAAAGAAGAAACCATACCTATTCTCCTAAAGCTGTTTGGAAAGATAGAAAGAGATGGAGTACTTCCAAATTCGTTCTATGAGGCCAGCATCACCTTAATTCCAAAACCAGACAAAGACCCCACCAAAAAGGAGAATTACAGACCAATATCCCTGATGAACATGGATGCAAAAATTCTCAACAAGATACTGGCCAATAGGATCCAACAGTACATTAAGAAAATTATTCACCATGACCAAGTAGGATTTATCCCTGGGACACAAGGCTGGTTCAACACCCGTAAAACAATCAATGTGATTCATCATATCAGCAAGAGAAAAACCAAGAACCATATGATCCTCTCATTGGATGCAGAGAAAGCATTTGACAAAATACAGCATCCATTCCTGATCAAAACTCTTCAGAGTGTAGGGATAGAGGGAACATTCCTCGACATCTTAAAAGCCATCTATGAAAAGCCCACAGCAAATATCATTCTCAATGGGGAAGCACTGGGAGCCTTTCCCCTAAGATCAGGAACAAGACAGGGATGTCCACTGTCACCACTGCTATTCAACATAGTACTGGAAGTCCTAGCCTCAGCAATCAGACAACAAAAAGACATTAAAGGCATTCAAATTGGCAAAGGAGAGAATCTTAAACAGGATGCAGGGCTCGATCTCACAACCCTGAGATTGTAACCTGAGCTGAAATCAAGGGGGCGGGGGAGGCCAGTCAGAACCAGAAGGACCTGTAGCAGACAACAAATTGTTCAGGAATATCCAAGAGGTTGTAATTATCATTTTAACTCTAACTAGTTGGCAGTGATTGCCTCCATGTGTGGGGGAAGGCTCTGCAGCCACATCCAAGATCACTGACAAAAATGCTTCAATTGATTAATCATGCCTATAGTGGGTGCAGAACTAGGGAGTGCCTGCACATGGACCGCATAGGCACATTGGTCCTATATATGGACAAATCTTAGGTTTTATTGATAGGGAAACTGAGGCCCAGAGAGACAGAAGCTGTCCAAGTCTCAGACCAGGGGCTAAACTAGTACCAAGGTCTCCAAAATTGTAGTCAAAGGTGCTTCACAACTATCCAGTGCTGCCTTTCCGATTCAGCCAAGATGAGTAAACTGAGGAATGGATTAAATAGTCAGGAATCAAAGATCTTCTGGTGTTGGTGGGAGGGTCCTGTGTGGCTCAGGGGAGGCAGAGGGGGCTAAAATGATTAAGAGGACCGACTAGGGAAGTGGCCTTCCCATTTCTCCCTGACCAAGGGCAAAAGGAAGAAACCCACATTACTGAGCCCTCACCTGTGCCAGGCACCATGCTAGTCACATCAATTATTCCATTTAATCCTTGCAGTTAACCTGAGAGGAAGCTCCATCTTGCAGAGGAAAAACCGGAATGGGAGAGGCTAAGTGACTAAGCCAAGGTCGCATTACTCAAGTGGCTGAGTCAGGACAGGCTCCCAGATCTTTGTGGCTCTACAGCCCACCCACAACTACGCAGGGAGGTTTAGAGTATATGCTTTGGGGTCAGAAAGACCTTATTTTGAGTCCCAACTCTACCACACACTAGCTCTGTAACTTTTAGCAGGTGTCTTAACCTCTCCATGCCTTAGTTTCTTCATCTATAAAATGGGGAGATAGTAGGGCTTAGCTCAGAGGGTTGTTGCTAGCATTAAATGAAATAATATATGTGAAGTGCTGAGCCAAATTTGGCACACAGTAAATGCTCAATAAATGGTAGCTCTTACTGTTGCCCAGGCACCACACCGCCCCAGACTTACCACCTAACACCTGCCACCCAGTGGTGGCCCAGATGTCCCACTTACAGAAGGTCCCATTCTTAGGTCATCTTGTTCTTTTCGCTGTATCCTACAGCAGGAGTTAGAACCCCCAGAGCCCCATTTGCAAATGTATGCAAGTACTAAATCACAGGGAGTGTGTCTTTGGAGAAGTTAGGAAACCCATTATCCACAGACAGACTCACCTCAGAGCAACTGCCACAAGATGGCAGCCATAAATCAGCATAACTCATCCAAGCCACACCATACGCCACACCCTGGGCTTCTCTGTCCGATGGGGACTCTCCCACCTCTGTTCACACCACATCAGTGACTACAGGTCCTGGCGATGCGGAAACTCTTTAAAGCTGTTGCCAAGGTGATCATTGCTTTCCTGACCTTCATTAGAGATTATTAGCACATCAGAGAGGGATGATTAGAGTTTTAACCTAAGAAAGTGAGATATTGTGCTTTTATTTACCCTTTAGTGCCCGAGAACAATTGACGAGTTTCTTATAAATGCTTCTTTGATGGATTAAGTGTCCCCAAAACATATACTTAAATAAAAGGGTTAGTGAGAGGAACAAATAAAATTAACTACTTGTGTCTGTGGTGCAATTGCAAATAAGGGAGCTGCTGGCTAGGGACACTGCAATCTGTTTTATGTCTTCTGATGACATTTAATCTACAAAATACATGGGTTCTGAATCTGGGCCTTGGCAGTAGAAGGCAGGGGTCCCTATTTTCTATTTTCAGAAATCAGATCCAAAGGAATAGCGAACTTAGAAGGCCTGAGACCCCCACCTCCAATGGGTTCCAGTGTGTGCTGGCATCCCCTCTGACCCCCTGACCCACGAAGGGGCACCCCTACCCTTCATTCCACAAAATGGCATCTATTGTGCTTTATATGCATTGTCTTATTGAATGCTCCTCAAAAAAACCTTATGCAGGTAGTGTAACTACTGCTATGGTCCCCATCTTATAGGTGAGAAAACTGGAGCTCGACGATGTTAAGTAATTTGCCCCAAGTTCACAGCCAGGAGGTGGCAGGTCCAGGAGGCAGACTGAGTCTCTGACCCCAGTACTTAGCTTCTGACAGTTTCATGATTCTCTCTCTCCTGCTACCCAAGGAAATCTTAAGCACCATAAAGGTTCAGACAGTGAGGGTACAGAGTGGAAAGACCGTGGTTACTACCCTTAAGAGCTTTTCCATTTATTGGGGGGAGGAATAATTGTCACAGTTCCTACGATGAAGCTGGGACATGTTTCACAGAGAATAATCTAAGATGAGGAGGTTCTTGTGCCAAAAGCCCAGGACCTAGAGCTACTTTCCATGGCTCACTTCTCCCAGAATCCCAGAGACGTGCTATTTTGACTGGTGTTTCACTGTATCAGACAATGGGGGAGAGCTGGGCAGTGTTCTGATGACAGAGCCAGCATGGTGTAACCTTGACTTGACCTTGATGTCTACCCACAGATATCCTGGTCCAGAGGTAACACAATCTGTCACCTCAGGCAGGAGCCAATATCAAGAATGGGGTTGCAGTCATTGTGTTTCACCCTGTGAACTGCTGTGACCAAGAGAAGCACTTTCAAAGGGCAGCTGATAAAATTGCTGTTTTGACCCTCCTTTTAGCTGTAAACCAGACACCATCAAAATAGCTTTTCTTTTTATTAGCTACATTATTGGAGAAATAGTGAGGGATTGATTTCATAATTGATTCTCCAAATAAAGATAATGTCTGCGGAGGAAGCAGGCCAGAGCTGACCAAGGATGGATACGTGTGTGTTCGCCTGCACTATGGTGTGGCCGTGTCTCATCTCAGAGCACTTGGTCCCCTCAGACCCTCTGTTCAGTCTCTGTAGACAAGCCCTCTTTGCCCCCAAACCTCATGGAATGCAGTCATCTGAGCACATCATCCCTACTTTCAGCCTCAAAGCAGCAAACTCTAATGGAACAGCTATTACAGTGACAGCCCTCAGAATGAATTTAAAGTTTAAAATAAAGTTATTCACTCACTTGGATATTCAGCAAATGCTCACTGAGGACCAGGTAAGGTGCTAGGCCCTGGGGATACAAAAGGCATCAAAAAAAGCTAGTCCCTGCCCTTACACATATATAAGCTAGTGGAGGAGGCAGGCATAAACAATCATACCAGCAAGAATAAATTACCAAAAGTAAAATGATAAATTACCAAAGATGATGTATTTGGAAGGGTGAATGGGGAGCGTCAGTGATGTACACGGGTTGGCAATGAGGGAGAAGTTCAACATGACTCTGGTGCCATTCACCAGGCTTGGGACCCTGCAGAAGGGCCAGGCTGGGAGTGCAGATGGTTATGAGTTTAGTCTTGGGTAGGTACAATTCTGGGAGCCTTGGCATCATCTAAAAGAGATGTCAGGGGGCACCTGGGTGGCTCAGTGAGTTAAGCATCTGCCTTTGGCTCAGGTCATGATCTCGGGTCCTGGGATGGAGCCCCAGGTCAGGCTTCCTGCTCAGTGGGGAAATCTGCTTCTCCCTCTGCCTCTGCCCATCCCCCCACTTGTGCGTGTGCTCACTCTCTCTAGAATAAATAAAATCTTAAAATATAATTTTAAAAAATTAAAGGGGTGTCAGATGAATAACTGCATCGTGAGTTTGAGGGTCTAAGGAACACTCTGGCCTGAAAATAGACATTTGGGAGTCAGGTGACAATGGAAGCCAGGCGTGGATGAGGCTAATGGGTGGAAAAGGATGAATTGATGAGAGTATTAGGAGAAGTAGGTCCTGGGGAGCTCTAGCACTGAGCAACCCTCCGGGTCTCCCCAGGAAGGAGATATTGCCACCCTTTCAATGATATGGATTCCAGTTCTGCCATCTTCCCCGTGTGCACCCTGAATCTGGTTACTTAACCCTGCTGAGCCTCAAGACCCACACCACAGGGACCTTCCAAATACCTTTACATCCTATCATCTCTCCATCTCTGCTGTTAGCCCTTTAACCAAAGTACCATCATCTTTGGTAATTTATTCTTTTTATTTTTGGTAATTTTTTCTTGCTGGTCTGATTATGTACTCCCAGTGCCCAGCGCCCAGCCCCACCCCTCAGTGGAAGGGAACAAGGGCTTCCAAACCTGCTGTTGCCCCTCAGAGGGGTTCTCAGCCTGGGTGCACTCTGGAACCACCAGGGACCTTAACAGGATCCTGATGCCCAGCCCCACCCACAAACACTGATGTAATTGGTCTGGGTGACCTGTCGGGTGTGTATTTTTCAAAGTTCCCCAGGTGATGTTAATGTGCAGCCAGGGGTGAGAATCACTAGTTTAGAACCAAGAAAGACAGTGTGGCCAAGACTGGTGAAATCATCCCCTGGCTGTGTACACAACACCATGACAGGAAGGGTTTCTCAAGCATCGCAGTTGGCCGCTCTGATTGGGCTCCTGTGTTTCAAGACGACCATCTGTAACAGGAGGAGGGGACTCCTTGCCTCAGAATTGGGGATCTGTGACCCTTAGAAGCTGACAGCACAGACTTAGGAATCAGACACCCTGAGTCCTAGCTCCCTCTTTTAAGGCTGCTGTAACAAAATACCATAAACTGGGTACCTTATAACCAGCAAAGATGTCCCACAGCTCTGGAGGCTAAGAAGTCCAAGATCATGGTCCCAGCAGATCTGGTGTCTGCTGTGAGCCCTCTCCCTCGTTCCTAACCTATGCCTTCTTACTGTGCCCTCACATAGTAAAAGAGACAAGGGAGCTCTCTGCCTCTGTGACCTAATCCCTTGCTAAAGGCCCCACCTCTTCAAACCATCACATTGGGAATTAGGTCTTCAAAATATAAATTTGGTTGGGAGGGGGATACAAACATTCATCTATGGCATAGGCTTTGGAATTGGGTAATCACTGAAGCTTTCTGAGCCTCAGTTTCCTTCCCTATGAGAAAAAAAAAAAAAGCATAGAAATCTGCAGTGTGGACCTGTCACAGGAGGGACTTACTAAAATCTCCATACACAGTACCTACTCATAGAAAGTTCTCAGAAATCATTACAGGTATAATTTTATCAGTAACAAAGTTCTTTCCATCTTCCACAGGCTCTCTCTCTCTCCCTCTTCTCCTCCTGTCTTTTATTCTCCAGATACCCTCTGATCACCCCAAAATGTTGAACAGTGCCAGGACCATAGGACATGCCTAAGAGGGATGCCTGGGTGGCTCAGAGTTTGATCATCTGCCTTCAGCTCAGGGCGTGATCCCAGGTCCAGGGATTGAGTTCCACATTGGGCTCCCCTCCAGGGGCCTCCTTCTCCCTCTACCTATGTCTCTGCCCCTCTCTCTGTGTGTCTCTCATGAATAAATAAATAAAATCTTAAAAAAATAAGGACACACCCAAGAAATAAAAATAACAATAGCTACCACTTGTTAAGTACCAACTACATGTAAGTACCAACCATTCTAAAATGGTTTAGAATTTCACACAGATGTTCACATCAACAGCACAAGGCAACTACTCTGATCCCCTATTGCCAGGTTCTGGGAGTTTAGGCAATGAAATTGCCCAGTGACACAAGTAGGTGGGGGCAATGCAGGCGTGTCTGACTGGAGACAGAGATCCCCCTTGTCCCTTGGCATAATACTGCAACAAGCTATTTTTCACAACCCGCTTATTGGTCCATGAATATTTTCAGATTATTGTGAAATCACAGAATCTTCGTTTACAGACCAGGAGGGGGTGCTGTCAAACTGTGCTCCATAGGGCCCAGGCTTTAGTGGGGTACCCTGATATGCTTTGGGAAACATGTGGACTGGTTCTGAGACCTCCAGCACCTACTTTAATGAGGGCGACCTCCCTTCTATCGGGAAAATCAACAATTTACAGATGGGGAAACTTCCAGTTACTTGGAGGCAGAAGCCTTTCTCCTCCCGAAATGCAAAAGGCACATGACTTTCCTAGCCAGAGTTCACGCCATGGGACCAGGCCACCATTTTTGCCACCACAGGGGCCCTTCCTCTGCCTGGTGGGCTGCCATTAGGACATGTCAGGAAGCGCCCCACCCCACAGGCCAAGAGGCCTCACTGCCCTGTTTGTCCTCGATTCCCGGGTCATTCCTATCAACCTTGCCGGCTGTGGTGTCAAAAAGTGCAGGCCGGCACTGAGAGCCGGGTCACCATGAGCTGCAGGGTTGCCCACTGGAGCCCCCTGTTTATTTTCCTTCCTGGACACACTGGTGACTCAGTGTTTGAAAAGCTCCAATGAGGCTGGAATGAGAGTCTGCAGGAGAATGGACAGTCACCTCACAGAGGCCTGCTGGTGATTTGGAATGTCCTTTAGAAGGCTTTTTAATAAACTTTGTTTGTATCTGCCTTGATGAGGAACACATTTGCCTGGGACTGTGCAGGGATGTTTGGTTTCGAGGCTTCCCTTTCTTGGCCTTAGAAGTTCTTGGTGGCAGTGGCTGCCTGCAGGCCCCTGGGACTCCCCTGTGGAGGGCTGACCTGCCTCCAGCTTTGTCCTAGTAACTTTAGTCGTGCTACACTCCCGGCCCCCGGTGTCCCTGATAAACTCCAGAGCACACAGTGCAGGGTCAGTAAGGTTTGAAAGTTCAACAGGAAAAAAGGTCCCATTACCTTTTTTTAAGAAGCTTCCAGGCCCAGCACTGGAATTTGTTTTTTTTTAATCCATCAAGTCATGCCTCTTTGACTCCTGCCTCTCCCTGTCCTCTGCTTTTCCAGCCTACATCAATTGTGAGAATTCATTTCAGTATCTTACACACCCAGCAGTTCTCAGCCACACGAACCCCCATTAAAATAGGCCACCATTTAGGAGCCTGTTCCTCCCACTGGGTTTACCTCCCAGGCAGGAGCAAGCACTGAGCAGCTGCTCTCCTAGGCTCCCCACTCGTGGTAAGTGCACGGAACTCTGTTGAACTGCTCCTGTTCACGACAATGCTCTATTTGTCCAAAGAGGGATTAACATTCAATCCCAAGTGCTCTGTGGTCCCAGGTATGTGCACAGGTGATCAACTGTACTCTGGAGAAAGGGTGGCCATGGTCCTTGTTTCCATTTGGTTCTGGTATGCACAGAGCAGAGGGTGGGCCAGGTAAAATAGTCTGGTTGGTGGGAACTCAAGGGACCAGAAGGAGGCAGCAAGGCAGACCTTGTGGCCCACTTATTCAGGGTGATTTTCATGTGACCCCACGGATCAAATGCCCACCATGACTGACCCACTTGCCACAAATAACAAGAGCATGGAGAAGGAGTGGCAAGGAGAGGAACAGGTAAGAAGCCAGGATGATTTACTGAGACCATAGTCCGTGATCTGCTGGGAGTGTGTGCAGTGTCAGAGGAAAAGTGGTGTCCTGTCAGTCTCTGGAGTCCGACAGGCCTGGATTTAAAGCCTAGCTCTGCTCCTGCCTGTCTGTGTGACTTTGAGCAAGTTGCTGAGTCTCTCTTCACCTCAGCATTCTTGTCCATGAAACAAGGGCACTTTCTTCAAAGAGTTTTTTTTTTTTTTAATTTTTTTTTTTATTTATGATAGTCACAGAGAGAGAGAGAGAGAGGCAGAGACACAGGCAGAGGGAGAAGCGGGCTCCATGCACCGGGAGCCCGACGTGGGATTCGATCCCCGGTCTCCAGGATCGCGCCCTGGGCCAAAGGCAGGCGCCAAACTGCTGTGCCACCCAGGGATCCCAAAGAGTTGTTTTTATAGCTAGAAATGGCATTAAGGAGGACACATGATGAGATGAGGACTGGGTGTTATACTATATGTTGACGAATTGAATTTAAATAAAAATCTTTTTAAAAGGTGAAAAACAAATGACAGGGGATCCCTGGGTGGCTCAGCAGTTTAGCGCCTGCCTTTGGCCCAGGGTGCGGTCCTGGAGACCCGGGATTGAGTCCTGCGTCAGGCTCCTGGCATGGAGCCTGCTTCTCCCTCCTCCTGTGTCTCTGCCTCCCTCTCTCTATGTCTATCATAAATAAATAAATAAATCTTTAAAAAAAAAAAAGAAAAACAAATGACATGTGGTCCCTATGTATGTATATGCATAGAAAAGAATCTGGAAGGATAAACAGCAAAGAGAGAGGAAGGGAAGGGAGATGAGGTGGGGCTGAAACTTGGGAGATAAGGAGGACTTGCACTTTCCCCAAGCAGGTAAGGGTAACAACAGTTGAGGGAACAGTGAGAGGAGGAAAAAACTGTGTGTGGGTGTGTGTGGGGGGGGTGTATGTATGTGATTTATTGTATAATATGCTTAGCACATTGCACATGGTCAATGCTTAATAAATAGTAACTATTCATACTCATTTTTTCTCCAACCAATAGTCCTGGGTACCTATGGATGTGGTAAAGGGCCTGTCATCATCAAAAGCCCCTTGTAGAAGTCCCTTTTGATTCTGACCGGGGACAGAGAAAGGCGTTTCAGTCAAAGGGCCCCTAATCCCTTTTTTATTTTGGTTCAGAAACACCACCAGGAGAGGAAGCTGGATATGTGGACACTCCATGGGTCACTTTCTTGTTATGAAATCCGAGAGTGAGCAGTTCCCGCCTAGCTAGCAAACCTGCCGTCTCCCTTCCGGCCTCCACTGGACCCCCTCTCAGGCTGGGGTCCCCCTGGCCCGGTGGCCCACGGTGCCTCCCTCCCGATGCCATCCTGGAGGGGCAGCCCAGATATGCGGTACAAAAACACCCCAGCAGCAGCCCACTTCATAACATCACGTGTCCAAATAAATGGAGCTGTTGACTCAGGCTAATTAGATGAGGGCCTTTCCTAAAGAGCAATGTGTGTGAAGCTAAGAAAAACAGGATTCTCAGAGGAATTAGGCCCCTAATCCCTGGCTTCCCCCAGCAGAGCAGCAGCATGGAAGAGCTGGGGGCCTCCCAGAGATACCCTGTCAAGGAGCCAGCCAGAAGGCTGCATTCCCATTCTGCTGTCTGCCTCCAGGCTGCTCCATCCCTCCTGAGCTGTAGGGTTGGTGAAGGATCCCCACAATCCCCACAGGGCTGAGCTGTGGGCAGCTGGGCTTGGTGAAGGATCTCCACGATCCCCTTACTACCACCCCATGGGTTCATTTTGACCCCAAGAGATGAGTACCATCTCAATCCATGGCCGCCCAGGCTCACTTTCTAAGTATAAATTGATTAAAGGCAGAGATGTATTTACAGGAACACCCCTCCAACCCCACAACACACACACACACACACACACACACACCATCACCATCACCATCACCATCACCATCACCATCACCATCCAAAAGATAAAAGTAGGAAAATAAGAAGGATGTGCAGGACACCTGGGTGGCTCAGCAGTTGAACATCTGCCTTTGGGTCAGGGTGTGATCCCAAGGTTCTGGGATTGGGTCCTGCATCGGGCTCCCTGCAGGGAACCCGCTTCTCCCTCTGCCTCTGCCTCTTTCTGTGTGTCTTTCATGAATAAATGAAATCTTTAAAAAAGAATAAGAAGCGTGGGCTATAAGGCACCTGCAACATGTCAGCCATCTCACCAGGCCCAGTCATGTCTCTTACTGTGGGAGCCTGCGAGTGGGGACTTCATTCAAGCCACCTCTACATATGGGGCAGTCAGGATCCAGGGCTTATTGTGAGGACTAAATCAGGAAATGTGAAGGGCTTGCCCCTTGCCTGGCCCACAACAAATGCTCTATCAACAGTCTACCACTGCCCATAAGGCTTGAGGGACTCACAGAGAGGTGCTTGGGGTTGTGTCCCCCTGCCAGAACATGGGGAGCTTACAAACTGGGGAGATAAGACAGACTTTAGAAAGGCATCTGGGCATCCCCAGCTAAGAAGCAGGACAATTGAAGTTTAGAGGAGAGAAAGAGATTACTTAACAGCCAAGGTCAGGGAGGGCTTCCCGGAGGAGCTAACATTCCCAGTGGACCACTAACAGGTATGTAGGGTTTGGACAGGTGGAGAGGGTAGTCACTTGTTGGAGGAGACAGGTGGCTCAGACAGCTGGACCCCTGAGTGGGCCAAACAAAGCCCTTGGTGGAGGGATCAAGGCCCAAACGGGAAGTTTTGCATTCATCAAACTTTTTACCTCATACCATGCATAGCCAATGTGATCCTGCCTCCTCGTCTTTACTCACACTATTCCTTACCACCTGCCTTCATATATACCCAAACTCACCTTCTCCTAGAAGCCTTCTGTGTGGGAAAAGCATGTTTTAGAGTCAGACTGGGCTTGGGCAACTCCTTTAACTTCGTTATACCTCGTCTCTATACTCATACTTATCTGTGAAATGAGAAAAATATCTATCTCCAAGGCTGTACCGAGAATGAAATTACATAAGGTATATAGAGTGCCAAGTAGGTGTCTAACACACAGTGGGTTCTCAGGAGCACTTGTGGTATGAATGGATTCAAAGCCATATAACTTCCAAACTTCCCCTCGACTCTACACAGAAAAGCCATCTCTTCATCCCGTGAAACCCCAATCCCTCTTGCCTCCCATACTTGCCAGTATAGGCTTCTCCCTGGAATGCCCTTCCTTCTCTCAACCTAACCAAATCCCCCATAGAGGCCCAGCTCAAGGCCCAACTCAGCATCCTCAGGCCTGACATCACACGGCCTCCCAAGGGTATACCCAACATTATACACTGCTCTCTCAGAGGGCATGTCTGTCCGGCCATCCACTCCTGGGGGTGCAGAGACCCCTGCACCTTCCTTTGTACCCTCCAGGACCCATCCAGCACCCAGGACAAAGCTGCATACACACTACATGCTGGGCAGGGGCTGCTACTCAAATGTCTTCAAGGACCAGTCAGGTAACACTAATGATGGACGCATGCCTGGTGGCACACAGTGGGGCACAGTGGGGCCTGTGGCAAGCTGGGGATCCTTGCTGGATGCTGACTGGTTATCGAGTGGCACAGTGAAGAGGCTCAGCAGAGACAGAAGCCCTAGATCTCTTGCTTGCCAGGTGACTGTAGCCAGCTAGCTTCCCTCTCTCCGGACCACAGGGACACTGTGCAGAGAAGCTAACAAACCCTTCCAGGCAGCTCCCAAGCTGTGAAGAAGATCAAATAAGCCAGGACTTATGAGAACACTTTGAAAGCCTGAGGCTCTGTGGAGATCTGAGGGACCATGTTCAGAAGTCCTAACATTTTCCCCAAACCAGGCCCCAAATCCTAGATGATCAGGAACAGGTGTATGGTTAGGGGAGCTTAAAAGGTCCCTGCTGCCCTGCTGAGAGCCGCCTCCTATCTCTGCAGGATCTCTGGCGGCCCTGGCTCCGCAAGGGGGTTGTAATTGGGTCCCTCTGGAAAACAGCAGAGGCAGCTTAGGGCAGCTGGAGGCGGCGGAAACCCTATCCTCTCCAGAGCCCTGACATTCTCATCGGCTCCTTTCCTGCCTGCCAGCCAAGCCTACAGCTTCCTGGGACCACCTGGCTTCCCCGCCCTCCTCTGTTCCCATGGCTCCCTGCTGCTCCCTTCCACTGCCCTGGCAGCCAGAAGCCAGCAACTGGAAGTGCCCCAGGGCTAGTCTTCCCTCCAAGGTCTTGGTGGCATCTGCCAAATGGCACAGTGACCTCCTCAACCCCCAGCTCCAACGTCACTCTCACCTCCCAGGGCAGGGAGGCACTGAACCCCCACCTGTGGCACAGCTTGACCCCAGACACTGAGGCCAGCTATCACTGGTCACCAGAAGCACAAGCTGCCCGTGAACAAGTGTGCTCACTGGCTTTGCATCAAAGATGCTACTGTGATAGTTACCAGGGCTCAGGCACCTGCTATTTGTCCAGTGCCTTCCAAGTACTCCCAACTGCTCCGAGACTCGGTTTCATTATACCCACTTTTCAGACAAGGAAACTGCAACTCAGAGAGGTGAGGTAACTTGCCAAGAAGCAGGAATACAATTCAGCCCCAGTTCTGACTACAAGCTATATGCACACACATCCTATCAAAATGCCTCACAAACTTTACCAAGCACCTACTCTGTGCTAATCTCTTTTAGAGCACAGAGAATATAATGGTGCAGAAAACATATATGATCCTGCCTGCATGACACTTAGGAAGTAAGAGGAGATAAAGACACAAGGGTCTAATTGGAGAAATATATAAGCACAAGTCATGATAAACACTGTAAAAACTGTACCAGGAAGCTCTGCCCTGTGTGGGGGTCAGTCCTGAAGGAGAAATCTATGGTAACTAGGAGAAGCCAGAGTGCTGAGGGGCATGTGGGCATAAGGGATTGCTTCCAGATGCAGAGAAGCCCTTAAGCTGTGAAGAAGAAAGACAGGAACTGAAACACCAGAGGGACTAGAGTGCAGGTAACCCAGGAAGAGATCCTCAGAGGAGGCTGGAGGACAGCAGGACCAGACCACTCTGGGCTTTATAGGCCAAGATAAGGATTTCCTATTGTCCTCAAGAGCGCACGCATGCATGCACACACACACACACACACTGCTCATCTGATCCAATCATTTCCCCTTCTAGAAGCAGGAATCAGGGCTCTGGCGGGCTAAGCTCCCTCTCAGACCCAATCCAGGCCATAGCCCTTGTCTTATCCATCTCTGGTTAGGAACCCAGCAAGCTTCTCTGAACAGAAACATCCTAAAGCCCGAGCCCCACCCAGGTAGTGAGAAGCCTATCACCTAGCAACCAATGAGAGCAATAGGTCCCCTAGACTGTGTGACTGAACACAGGTTCACTTGAGGTTCACAGAGTGTGAAGCTGAGAACCCAAATGTATGCAAAGTAAAAGGCTGTGCTAACCACTGTTCATTATCCTATTCTTTTTATTTTTCTCTGTTTCAGTCTTTCAAAACCTAAATAAAAAAAGAAAAATTTGGGGGGGATCTGTAGTACCCTTATGGAGGGTAATTTGGTAATATCTGTCAAAATCACATGTGCATGATCTATGATCTCTTTTTTGTGTGTGTGTGAACTTTTTACTCAGGTAATTCCACTTCTAAGATTATACTTACACACACGCAGAATTAGATATATTTCTTGAAGAACTGAAGGAAGATCCCACATACATATCTGCTTTTAACTGCATACAATAATTCAAAAGAACACACAAACAAACAAACAAACAAAAACAAAAGAACACACAAGAAGCTGATCATATTGCATGCCTGTGAAAAGGAACTGACTGGTTAGACAACTGGGGCAGGAAAAACATGTGTACTTATAAATTTTACACCATGCATCCAGATTACCTATTCAATAAATTAGGATCTATATGCACATGGAATATTACTCAGAAATAAACAGAAAGAACTATAGAGATGAATTCAACAGCATGGGTGAATCTAGAAAATATTACATGGTGCAGAAATCAGATACAAAAGACATTATACAGTATAATTGTACTTACATGAAGATCCAGAAAGAAAAATCTAATATGTAACGAGAGAGACCAGATCAGTAGTTTAGGGATATTGGGGGTGGGGTGGGGGATTGACTGGAAAGAGGCACAAAGGAACTTCTTGAAGTGATGGAAGTGTTCTATACCTTGATTATTCATTACATAGATGTTTAAATGTGCCAAAATTCCCCCAAAATACACACTTAAAATAGGCGCATTTTATTGTATGAACTTTATACCTCAGTAAAGTTGAGTTTTTAAAGAGGAAAATATATATGTGTGATATAAATCAATAAACAACAAGAGTCCAGCATTGAGAGCCTAATGGGAAAAGCACTTCATAACAAGCCTGACCTCACCCAGAAAGTGATGGTTAGAAGAGTCACAAGAACTCCCTGATCCAACCTGCCTACCCACACCCAATTAAGCTCAAGTCATTTTTAAAAGCAGGTTTTCTTTTATCAATCCAACAAATCATCTCAAGACCCAAACGTGAACATTAGGAAGCTCATGGGTCGGCCCCTGCCCTGGACCACTGTGTGTCTGTCAGCGAGTGATCTCACCCAGCAGCTCCAACCAGCAACTGCTCACCAGGGAGGGATCAGCCCTTCCCAAGCCACAGCTTCTTAGACCTGGAGGGAATCTTCACACTTCTCCTATGACAAGGTCCATGCAATCACCACCACAAGACATGACCCAATTATTTTGAGCAGGTCCTTCCCCATTGCCCAGCGAAGCTGTTATCCCATCTCTCAGTGACACATGCCATTTGTTCCTCCCAGAGCATCAACAGCCTGAACAGATGGCCAAGACAGTGTTCTGCTGCCCCTTCAGTTGTCAATCTGGATATCAGATTGGTAGAAGAAAGACTCAGGACCTGAGACTCTGCCAATAGAAGTCAGAGAGCAGCCACAGGGATGGACCATGGGCTGTGCCCAGAATCTGACACCCAGGGCCAAGAGGAGGGCAGTCCTGGGCTGTCCCCAGAAGCCAGGATTCCCATCTCCTCCCTCCTCTCCCTTCCCTCTCCCACTGTAAAAACAGGCTTCTGTTATTCCCAGTAAACATAAATACATTTATGTTTACATATATGTACATATGTGTTTAATTTATCTGTGTATAAATATACGTGTACATGTTATACATATTTCTTTTATAATATATTGTTTTATTATATATTATAAAATATATTTATATTATTTATTTATATGTGGTATATATACTGTTCCTGACCCGAACACCTCTCTAGCTACTGCTCTTTGTCTCCCCACTTTTCATCTACCATCTTAAGAAAACCAAGAGTTCATTCTCTGCACTTTCTCATCTCTCTCAACTAACTGTAATCTGGCTGCTACACTACTCTCCCTAGTGTGTCACAGAAACTGTTATAATGGGACATCTGAGTGGTTCAGTCCATTAAATGTCCAACACTTGATTTCAACTCAGATCATGTTCTCCGGGTCATGAGATCAAATTCCATGTGTAGGGCTCCACACACTGAGCTTGGAGTCTGCTTAGGATTTTCTCCCTCCTGTCCCTCTGCCCACCCCCACCCACTCACACATGCATGCTCACTCTCGAAAGAAAGGAAGAAAGAAAGAAAGAAAGAAAGAAAGAAAGAAAGAAAGAAAGGAAGGAAGAAAGAAAAACTGTTACAACAACAGTATTTATTAAAATGTTTTAGCAACTTTATCATGATATCCAAAAACTGAATACAGATCAGGTGCTTAACAATAGAAAAATGGATAAACTGTGTTATGGCCAAACAATGAGCTACTACTCAGCAATAAAAGTTAACATACTATTGATAACACACACACACACACACACACCGTGAGTCAATCTCAACATCATTATACTGAATGAAAGAATACTTACCTAAAAAAGTATACCTGATAAGAATCCATTTACATGAAAGATGCCTGGGTGGCTCAGCAGTTGAGCATCTGCCTTCAGCTCAGGGTGTGATCCTGGGTCCAGGGATGAAGTCCCACATCAGGTCCCCTGTTTCTACCTCTGCCTATGTCTCTGCTTCTCTCTATGTATCTCTCATGAACAAATAAAATCTTTTCTAAAAATAAAAGAATCCATTTACATGAATCTTTAGAACAGGGAAAACTAGTTTTTTGGGGGGGGTACAGCAAAAGAGTGGTTACCTCTGGGTGAGTGCCAAGATTGACTGAGAAGGGGTAGGAGAGAACGTCTTACAGAGGTGATAATGTTCTGCATCTTGGCATGGGTTTGCATTACACAGGTGTATGCATTAATCAAAACTCATGGATGGTAAAGCTAATATTGGCTCCTTTGTAACTAGTGAGGGAAAAAAACCATAAACAAATATTTAATTCTAGTTAATGATATGCATGTTGAACTGTTTAGGAATGGAGTATACTAATGCCTGAGACTTCTTTTGAAATGTATCAAAATGTAAGATGGGTAGATGGATGAATAGAAGGATGGGTAAATGGGGGGCACCTGGGTGGCTCAGGTAGTTAAGCATCTGACTCCTGATTTGGGCTCAAGTCATAAGCTCAGGGTTGTGAGATTGAGCCGCACGTCGCGGTCCATGCTCAGCAGGGAGTCTGCTCAAGATTCTCTCTCTCCCACTCTCTCTGCCCTGTCCCACCCCACCACTCTCTCTCTCTCCAAAATAAATAAATCTTTTTTAAAGAGAGAGAGAAGGATAGGTAAATGGATAGATCTATTAATAAAGCAAACACAGAAAAATGATAATTACAGAACCTGGGTGGATAGTATATGTATTATGTTAAGATTTTCATAACAAAATGACTGAGGGGGAAGGGAGTTATGAGTTCTCTAGGTCTACTCATAACTTCCTACATGCTATGGTAGGGGAATCAGAGAAACTTGGGTTCAAATCTTGCCAAGGCCATTTCCTACCTGTCTAATCTAGGACAACTCTTAAACTTGCCAAGTCTCAATCTCGTAACACATGAAAGAAAGCTGATGAATAACATCTCTGTCACAGAGTTCTTGTGAGGATGATAGGGCGTGGAAAAGTTCATTGTGACCAAAAGCTATAGAGAAAAAAAAGTCTTCCATTTCAATCTCACAGAAATTCTAGACTTAAAAATAACTTTAAAATATCCATTTTTTCAACTTCTAGCTCTCAAGAAAGAGAAATCCCAGGATACCAGAAACAGAGGGAACTGAAAGCCGGAAGAACATTTTAGCTAACTCTTTAAATAGGGGGCAGAGGGCTTACAGGCTGGAAACTCTCTCTAAAGATGAGAAGCTTCAATTCTCACCACCTTACAGGGATTAGAGACAGGGCTTCAGGATCATTCAATTTAAATTAGGAGTATCCTACCTAAAGTCAGGACTTCGGAAGAGCTTCACCCTTAGTGAAAAGATGGCTAGGAAACTCCCCCAGCAGCCCAGAGACAGAGTCTCTTCCTGGTCTACCATGAGAAGCAAAACACCAAGCTTAAAAAAAAAAAAAAAAAACACCAAGCTTACACCAGGTGATGGTTCAGAGTTGGACATACACAACCTACATCGTGCAGATATGCCAAGTCAAATAGTTAACAAATACACAAAATACAAGCAAAATAGAACCTCTCTGTAGGGTCATTCCTACAACTCAGGAAGTACAGAAGTCACAGGGAAAGAAACCACCAATAAAAATGGCAAATCGTATAAAAAAAAAGTTTACCATGAACAAGAGCTTTCAGACACAACAAACAGGAGAAATGGCCTATCAAGAGCTTCTGATAACTAAACATCCTGAGAGAAAATAAAATCACATATTTAAAATAATAAAAAAGGAAAAGAGAAGAAACGGAAACCATAATGAAATACCAGACAGGTTTTCTGAAGAACCAAATAAAACTTCTAGAAATGCAGAATTAAAATTTATATCATTAAAAAAATTTAATACATGAGTCTAGTTGTAGGTTAGATGGAGACAAAAAAGAATTACTGAATTAGAAACAGTTATGAGGAAATCACTCATAAGATTGCAAAGAAAAAGAAAGCAGTGGGAAGTATGAAAGATAAGAGAAAAGAAAGGGAAAATGAGAAGGTTTGACAAATATGTAATAGGAAAGAACAAAAGGAATGGAGGATAAGTAATATTAAAACATATAACAACCAAGAATTCTCAATAATGATAAAAAATATTAATCTTCATAAGGAAAAATCACTCCAATCCCCAAGCTAAATTATATAAAAACAATTCCATGCCTAGACACATCATATTAAAATTTCAGACCACCAAAATAAAACTTTAAAAGCAATAGAGAGAATAGACACATTATCTACAAAGGAACAATTGGGTTTACTACAGGCTTCTCAACTTCTCTACAGATGCCAGAAAGTAATTGAATATTCCAACTATATTCCAGTGCTAAAGAAAAACATCAATTTCAGTGTTCTATATCCAGCTATATTAATATTTAAGAGGGAGAATGAAATTTTTAAATTTCAGCAAAAGACTTACTACCCATAGACTTTTGGTGAAAGCATTATGAAACCATCTACTTCAGGAAGAAGAAAATTGAACTCATAAGGAAGGAAACGTGAGCAAAGAAAACAGAAACATTCAGGTTACTCTGAACAAGCAACAACTGTAAAAATGCACAGATAATAGTGACAGAATCTTAGCACATAGTAAGTGCTTGACAAATGTTTATTGGTTGGTGATTCTTGATGGGGTGCACCTGTTCTGAGACATAATTCCACATATGTTTTCAGCATGAACTCAGAAGCACTTCAGCTTGTTGTTGTCACATTTTAGTTACTTCTCTATTCCAAGAATGTTTATCATTACTGACCTACCAAGAGTATCTCTTCATAAAAAACACAACTCTGGGGCACCTGGGTGGCTCAGTCAGTTGGGCATCTGCCTTTGGTTTTGTTTTGGTTTTTTTTAAAGAATTTATTGGGCCAGCCCTGGCGGCTTAGCGGTTTGGCGCCACCTTTGGCCCAGGGTGTGATTCTGGAGACCCGGGATCAAGTCCAAAGTCGGGCTCCCTGCATGGAGCCTGCTTCTCCCTCTGCCTGTGTCTCTGCCTCTCTCTGTGTCTCTCATGAATAAATGAAATATTTTAAAAGATAATTTATCTATTCACGGGAGACACAGAGACATAGGAAGAGGGAGAAGCAGGCTTCATGCAGAGAGCCCGATGCGGGACTCAGTCCCAGGACTCTGGGAGCAGGCCGGGAGCCAAAGGCAGATGCTCAACCACTGAGCCACCCAGGTGTCTCTGGGCATCTGCCTTTGGGTCAGGGCATGATCCCAGAGTCCTGGAATCAAGCCCCACATTGGACTCCCTGCTCAGTGGGGAGCCTGCTTCTCCCTCTGCCTGACACTCTCTCTACTCTCTCTCTCTCTCTCACTCAAATAAATTTAAAAAAAATTTAATGTAGCTCTGTTTTGTCATTTTATCTTTCTGATTTTTATCATCTTCTGTGGGTGGCACAGGAAATTCTAATTTGAGTGCAGACTACCATTCTGAAACTTAGTAAGTTTTTGTTGAAATGGAAAAAAAAATTCCCACCTGCTTCTTCCAAGAAGAATGCCCTTATTGCCCACCAAACTCCAGAGTACTCAGAATTTATTTATTTATTTATTTATTTATTTATTTATTTATTTATTTATTTAGTAAGCTCCATGCCCAATGTGGGCCTTGAACTCCACAGCCCTGAGACCAAGAGTCACATGTTCTACTGACTGAGCCAGCCAGGCACCCCCAGGGTAGTTAGATTGTTGCATGGTGATTTAGGGCTCCAAGTATAAATGTTCCAACAACCAAAGTCTGAGAAATTGCTCAGTGTCACTTCTACTGTGCCATTTTGGTCAGGGTAGTGATAAGCCCACCCAGATCCAAAGAGAGGGTGCATAGACCCTACCTCTCAAAGGGAAAAGTGTCACAGAACTTGGAGGCCATATTTTAAAACTGTCATCTGTGAGGCTCCCAGGTGGCTCAGTGGTTGAGCGTCTGTCTTTGGCTCAGGTCGTGATCCTGAGGTCCTGGGATTGCGTCCCTCGTCGGGCTCCCTGCGAGGAGCCTGCTTCTCCCTCTGCCTGTCTCTGCCTCTCTCTCTCTGTGTCTCTCATGAATAAATAAATAAAATCTAAAAAAAAAAAAAAACTATACCCTGCAATTGAAACACAGCCGAAATCTGGCACAACTACAAGTGAGAAGAACAAGTAACGACAACAGCAAAATCTATAATTTACCGAGCATATATACTGTGTTCCAGATACTTTACTTCTATATTTCATTTATCCTTTTACATCAAACCTGTGAGATAAGTCGGAATAATACTCCCCATGTTGCAGAGGAGGAACCCGCGCTCATAGAGCTGGTGTGAATGCCCCAGGTCTGGCAACTAATGAGTGGTCCGATCCAAGCCCACCACAGCCACACAGCAAGGCCATGCTTTTCCCCACCCTGCTGTACTAATTCTTAAAGTCACTGAGCAGTGATAACTCCCTCTAGTCCTCGCTCACGGGGGTTGCCTGGGAGGAATTCAAGCCTGCATCCAGCCATCAGGATTGGGAGGTGGCATCCCAGAGCAGGGGCTTCCTGTATAAACAGGAGGCGCATGGGAAGCGGCGCTGTGGTGCCGGGACAATGGGCAGCAAGCAGGCAGGGCCTCCTGTCTCCGGTGGGCGCTCAGGGCTGCGGGCGGCTGGGCAGGAACAGCTGGGGCCCTGACTCCCTGATGCCTGGCCCAGGAGAGGAACTGCCCCTCTCATGGCTTTTCCAGGAGGAAGTTCCCCACTGGTTCTCGGGAAGCCCTTCCCATCACAGGCCTTGGCTGTGCCTAGACCTCCTCTTTCTTCTTCAGGAGCATGTTGTCTTTAGGGCTAATCTGGGATACAGGCCTCCTCTGAAGTCCCCGTGGCCTGGAGGTTTGAAGGGTGTGGGCAAGAGAGGCCGGCCTCAGATGCCAATCCGGGAGGCAGCCACCTCCGAATGTGCACTTAGGAAAAAAGCAGAGTGCAGTAAAATACAAAAAACAAAACCAAAAAAATGGGGGTCACGTAAAGCAGAGAGACCTGACTCCACATCCCAGCTCCAGTTCTATCAGCCGTAGGACCTTAGGCAAGACATTTAACTTCTCTGAGCTGCAGTTTACGCATTTGTGAAGTAGAGAAAACACTATCTGAAAAGAGTTGTTTAAAGATCACACGTAGGGAGGCCTGGGTGGCTCAGCGGTCGAGTGTCTGCCTTCGGCTCACAGGATCCGGGATGGAGTCCCACATCAGGGCTCCCTGCATGGAGCCTGCTTCTCCCTCTGCCTGTGTCTCTGCCTCTCTCTCTCTCTCTCTGTGTCTCTCATGAACAAATAAATAAATCTTAAAAAAAAAAAAAAAGACCACACGTAATAGTGTGTGTAACCGGTACCTCATAAGAGTTGCATAAATAAAAAATAAGAAAAAAGACTTGCATAAATAGGAACTAGAAGTATTTAAAGTACATAAGAAGTCCCCACATTAGTCTCACAACTAGTCTACACAGCATCTGAATATTCTCCATCACAGAGACTCTGTCACCACTGGAACACCAATCACTCCATCAGGAGCCAGGTGCCCAAGGCTCCAGGGAACCAGAGAGGGTAAGTGGAGGGAGGGTCCTGAGCAAGCCTGACCAACTTCTTCCCAAGGTCACACCCTTGGTGACCTCCAGCTTCTTTGGCTGCTCCCACTCAGGCAAATTCCAGGCTCCCCATTCTACCTACCCATCTCTCTCCTTCAATGTTCACTTTTCTCTCCCCACACCTTTCCTGCGTGACTTCATCCTGCTCCACCTCTCTCCTGAGGCCAGGTTTGTGTGTCCCAGTACCTTCCAGACATCATTACCTGAATGCCCCTCAGGCACCTCAAATGCAGCATGTTCCACACAATCATCTGAGCCAAGAAGCCTGTGCCTCCAGCCTTCCCTGCCTCAGGGAATGGCCAAACACTACATCCAGAGGCCCAAGCCAGAAACTGGGAGTGGTTCTGACTCCCCCAGCCCTCCACCTCCACTCAGTCCAGTCTCACAGATTCCACTTCTTTTTTTTTTTTTTTAAGATTTTATTTATTTATTCATGAGAAACACAGAGGGGGGTAGAGAGAGAGGCAGAGACACAGGCAGAGGGAGAAGCAGGCTCCATGCAGGGAGCCTGACATGAGACTTGATCCCGGGTCTCCAGGATCATGCCCTGAACTGAAGGCGGCACTAAACCACTGAGCCACCTGGGCTGCCCAGATTCCACTTCTTAAATGGCTCTCAGGGTGTGCCCTTGTCTCCATCCACCTGCTCCTTCCTTAGTGCAGGCCCATCATCTCTCTCCTGGACTCACCACACTGCAGCCAGAATCATCTTCCCAGCACACAAGTCCTCCCTTCCACTCCCATTGAACACCTCCAGTGGCCTCAGAATGAAGTCCAAGTCCCTCGGGGGGGTACTTTCAGCCTTCAGTATTATAGACCTTATCAAGCTGTCCAGCCTCACAGCCCAGTGCCCGCCGCCCCTCCCCCACACTGGATACTGCTAAACCTAGCCACTGGGGTCCTCAGAGACCATCACTCCCTCCCTCAGCTCTGGGCCTTTACATACAAATGTCTTACTGGAATGCCCTCCCCCCACCTTCCCTGGCTCTTACTCATCCCTCAAGATTTAGCCTCAGCATCACCTCCTCCAGAAAGAATACCCCAATTCCCTTGACCTTCCCACATCAGAGTTCTTTTTTTTTTTTTTCACATCAGAGTTCTTATCAACCATATTTGCATTTTGCATTTGTCTGTTTATCTATCCAACTCCCCATTAAACTGCTGTCCCCCAAGGGCAAGAACAAAACTTTCTTCTCTAGATCCCCACACCTAGCAAAGGGCCAGTTCAGAGGAGATGCTTAGATAAGTTCATCTGAATTCATGAATGAGTAACAAATTCTACAACCATGGAGTGGCACCTAAAGGCAGTCTTGGGGGGTGGGAGAGAGGGGCAGCAGGCTCAAGCAAACCCACATATGTGGCAGAGGCCTCCTTCCAGATGCCAGATGGCTCCTATAGTTTAAAGTTTGGGAAAACACACACACACACACACACAAAATTTTGCCCCCAAACCCCAGAAGTCAAAGAAAATCTGGTGGGATCTTAACAGAAATCTCCTTCCCAGACCTGAAAGATAAAGAAATATTGGGAAGCATTCGGCAAACACAGACTGCCATATGTAATAGGCATTCTGGATGGACCAATTTCCTAAGACTCAACCTGGACACAAAAGGGGTGTGTCTGCACACCCTGCACACAGACCAGGGAAGACACTGGTGCACCTGTGTGCACAACTGTGTGTACAAGTGTGAGCATACAAGCATGCAGCATGTATGTGCAACTGTGTGCATGAGCACACCCAAGCCCACATGATTGTGTTTCCTCTTGTATACTATTCAGATTAAGAAAAGACCATCCCAGGATCCCTGGGTGGCACAGCGGTTTAGCGCCTGCCTTTGGCCCAGGGCGCGATCCTGGAGACCCGGGATCGTATCCCACGTCGGGCTCCCGGTGCATGGAGCCTGCTTCTCCCTCTGCCTGTGTCTCTGCCTCTCTCTCTCTCTCTCTGTGTGTGACTATCATAAAAAATTTTAAAAAAAAAGACCATCCCTTGACACGTAAGTGACCTGGAAGCCTTGCCTGTGCCACAATCCGTGGGCACCCATTTCTCATTGAAAACTAGGGCCTGGGCGCTTGGATGGCTCAGTCGGTTAAGCCTGGGACCCCTGATTTCCCAACTCTTGGATTTCCACGGGGGTCATGCGCTCAGGGTCCTAAGGTCCAGCCAGCATAGGACTCCGTGCTCAGCGGGGGTCTGCTTGAGGATTCTCTTCCTTTTTGTCACTGGCGTGCTCTCTCGCGCTCTCTCTCAAATAAATGAAAGAAAGAAAGGAAAAGAAAAGAAAGAGAAAGGCAACGAGGGCTCAGGCAGGCCTGTGAAGAAGAACCAGCCATTCCCACGCCAGGGGTTCCCTCCGCGTGGACTTCACCTGGGGGCCAGTGCTGCCCCTCCCCAAAGAACGCCTCCGCGGCACCCTCTTTGGGCCTTAAAAGCCCCTGTGGAAACGTCTCCGGAAAAAAAAATAATAATAAAAATAAAATAATAAAATAAAATAAAATAAAATAAAAAAAATACAAGAAAAAAAAATAAAAAAAAAAAAAAAAAAAAAAAAAAAAAAAAAACAAAAAAAAAAACAAAAAAATAAAAAAAAAAAAAAAAAAAAAAAAAAAAAAAAAAAAAAAAAAAAAAATAAAAAGAAAAAAAATAGAAAAAATAAAAAAAAAAACAAAAAAAAAAATAAAAATAATAAAAAATAAAAAAATAAAATAAAAATAAAACAAAATCCCCAGAAACAAATAAAAGAAAAAAAAATAAATACTAAAAGAAAATATAAAAATAAAAAAAAATAAATAAATCCATAAAAATAAAATAAATAAATAAAATAAAATATAAAAATAAAATAAAATATAAAAAATAAAATATATAAAAAATAAAATAAACAAATAAAATAAAATATAAAAAATAAATAAAATAAAATATAAAAAAAGAAACGTCTCCTGACCCGGCCGCAGCGAAGCTGCAGTCGGAGCCCCCCGCCCCCCATCTCTGGACGTTTGCTCCAGTCCCTCCGGGGACGAGCATCCCAAGCCCGCTTAGCAGGGGGAGGCGGTGAGGGCTGGCGGCGGGGGGGGGAGGTAGGGGGCGCGGACGGTGGGAAAGCCCGCGGGGCTCGCCGAGGGCACCCCGGAGGCAGGACGGCGGCAGGCGACCGCGTTGCAGGCCCCCCGGCCCCGTGCGCCCCCGTGCGCCCCCGTGCGCCCCCGTGCGCCCCCGTGCGCCCCGCGGCCCGGGCGCCAGGCCTGCGCGGTGGGGCGCGGTGGGGCGCGGTGGGGCGCGGTGGGGCGCGGTGGGGCGCGGCGAGCGGGGCCCCGGCTCCCGCGGGCTTCCTGAGCGCGGCGGGGAGAGAGCGCGCCCGCGGGCCCGACCGCCGGCCGCCGCTTCCGGCGGGCCTCGGTGGGGAAGTGGCGCGGCACAAAGCGAGGAAGCCCCCCGCGCTCGGGCGAGCCCCGTTTCCGGCCCGATGGGACGCGGGGCGCCTGGTCCGCGTCCTGCACCCTAGTGCGCCGGCAGGCCTGGCACACCCGGACTTCCCACGCTGCAGGGCCTGTGGGGACTGCCCGTTGCCTTTGCCCTAGAGCCTCCCAGGACCCTCGCCTACCTCAATTCCCCTCTTCATTGAACACGCACATTTGGAGCCTAGATTTGGAGCCTCACTTGTCCTAGCTTCCTTCCCACTCCCAGGGTCTGCCTCTCACAGAACTGTAATTAAATCACGGAGCAATTCATACTAAAGTGTCAATGACTTACAACATTTGAGTGTATAGTCTTTTCTCAGACTAGTCTTCACCTGTAAGAAAGAAGCACTGACGGAGTTACAGGCATTCATTTAACATTTTCGGCCAGACACACAGATACATCAGGCACTCGTATACAAAGATATTAACACAACCACTGCCCTCAGAGAGTTCACAGTCTAGTAGAAGACGGGGAAAAAAATCAATTCAAAAAATATATAGGGCACCTGGGTGGCTCATTCGGTTAAGCCTGCAACTCCTGATCTCAGCTCAGGTCTTGATCTCAGGGTTATGAGTTCAAGCCCCGTGTTGGGTTCCACACCGGGCATGGGGTCTACTTTAAAAAAAGAAAAGAGAAAAGAAAGATAAATTACAAAGGAGAGTAATAATTGCTGAGATACAAGGAAACACAGACAAAGTGCCATGGGAACTCTAATACCCAACCTAGCCTGCCAATGGATTGGGCCAGGGAAGACCTCCAAGAAGTGATGAGCCAACTTGAAGAATGAACAGTAAGCAGCTGAGAAGATGCAGATGGGTAAGTCACCATTACCATGCCCTAGCAGGGCAGACAGAAGGCCCACATGACTAAGAATGCACCTCTAGTTTGGGGTGAGAGGAGGGGTATACGGGAACACAGAGCACCTAGAACGTGAACCTGCCAAGATGGTCACATGGACTGTTGGAGGTAGGGAGCATGCCCAACTCACCTGCAGAGCCTGCTTCTGGAGTACACGATAAACATTCGAACATTTGTTGGAAAAAAAAAAAAATTGTCGAATTACACCCAGTGCTTGCTGATTATTGTGGTTCAAATTTCTTATGTCCACCAGAGCACTCGGTATTTCCCTGGGCATCTGACAGGCACACAGTTGAAAGTACCTCTTGATTAGAGCAACAACATGCTGTCCTCTGGCCCCCAGCACCTGCAGTGGTATTGATGAGCAGCTCAGCCCTACTGGGGCCTCCCCTGGGGGGCCTGACCTTTACCCATTAAGGCCTTCCCAGATTACCCAGGCAGAAATCCTTCCTTTCTTCATCTTCCCTCCTATGGCACCTGTGTCTTGGTTTGGGGGAGCTGTGTTCAGGCTGTGTACTTGTCACCTGGAGCTCCCCATGGGCATTTAGAAATCATGCATTGCTCCTCCCAGCATCCCCACACCCAGAACAGCCAGTGCGTAGAAAAGGGTCCAACAAATGTGTGTGAAGAAACAAATGATGTGATTAGGGAGTTGGTGCATTTATTCATTTCTTCCTTTTCTTCCTTTCTGCTTTTGAATGGAAAACATTGCCTAATATCTTTCAGGACCCACAAAATCAGCCATTTCCTAAATGATCACATAGAGTCCCACTGTCACTGTCATTAAATATAAGAAGAATCCATCACTCATCCTGCCTGTCCTTGAAGGATTCTACCTCAGGGAAGGCAGACGGTTGATAAAGAGAAGTTTCTCTTTTAGGAATAGTCCAGTTAGGGGCAGCCCGGGTGGCTCAGCAGTTTAGCGCCGCCTTCAGCCCAGGGCATGATCCTGGAGACCCAGGATCGAGCCCCACGTCAGGCTCCCTACACGGAGCCTGTTTCTCCCTATGCCTCTGACTCTCTCTCTCTCTCTCTGTGTGTCTCTCATGAATAAATAAATAAAATCTTAAAAAAAAAAAAAAGGAATAGTCCAGTTAGGGGGTACCAGGGTGCCTCAGTGGTTGACCATCTGCCTTTGGCTCAGGTCATAATCCTGGGGTCCTGAGATTGAGTCCTGCATTGGGCTTCCTGCAGGGATCCTGCTTCTTCCTCGGCCTATGTCTCTGCCTCTGTCTGTGTATCTCTAATGAAAAAATAAATAAAATATTTTAAAAGGAATAATCCAATTAATTAATGAAGAAGGAATAACAGAATTAGAATATCACCATTTTGCAATCTTAAGATTTGTGTGGAATCAGAAAAGACCCTGAATAGCCAGGGGAATATTGAAAAAGAAAACCAGAGCCAGGTGTTGACTGTGGGCCGCCGGGGTCAGTGAAGGATCTCAAGATGGCTGGGCGAAAACTTGCTCTAAAAACCATTAACTGGGTAGCTTTTGGGGGGATCATACCCCGAAACCAGAAGGCCATTGCCAACTCTCTGAAATCCTGGAATGAGATGCTTACCTCCAGGTTGGCTACTCTTCTGAGAAACCACCTGCTATCGACTGGGCTTACTACAAGGCCAATGTGGCAAAGGCTGGCTTGGTAGATGACTTTGAGAAGAAGTTTCATGCCCTGAAGATTCCTGTGCCAGAAGATAAATACACTGTCCAGGTGGATGCTGAGGAAAAAGAAGATGTGAAAAGCTGTGCTGAGTTTTTGTCCCTCTCAAAGGCCAGGATTGAAGAATATGAAAAAGAGCTGGAGAAGATGAAGAACATAATTCCATTTGATCAGATGACCATTGAGGACCTGAATGAAGTCTTCCCAGAAACCAAATTAGACAAGAAGAAGTATCCCTATTGGCCTCACAAGCCAATTGAAAATTTATAAACTTGAGTTGAGGAGAAAGCCCCGGCCCTCATATTATAAACATTGGACATTAAAAATAATGATATGGAAAAAAAGAAAAGAAAAGAAAACCAGAACCAGGAGCATCACAATGTCAGATTTCAAGTTGTACTACAAAGCTGTGGTCATCAAGACAGTGTGGTACTGGCACAAAACCAGACACATAGATCAGTGGAACAGAATAGAGAACCCAGAAATTGGCCCTCAATTCTATGGTCAACTAATATTCGACAAAGCAGGAAAGACTATCCACTGGAAAAAGGACAGTCCCTTCAATAAATGGTGCTGGGAAAATTGGACAGCCACATGCAGAATGAAACTAGACCATTCTCTTACACTATACACAAAGATAAACTCAAAATGGATGAAAGATCTAAATGTGAGACAAGAATCTATCAAAATCCTAGAGGAGATCACAGGCAACAGCTTTTTTGAACTTGGCCACAGCAACTTCTTGCAAGATACATCTATGAAGGGGATCCCTGGGTGGCTCAGCGGTTTAGCGTCTGCCTTTGGCCCAGGGTGCGATCCTGGAGTCCCGGGATCGAGTCCCACATCAGGCTCCCGGCATGGACCTGCTTCTCCCTCCTCCTGTGTCTCTGCCTCTCTCTCTCTCTATGTCTATCATAAATAAATAAATCTTAAAAAAAAAAAAAAAGATACATCAATGAAGGCAAGGGAAACAAAAGCAGAAAATGAACTACTGGGACTTCATCAAGATAAAAAGCTTCTGCACAGCAAAAGAAACAGTCAACAAAACTAAAAGACAAACTACAGAATGGGAGAAGATATTTGCAAGTGACCTATCAGATAAAGGGCTAGTATCCAAGATCTATAAAGAACTTTTTAAACTCAACAGCAAAGAAACAGACAATCCAATCATGAAATGGGCAAAAGACATAAATTTCTCCAAAGAAGACCTACACATGGCCAACAAGCACATGAGAAAACGCTCTACATCCCTTGCCATCAGGGAAATACAAATCAAAACCACAATGAGATACCACCTCACACCAGTGAGAATGGGGAAAATTAACAAGACAGGAAACAACAAATGTTGGAGAGGATGTGGAGAAAGGGGAACCCTCTAGCACTGTTGGTGGGAATGTGAACTGGGGCAGCCACTCTGGAAAACTGTGTGGAGGTTCCTCAAAGAGTTAAAATAGAGCTACCCTACCACCCAGCAATTGCACTGCTGGGGATTTACCCCAAAGATACAGATGCAGTGAAAGATCGAGACACCTGCACCCCAATGTTTCTAGCAGCAATGTCCACAATAGCCACACTGTGGAAGGAGCCTCAGTGTCCATTGAAAGATGACTGGATAAAGAAGATGTGGTCTACGTATACAATGGAATATTCCTCAGCCATTAGAAATGACAAATACCCACCATTTGCTTCGACGTGGATGGAACTGGAGGGTATTATGCTGAGTGAAGTAAGTCAATTGGAGAAGGACAAACATTATACGGTTTCACTCATACAGGGAATATGAAAAATACTGAAAGGGAATAAAGGGGAAAGGAAATAGGTGGGAAAAATCAGAGAGGGTGACAAACCATGAGAGACTCCTAACTCAACAAGGGGTAGTGGAAGAGGAGGGGGGCGGAGGGTTGGGGTGACTGGGTGACGGGCACTGAGGGGGGCACTTGATGGGATGGGCACTGGGTGTTATGCTGTATGTTGGCAAATCGAACTCCAATAAAAAATATATACCAAAAAAAGGAATATCACGATTTTGCTAATAAACTTTAATGAATAATAGCTCTAGGCAGTGGTTATCAATGAATGTTAAAATCCAAAAAGAAAAAAAAAAAAAACACACATTAGTGTCCCCTGATGGAACTACAGAACACTCCTGGTGAAGTGTTCTTGCCAAAATATCAAACCTGATCTAACCAAGCCTCTAGATCTACGATGCACTGAAAATAGAGGACAGGAGAGCATGCTAGAAGATGCCACAGGGATGCAATCGGCAAAATCCAGGCTGTGAGAAACTCCATAGGACAAGCGCCCCTCTATTGTTAACAGATATATTGCAAGGAGGAAAGAGAAGAAAGATACCTATAGATTAAAAGAGACTTAAGAGACATATTAACCAAATGTAATGTATGGATCTTGTTTGGATCCTGACTCAAACCAACAGTAAAATCCTTTTGAGACTATTGAGAAGATTTGAATATTAACTGTGAGTTTGATATACTAAGAAATCCCGCTCAATTTTTAGGTATGGTGATGGTATGGTAGCTATGCTTCTTTTAAGTGCTTATATTTTAGGCATATAAGCTTATATGTTTATGAGTGAAGTCATGGATGGGATTTCTGGGATTGGCTTCAAAAGAATCTCATCAAGGATGGGTGAAGAAATGGGTAGAGCCAGATGAGGGTTCATTGTACTATCCTCTCTCCTATTTTGTAAGTCTGAAATCTACCACAAGGGACGCCTGCGTGGCTCAGTGGTTGAGCACCTGCCTTCAGCTCTGGATGTGTTGCTGGGGTCCCGGGATCGAGTCCCACATTGGGCTCCCTGCGTGGAGTCTGCTTCTCCCTCTGCCTGTGTCTCTACCTCTGTGTGTGTGTGTGTGTCTTTCATGAATAAATAAATAGAATCTTTTTTTTAAATGAAATCTACCACAATAACAGGTTAAAAAAACAAAGAGATGAAAGACATCATCATCATAATTGGGGCACCTGGCTGGTTCAGTCAGTAGAGCATGCAACTCTTTCTTTAAAAAAAAAAAAAAAAAAAGATTTATTTATTTGACAGAGAGAGAGAGCACAAGCAGGGGGTAGTGGCAGAGGGAGAGGGAGAAGCAGGATCCCCATGGGGCAGGGAGCACAACCAGGGCTCAATCTCAGGACCCTGAGATCATGACCTGAGCCAAAGGCAGAAGCTTAACTGACTGAGCCACCAGGCACCTGGAGCATGCAACTCTTGATCTCGGGGTCATGAGTTTGATCCCCACATTGGGGATAGAGTTTAATAAAAAATAAATATATGTAAATAGTAATAATAATTGCTGAGACTTTTTTTTTTTTTAGTGCCTCCTCTTTGCCAGATCCTGTGTTATTTTTCCCACTGAATCCTACTTAGTCTTCTCAGGAACCCTGCTACCTACATACTATCATTACTGTTTTGCAGACTAGGGAACCAAAGCACAGAGTGGCTAAATAACAGACCCAAAGTCACACACCAGATAAATCATTGAGCCAAAATTTAAGTCTAGACCTGCTGAAATCCAAACCCAGATTTTCTCCCACTATACCATTTCACTCACTGACACTGACTTTCTGGGATATAGGCATCACTCTCTCTGATTTACTGACAAAGAAGCTATTTAACAATAACTAGTAAAGTTTGAAGATGTCTGTGCCCTTTGATCCAGCAGTCCTACTTCTTGGTAAAGTGTAGCGCATGAGCGTGAGCAGACATATATAAGAAGGTCCATAGAAGGACTACTGGTAACAGTAAAGAATAGTAAATAACCCAACCATCCCTCAAGAGAAACGTATCCAGTGGTGTGTGCACACAATGGCATGGTGCAACATAGTGAAAAGGAATGGAGCTTGTCTTTGTGTATCAACTAGGAGCTTTTCACAAACATAAGGATGAATGAAAAAGCAAGCATGTGTCTTTCTGCAACAGCAGGATACCATTTATATAAAGTTATGAAACACAGAACAATACTAAGTATTGCCTAGGAGTGGATACACTTGCAGTACAAGTATAAAAACAGGTATGGGATTATTAAGCACCAAGTTTACCATGGTGATCACCTCAGGAGAGGGAGGAACAGGGAGGAGTTGAGGAAAGGTACAGGAGGGTCCACAACTATATCTGTAGGATTTATTTCTTAAATAAAAAGATGTGTGTTCAATAGCCAAACTGTGGAAGGAGCCTCGGTGTCCATCGAAAGATGAGTGGATAAAGAAGATGTGGTCTATGTATACAATGGAATATTACTCAGCTATTAGAAATGACAAATACCCACCATTTGCTTTGACGTGGATGGAACTGGAGGGTATTATGCTGAGTGAAATAAGTCAATCGGAGAAGGACAAACATTATATGTTCTCATTCATTTGGGGAATATAAATAATAGTGAAAGGGAATAGAGGCGAAGGGAGAAGAAATGGGTAGGAAATATCAGAAAGGAGACAGAACATGGAAGACTCCTAACTCTGGGAAACGAACTAGGGGTGGTGGAAGGGGAGGAGGGCGGGGGATAGGGGTGACTGGGTGGCGGGCACTGAGGGGGGCACTTGACAGGATGAACACTGGGTGTTATTCTGTATGTTGGCAAATTGAACACCAATAAAAAACAAATTTATTATTAAAAAAAAGAAAGAAAGATGTGTGTTAGTGAGGCTGTGGAGAAACAGGAATCCCATACACTTATGGGCGTGTATAGTGGTGGTTCCATAAATAAGAAGGGTAATTGGTAACATCCCAAAGTTACAAATACTCACATCTCTGACACCCTTTGACCTAACTCTTTACTTTAGAATTTTCTTTACAGATATAGGCACACACCTACAAACTTAGGCATATACAAGATTATACATTACAATATTCTTTATAAAAGCAAAAGATTGGGGGCGCCTGGGTGGCTCCATCAGTTAAGCCTCTGACTCTTGGTTTTGGCTCAGGTCATGATCTCCCAGTCCTGGGATTGAGTCCCACATCATCATCATCATCATCATCAGGTTCTGTGCTCAGCAGGGAGTCTGCTTCTCTGCCCCTCTCTCCCTCATCCTCTTCCCCTCAGCCTCTCCCTGCTTGCATGAGCTCGCTCTCTCTCTAAAATAATAAATAAATAAATCTTTTTTAAAAAGGCAAAAGATTGGAAGAAGCCTAATACTCTAAAGTCTAATGCTGTAAAAAGAAAATGCACTGATATGGAAAGATTTCTGAAGTATAGAGCATTAGATGCTGCCATATGCAAAAAGTGAAGGAGGGCAGGAGAATTCACGTACATGTGTTTGTATGTGCATAAAATACATCTGGAAGGATATATATAAAACCAGGGCCACTGGCTACCTGTGACATGGGTAACCTGGAGACTGAGATGGAAGGGAGACTTTTCACTGTAAGCCTTCAATATTTTTAATTTTTTGATATATGTGAATATATTGCCTATTTAAAAAATGATAAAAGTCGGGGTGCCTGGGTGGCTCAGTTAGTTAAGCGGCTGCCCTCAGCTCAAGTTATAGTCTCAGGGTCCTGAGATCAAGCCCATGTCAGGCTCCCTGCTCAGCAGGCAGTCTGTTTCTCCCTCTCCTTCTGCTCGTGCTCTCTCTCAAATAAATTAAATCTTTTTAAAAAGCAAAAATAAAAGCATGATAAAATTCTAAAACTCAGCAAGGTTTCATAATTTTCCAGGCTGATAACCCTAAGAATTGGAACAGAGGTCTGTGTTAACCATTCCACCATGGGGCCTCCCAGCCTGTGGGGAGGCATGCATCAATTATAGTACCAGGCCCTCCCTTCCATCTACCTCTATGGCCTAAAGCAGACCTCGTACGTTTCTGGACCTGAGCTCCCATTCGGTAAATGAGTGGACCCCTTCCTGTTCAAACATGGTACCAGTCCCCATTCCTCAGAAATGTTGCCCCCTAGCAAAAGGCTAGGTACCAAGAAGTACCTGGAACTGAGCAGACCAGAATGCTGGAGTGTTCCCACTCAAAGCACCAAAATCCTGACCACTATTTCCCCAACAAAAGCCTGCTTGTACCACCACAGCAGCCTGTCAACAATTACCCCCAATTACAAACCCGGAGCCCAGCAAGCCCTCAATTAGTCTAAAAAGGGGCCTGAGGAGGAGCCAGCTGCACAGAGTGTAGTACCCATATACTGCCTCCACCCACAGGGTCAATGCACCCCTTTCGCTCAAGCCCAGGGGCTGGGATACTTGGTTACAACGTTTTTAGGACCACAAGAAGGCTTTTGGCTCTCCTCAGAGTGACCACTGCTTGCAGGGCCCAGTCAAGTTCTCTTGCCACAAGTGCAGTTCTCCAGACTTGATGCTTTCTCCCCACTCAGACCACACAAATCTGCCTCCCTACTCAACACTTTCCCAAGCCCAAGCAAGGTACAACATTCTCAGGTTTTCTTTTTTCTTTTTTTAAGATTTTATTTATTTATGGGAGACACACACAGAGAGAGAGGCAGAGACACAAGCAGAGGGAGAAGCAGGCTCCATGCAGGGAGCCCAAAGTGGGAACTCGATCCTGGGACTCCAGGAACACGCCCCGAGCCGAAGGCAGACGCCCAACCGCTGAGCCACCCAGGCATCCCATTCCCAGGTTTTTATCTCCTTCTAGGAAAAGATGACCATCCCTGGACAAACTCTGTCAATGAAGAGACACTCAGGCTAATGCCCCTAATGCATCATGGTCATGGGTTTGGCTCAGCATTTGGGAGGAAGACCAAATGCCCTTCTCAGAAAACGATGGGTTCCGAATTCTGCTCTATAGCATCCAGAAGCAGAACTGTCCCTGGTCCAATCATCTGCAAATTCCCTAAGAGGCACACTATCAGGTTGCTGAGCCCAAGGCTCGGCAACCTTTGTGTTTTTCACTGAATTGGCCCTCCTCATGCCCTTCTTCTTCACAGTAAGTGTGTGTGGCTAAGACAATGATTGTGTACATATGTGTGTGTACATTGATCTCAGGATTGGTTGTGATAATGTATATGGGGAAAACCAAAAGTTATAGGAAATGGATCTCATAAATGACAGCTAGGTTTGGTCGGATGGAAGGAAGGACTTCCTGACCTTGCATAGGCAAATAGAGGTGAAACTCAGGGCTGCAGAATCCAGCTGCCATTTATTGTCTGGGAGCCTTCAGCAAGTTATTTAGCTTCTCTGCACCTCAGTTTCTTCATCTATAAAATGAGAATAGTACCAATACCTTAGATTTGTCATAAAAATGAAATGAGAACATGAATATAAAGTTTCTTGCTCAAAATAAGTGCTTAACAAAGGGTATCTATTTTATTCTATTACAGTGATGCTGTTGATAGTAGCTGGAGATACACAGTGGAGAATGCTATCTATAAGGAAAATGCCCTGTAACAGTATGTTTGTCTGTCTGCACAGTGCTGTAATTTGTTCTACTTTGGAAAACCACTGGCAATATCTTTTAACACTACACATATGCCTACTCTCCTAGGTATTCACGCAAGAATAATAAAACACCCTTCAGAAAAAGACAAGTGTGAAAATGTTGACAGCAGCTTTATTTATAATATCTCAAAACTGGAAATAGCACAGATGTCCCTTAATAGGTGAACAGATAAGCAAATTCTGGAATATTATACAGCAATAAAGAGAAACTAATGTCTGACATATGCAACAAGATGAATGGATATCAAAAATATGTTATGCAGAAGAAACTAGACACAAAAGAGTACATGCTGTATGGTCCATTTATATACAGGCAAAGTCCATCTATGGTGATAGAAATCAGAATACAGTTATCCTTGGGAGTAGGTATTAAAGAGGAAAAATTATAAGGAGACCATCAGTGGTGACAAAAATGTTCACATTTCATATCTTTTTTAAAAGATTTATGTTAGAGAGAGAGAGAAAGAGCACAGTGGAGAGGGGCAGAGGGAGAGAGAATCTCAAGCAGACTCCCCACCGAGTGCAGAGCTGGACTCGGGGGCTCAATCCCACCAAACTGAGATCATAACCTGAGCCAAAACCAAGAGTCACTCAACTGTCTGAACCCTCCCAGGTGCTCCAATATTCCATATCTTGATCAGGGTTGTGGTTACATGGTGCACTGTATATAAAAATACATCAGGCTGTATACTTGAGATGCAGTGTTTACATATGCAAGTTATGCAACACACACACACACACACACACACACACACACACACACACAATTTGGGCATGAGGGAAATCTTCAGAAGGCCAGTATTGCAAAACACAAAAGTTGGCCCTTCTCTCCCCCTTCCTCTGGACTTCATCAAAGATAGGCATCTAAAAATGTTTTAAATAAATAAATAAAATAATAAACAAAGGTAGGCATGTAAAACTGCCCTCCTGCACAGAGGCTCCGTACACAGTGCCCATTTGTGGACAGAAGCTTGAGCAGGGAGTAAGGAAGTACACTTTCAGCCACCCCCTCATGGGCCTTCCTGGGGCTCCAGACAACTGGCCTTACCTTATAAGCTAGCTGCTACAGATGCCAAGGCCACCCTATTTCTAGTAAAGTTTAGTAAATGTCTCACACAGGTCCTCAGCATGAGGAAGGTGTCCTGGCCCAGGGTTCAGCAACATGGCTGTGCAGCTGTAATCACAGATAGCCCCAAATGCCAGAGGACACTCAGATCCCGAGCTGGCCCTCCATGCTCCAGCCACTCTTACCCACCTGCAATCCCTTTCTTGGAAATTCCAGCTTCATTACAAGGAGAGTGGCATCTCTCAATTCTCTCTATGGAATGGAGGCGGTATCCAATGTCATTAAAACACATTAAGCCAGTCCTGGTGGGAAGCAGTGAGTAAGAAGTGGAGGACAGAGTCCCTACCCATCAAGGCTTGCAGTGTGGGTGTGGAGAAAGGCAACAAGGCAACTTTAAACAACAACACATCATGCTCTCAAGCATGGGGTGGGGGTGAGGGGACAGAAAGCACCTAGTGGCAGTGAGCACCTGAACTCACTGTTTAAGGCTGAAAAAAATAGCTTTGGGCCATGGGAGTAATGGCCATGTGATACCAAAGGAAGCTGGTCATCCTGCCACCCAAGAATTATGTCTCTGGGAGCATCCCAAAAGTCTTTGGAGAGGGAAGGTCCCACATTGCCCAGGAACCCGCCCCCTCTGCCTTTTCTCCCTAAGTTAGGCTCAACCAGAAGAAATGCCTACAACTGCCGGGCAGTCAGCCAGGTAAAGGGTAGGGCACACACCCCCTGGGGCAAAGAGATGCTAGTGAACTTGAGGCCCAACATCAGTGAGGTAAGGAGGAGCCCAGAACGCTAGTCTAACCCTCCCAGCCCAGCCAAACACAGAGTGAGGGGTGTAGGATTCACTAAGATACCAACTGGTAACACCTCTCATCTGTGAGTTCTTCCCCAGAAGGTAATGGCTTCTTCTTCTCTCTCTCTCTCTCTCTCTCTCTCTCTCCTCTCTCTCTCTCCTTCTCTATTCTTTCTCACTCTTTCTCCCAAGCATAGATTTGGGTGTCTCTGCCAGTCTCAACCAGGCAAAATACTGTGGGCCTGCCTGGGGCCTGGCGCTATGTGGGTGTGTGCAGAAGAACCAAGCACTCACTCAGGCTGCAGCCTGTCTGCGTGGCAGGGAGCTCAGCTACAAAACACAGACAAAGCCTGTGTGAGTGGCCTGTGTGTGTTAAAGTGCATCAGGAATATGTTCTGTACCTGAGCTTCCCAAAGAACTCTGAGAAGCAACTTCACCAAGGGAACATCCAGGTGGCAGCTCAGTCACCCTAACCCTGAGCCAAAGATATCAAAGCAGCAACAGGCATTTGGTGTCAGGCTTGTAGACATGGACCCAAGAGGTCACTCTGTGTCATGAGATAGCTGCGTGCCCAAGTGTGTAAAGAAGCTTAAAGGCCAGGCATCAGAGTGTCAGGTTTTCTACCAAACTGTGCTGGATCTGAACTAGTCTAACAGGTGAGTGTGTGAGGATAGCGGAGAAAAGGAGAACGGGAGGAGATACGGGGTGGCCCGGGGAGCAGTGGATGGAGGGATGTGACGGGGGTGCAGAGACCTGGAGTCCAGGGGGCGTAGGAGGAGCCGGGAGTAGCGCTGACAGCTGAGGTGTGCAGCTGCAGGGATGTGCCCGCGCACGCAGCCGGGCTTCACCTTTCCCGCCGCGCCGCGCCGCAGAGGCCGCACCCCAGGGAGAGGGCTGCGCACCCCAGGGAGAGGGCTGCCGCGGGCTCGGTCCCTCTGCGCTCGCGCCCGGCGGGAAGCCGGAGGGTGTAGCAGGGCCCCGCCGGGAAAGGGCACCTCGGGGCCTCATTCGAGCAGCCGGCGGCGACCTCGGGCCGCTGGGCCGCTCACCTGGCCGGAGCCCCCCACCTCCCCCCCACCCCGGCCGCCGGGATCCCCAGAGGCGCGGCCGCTTCGGCGGCGGCCCGATGCAGGATCCCCCCCGGGGCGGAGAGAAGCGTCTCCCTGCGTCCTGCGTCCTGCGTCCGAGCCCGAGCCGAGAGCCGAGTGGACCGCTGCGCCGGCTGTCGGGGCCTCGCGGGCGCGGGGCGGGCGCAGGAGGGGGGCCGCGCCCCGCCGGCGGCGCCCGGGCGGGAAGCCCGGCAGGAGGCACTGGCGGCGGCTCCCGCGCTGCAGCTGCAGGCCCCCGGGAAACCCGGACGGAGAGGCCCGGAGCTCCGCCCGGGCCTGCGAGGTGGGCACCGCCCCGAGGTCACTGGACGGAGGCCCGGCGTCGCCGCAATGCCGCGGGGAGAGAGGATGCCCCCCCACGAGCCTCGACACGGTCGGCCGGCCTGGACCTCGCCAGGAAGCGGGGCCCTCCCCGGCCGGCCCTAGAGGGCTGGGAAGTAAGGCAAGGCGCGCCCCACCGCTTCCTGGACAGCAATACCTGAAAGGAGCAGGACTCCTGTCCACCCAGAAGACCCTTTACAGGAACTCCTTCCTTTACCCCCACCTCCTACCCACACGTGCACGCACACACATACACACACACACACACACACACACACACACACTCCTTAAAGGCTGAAAAGGGAGCCGAGTTTGGAATTCGGGGAAGTGATGACACACACAACAATGCTGTTACACCTGGCTGCTGCAGGCCAGCAGCGGAAATGCCTGCAAAGGGGGAGAGCGAGACAGAGAGCCAGCCTGGGTGGTCAGAAAAAAAGAGGAGAGGAGAGAGCACACACACCCGCAGGTTGGGGCCAGACCCAACTGTTTTCTTCCCCCTGCCCAGACCGAGGGGGAGGAGGGGCGCTAGGGTCAATCTGCAGCAGCCCCAAACCAAATTCACATCACTCCCACCCCTAGCCTGGGCATGGATGGGGGTGAGAAAGAAGAAAAACACCTGCACTCCTGCTCAGGAGACAGCCACAGAGGTTTTGAAGAGGTGCTGCTTACCCCAGTGTATAATGGGAGCAGCAGGAGAAACAATCAAGCTACCCTAAAATATACTTAAATGGAGGGGAGGGGAGGGAATTTACTGAAGTGAGTTTAGGAGAGCCCTGTTCCCTCTCACTTTAGTGTTCAGACCAGACTGCCCTGCTGACCTCTCTGTAGTCATTTGCACGATGCTGAATTCCAAAAGTGCCCATCACCCTGTCCTCCTTTCCTTTAATCTCACAATGTAGATCAGAGAGCTGAGCCGGAAGCAGGCAACACACAAACGTGGCCATGGGTGCTGGGCCCATAGGCCACTAAGGGCTCTTCAGGCTTCCTCTGAGACTGGGCAGCCCAAGAGGAAGTGGTAGTAATGAGCTTTGGGGTGGCCACTCCAGGCATGCCAATCCAGACATGGGACACAACCTGGCATGACATCCATCCAGTTCACCTTCCTCCCCAAAGTATCCCGGCCCCCTTAGTACCAAGGAGTTTGGGGCATGAGGATTCAAAACACCCGGACGTCTCTCTCACACTTTATGATGGCAGACGTTTTGTTGAGGCTAAGTTAAACTGTTAAAAAGCACAGCTGCCTTTCGTGTCAGCATTAATTTCCCCTGAGACAATCTCTTGGCACGCAGGTGTGACTGGGACCCATTCAGACTTCTGCTGCAGGTAGATGAGCATTCACCCCTCAGCCCTGGAGAAAGATCAGGACAAATGTCAGGAGAGAGATTTGAACAAATGCCTCTCCCAGCCTCTTGTTTTTCTTCCCAGTCTGTGTCGGAATAGGGAAAGGGAAGAAGGAAGAAAGGAGAGAGGAAAAAGAGAGAAGATGCGACATCCCAGAACCACACTTACTGATAGGTGACACACATGTACCATTACACGAGTAAGTATAAATGTTTTATCCATAAATATAAATCTCACCTTGTACGTGTGCATACCTGTGTTTTTGCACCAGCACATGTGCACCTGGGCAGCTGGTATCTCACGTGTCTCACGGACAGACCGGCCCCATGACGTGTGTGTGATAACGGCGCACACACAGACCAAGTCCCCCAAAGCCCCACGGGCAACATTCGCGCCCGCGTCGGAGCAGGACTAGGGGAGAGTCTACTTGGTGTTGTTAAAGCACACATCCAAGCGAGGGTTACAAGGCGGGTTCTGGGGAGAGGTCCGGTCCCAGCGTCCAGAGGCAGAGCAAGGAAGGACAAAGGGCTTCAGGCCAGGCTCCTGGGCGCTTCTTCCCCGACCGTCTCCCCAGCCCCATCCGGCCCAGTCCCTCTGGAAGCACGACGGCCAGGCCCACGCCAGGCCAGGCCAGGCCAGGCCGAGGTTGCTCGGTTCAGTGACACGCGTTTCTGGGCTGGTTTTCCCAAAGCCACCGCGCAGCTCTCTCCACCCCGCCGCCGCCCGGCCCCCTCGCCGTCCCGCCCCTCCCCCGGCCCCAAGCTAGAAGTTCGGCCCCGGGGAACTGCGGCGAAGGGGCAGAGCCGCCGAGTCCTTCTCTTTCACCTGAAAGCCGCGAGGAGGCTTGGCGCGCCTCTCCCCGCCGGGGCCCGAACTCCCCGAGCCCTGGCCGAGCGCGGACGCCCCCCGCGGGGGCCCTCGGCATCTCCCCGCCCGGCCGGCCGAGCGAGCCCCGCGGATCGCAGGCGCGGGCGGGAGCGGGAGCGGGGGCGGGGGCGGGAGCGGGAGCGGGAGCGGGAGCGGGAGCCGGGTCGCCGGCCGGGCCCCCCTCGGCCCGCTGGGAGGGGCGCAGGCCGGCCCGGGCCGTGCGGGGCGTTCACAGAAAGTGACTTGGAGATGAACTCGCCCGTGCGCGACCGGCCGCCCCGCTATAGGGGCGAAGGCGCCTGACGCAAGCGGAACTCGGCGGAGCCCATACGAATCAGCACTGAGCCAGGCTCCCGGCGCACTGGGGACCGCGGCAGGCAGCTCCGCCGGAGACGCGGGTCGCGCCTCGGGAAAACCGGCGGGTGGGGGGAGGGGAAGGGCGCCGAGAAGAAAACCCACCGAGGCGGGGACTGGCCTGCGCGGGGAGGGGCGGCGGGGCCGGAGCCCCTCGCTGTTGGGCGGACTCCCCATGGCCAGAGGCTGAGCTCCACTCCCGCCGGCCGCTCCCGAGGGGAAGGGAGAGAGCAGAGGAGCGCAGCGAGAGGCCCGGCCGGCGAGCACGGGCGGCGCCCGCGGTGCCCAGAAGTTTGAGACTCGGCCGCGCGCCGCCTCGCGCGCCCGGACTGCGCCGCGCGGGCACCGCGGGAACGGGGCAGGGGCTGCCCGGCCGCGGCGCGCCGGCTTTGCCATGATGGCCAGCTACCCCGAGCCCGAGGACGCCGCGGGGGCCCTGCTGGCCCCGGAGCCCGGCCGCGCGGCCAAGGAGCCCGAGGCGCCGCCGCCGCCGCCGAGCCCGGGCAAGGGAGGCGGCGGCGGCGGCGGCGGCGGCGGCGGAGGCGGCGGAGGCGGCGGCGGCGGCGGCGGAGGCGCCGGGGCGGCCCCGGAGAAGCCCGACCCCGCGCAGAAGCCCCCGTACTCGTACGTGGCGCTCATCGCCATGGCGATCCGCGAGAGCGCCGAGAAGAGGCTCACGCTGTCCGGCATCTACCAGTACATCATCGCCAAGTTCCCGTTCTACGAGAAGAACAAGAAGGGCTGGCAAAATAGCATCCGCCACAACCTCAGCCTCAACGAGTGCTTCATCAAGGTGCCGCGCGAGGGCGGCGGCGAGCGCAAGGGCAACTACTGGACGCTGGACCCGGCCTGCGAGGACATGTTCGAGAAGGGCAACTACCGCCGCCGCCGCCGCATGAAGCGGCCCTTCCGGCCGCCGCCCGCCCACTTCCAGCCGGGCAAGGGGCTCTTCGCGGCCGGGGGCGCCGCGGGCGGCTGCGGCGTGGCGGGCGCGGGCGCCGACGGCTACGGCTACCTGGCGCCGCCCAAGTACCTGCAGTCCGGCTTCCTCAACAACTCCTGGCCGCTGCCGCAGCCGCCCTCGCCCATGCCCTACGCCTCCTGCCAGATGGCGGCGGCCGCGGCGGCGGCGGCGGCGGCCGCGGCGGCCGCGGGCCCGGGCAGCCCGGGCGCGGCCGCGGTGGTCAAGGGGCTGGCGGGCCCGGCCGCCTCGTACGGGCCGTACTCGCGCGTGCAGAGCATGGCGCTGCCCCCCGGCGTGGTGAACTCCTACAACGGCCTGGGGGGCCCGCCCGCCGCGCCCCCGCCGCCGCCGCCGCACCCCCACTCGCACCCGCACCCGCACCCGCACCCGCACCCGCACGCGCACCATCTGCACGCGGCCGCCGCGCCGCCGCCGGCCCCGCCGCACCACGCGGCCGCCGCGCCGCCCCCGGGCCAGCTCAGCCCCGCCAGCCCGGCCGCCGCCGCGCCCCCGGCGCCCGCGCCCGCCAACGCGCCGGGCCTGCAGTTCGCCTGCGCCCGGCAGCCCGAGCTCGCCATGATGCATTGCTCGTACTGGGACCACGACTCCAAGACCGGCGCGCTGCACTCGCGCCTCGACCTCTGAGAGCCCCGCGCACGCCGACTCTGAGGATGCAGGGACGCGCGACGCCGGCCGCGGCCGCAGCCACGCGCCCCGGGGCCGTCTTCGGAGCCCGCGCCCGGGGCCCTCCGCCCCTGCCGGCTCCCCGCCGCGCCGCTCGCCCCTCTTTTGTCTCCACCGCTTCTCCCGTTGCTCGCCTGCCCGCCCTCGCCGCCCCCTCGCCGCCCGGGCCTGCAGGCCGCCTCGCCTCTCCGCGCGCCTTCTGCAGGCCGCGTCTCCTCCCGGCGCCCCCGCGTCCGGGCTGGACACCCCGAGGCAGAGTTCAGAGCGGAGGGGAAGCGCCGGGGCCGCGGTGCAGCCGGGCGTCGGCGGTGCGGACCTCCGGGCCTCCTCACACAGGTCGGTGCGCTCGCGCTCGGCTTCCCCGGCCCGGCGGCTGCCGCGCCATCCCTGGCTGCAAGCGCGGGTCCGGGCGGGCGAGGAGACCCGCGCCGCCCGAGCAAGGGACGAACGTGTGTTTGCTCCACGTAGCCTCTGGGAGCGGCTCAGAAGCCGCTGGCGGGGGCCCCCGAGTGGGGCGGGGGGCGGGCGCGAGCGGGGAGCCGGGCTGCTGGCGCGGCGGCCTGCGCAGGGCTTTGCAGCTCATCGCCGGCTCCCAGGCGGGCTGCGCGTCCTCCGCTCCCCGACCCGGCGCTCCGGGCGCCTGCAGGCCCGCGGCGGCTGGCCGAGGCTTCGCCCAAAAGATCAGGAGGGCTGCTTTAGATAACGTTTTAAAATGTCTTTTTAAGGAAAAAAGGAAAAAAGAAAAAACTAACCGGGAAAACCGGCGAAGTATTGTGGCCTTGGAGTTTGCTAAAGCAAAACATGAAAATCTCTTCCAGGAGATTTGAAGTAGAATTCCTGTCGGGCCTTCAAAAAGCTGTGTTCAGAGAGGTAGGAGAATCTGCTCAGTAGAAGTCGGTTTCCTTTACCAATTGGAGGGTTGCCCCCTCTCTATCTGTCTAAAAACAAACAAATCAAAACCAAATTTCCCCGGATCTTCCGATGCAAGCCCAGAGTGCCGGGAGATCACTGCCTGCCCGGCGGACGCTGCGGGGACGGCTTGTCCTCTCTCTGATTTTTGTTTTGCAAACGTCTTGCTTCTCCCACCTTGGGCAGGAGAAATGTGAAACCTGGCAGCAGTCGGACCAGGCGGGCTGGTGGCGGGGAGCCGGCTGGCCCGAAAAACCCTAGACCTGGTTGTTTCGTAGTGTGTCGTTTGGAGGACCAAATTTTCTAGAAAGAACTAGAGCACTTTTGTTGTTTTGTTTGTTTGTTTGTTGTTACCGTCTTGTCAATTCCCAAATAAATTTTTTTGTTCTTTCTTTTAACACGGACTTCTATTATTTCTGCCTCGCCTAAGTTTGTCCAGCAGCTAGGTACGGGAGAGAGATTTCCAGCAAAGTTTTATTCTCTTTCAGATAAATAAGGGTTGAGGGCAGCCCGAGTGGAGGGCGTTTGTGGTTGCTGCCGCTCTGTTTTCCGGGGGATTGTTTGTTTTCTGTGTCATCGCTGGTCGGTTGGGGCTGTTTAACGTCATCAAAGAGACTTTATCAGTCGTGGTTCGTTCACAAGGCGTGGGTGTACGTAGAATTTGTTCGATTTTTGCACCCATCCGAGTTTGTATTTTACCTCTTACGCAGACGTACTAGGTGTATGCACTGTGTTTTCATTATATTGAACTCATACGTCTCTATTTTTCCAGACAAATACAGTAACCAGAAGAGTTTATTCCAAATAGATAAAATCTTGGTTGAGGAAATGTTCTGTAGGCTGCCAACCTCTGTACAAATGTAAGGAGCGACTTACGTGGATTGCCTTATTATTTTTAATAATCAGAATTCATTTACATTGAAATACGCGTAAGAGATTTAGGAGTATCAGGGAGGAATGAACATACTGTGTGACTGTAGAAATCTATTTTTTTCCCCTTCTCTTCCTCTACCGAGACTTCAGATAACGAATTCAGACCGGTGCTTCTGCGCAGGCATGCGGGCATTTGACCGTGTTACAGCCCCGGGGAGCTCAAGGAATATTAGGGGTGGTCAGCCTTCGATCTGCGGATGGGATGACAAGTATGAGCCAGCTCTCCCCTCCACCGTGGTGGAGCTTGGGCCGGATCCCACTCCAGCATTGTTGTCCCTCAGTGCCCCCCACTCTGGGCCTGGACAGCAGGGGGCACAGGTCCAAGCAGACCAGTGGGTCAGGGGCAGCTGGTGACAGGGATGAAGGCTGCAGGCCTCACACTCCAGCCTATACTAGTGGTTACACTGTGGGACCATCAGGGTGGGATCCCTGTTATGTGTAGCTGGGCCCGAGGGGAAGTGGCTCTGATTCAGGATATCTTTCGTCCCTCCAGCTTCCTTGGGGAGGCTAGAAGGCTGGAAGATGAAGTCGTGGCTGTTTTGAGGAGCATCAGCCTGTGACCTCGACTGGAGCCCGTCAGTGCCAGGGGAGAGGGAAGCATTAGGCTGGAGAGGGAGGTTCAGATGAGGTGGGAAGCCCAAGAGACTGGTCAGGCCTAGGATCTGGGTGCTTCTAGTGAACCACCGCACCACTGTCTGGCTAAGAGGAGTTGCAGAAAAGAAACTGGACTGCTATGTGTTTGTCTGTCTGTGCTTTCTGTGGTGTGAACATGTATCCCATGGGCAGTTGTGTAGTCTGTCTGCTACAAATATGTGCGTACAGTGTAAGTCGTGTCCTGGTGACAGGATGGGAGGTGTATGTGTTTGTCATTCGCCTTCAGAGAGGGCATATATTTTAGGCATTGTAATAACCATATGCCTAATACTCAAGGAGTGCTTATGAGGGACCACAGCGTGCGTTGCATTCATAAGTCATTGGTAATATATGCAGTTATGTTCTTGGTATATAATCCTGGCTTGCTGAATGATAACAAAGACTACATACAGAGCCTTTGCTTGAGCTGGTTGAGGCTGTCTATTCCAGGGTTGACTCTTGGCACCCCCTAACTGCTATCCCAGGCAGAGAAAGCAAAAGAGGAGAGTGTCCAGGGCAGAGGCTTCAGTGAGGTAGGGGAAGTTGGTGTAGGCCAGCCGTGGAGGATAGCCTCTCTCTGTCCCCAAGAGCTGAAAGGCAAGAGACACCCAAGGCTGGTGAGGTAGTGGCAATCTCACCAAGTTTGCAGAATGAAATGGAAGAATCAGTGAGGGACTCCTGATGTACACAGGGATGGGGGGAGGGATCCCACACAGAGAAAGGAGATAGATTATACCCCCACTTCCCAGTGGATGCCCACAGGAAGACATCTGTCTCTAATTCCAGCCCTAGGGGTTTCTCCATAACTCTATAGTTCGGTCATTTCCCCTAGTGCTAAAAGTTTGAGGCTATGGCTGACTTTCTTCATCTCTCATTTCCTTTCTCTCCTCTCCTTCTTTGCACTTTTGAGTTTCTATTAGAGAAGATGATTTAAGGAACTCCTAAGCGAGAGCAAAAGTATTTAAGAGAGTTCCTGATATATAGCAATTATGCCTTAGCATATATAGTCTGGTCTAGATGGCTGGACCATCTGGGTGTATGTATTTATGTTTGTCAGGGTATACTATAAATACAACTTAGAGTTTGATGCAAATATCCTGCCAATTTCTCATGGCCTGGGTAATGAATTGCTCCACATTGTATTGAATGAGGAGTGTGTATGCACTTGTATGAATGTAAACATCCTCACACTCATCACTGACAATATGAACCCCCTCCTCACATTTAAACACAAATTCTCAGCCATCCCTTACCTCCTAAGACTGCCCAGTCAAAATACTTGGGTTGAAGGGGGTGAGGTGTCCTGTTCTGGGGGCGGGGGTGGGGGGAATGCGTGAGAAATATTTGCCAGTGCAGTACATGCACCAAGGAAATTATGGAATGGGGACCTAGGGTGTTTTCTGGGATGGCCTCACTCCTTACTCCCAAGGGTGTCCTGGGCCTGCTTCCCCTTTGCATAAGTAAAGAGTTCACTTCTCTACATCCCCAGTTTGGGTGGGCATGCAGCTCAGGATATTTCACCTGCGGTTAGGTGCCCTCAGGCCCTTGCCTGGCTCTCCCACTAAGGGAGGCTTAGAGCTCCAGGTTTCTAAAAAGCCCCCTAGTGGTCGATGGAAATCAGGGGCCGACCCGGGCTTCTTGCAGTCAGTAGGGCAGGAGAAATGGGCCAGGAAACTGGGTCAGACCCAAGACAGTCTGCCCATGAATAAGGTCTTCCCTAAATGGAGGCTTGGAGCACCAGAACCCCTGGGCCGGGGGGGAGTGGGGGAGTTGGAGCCAGGAAGCTGCCTGGTCAGGCTCAGGAGGCCTGCAGTCCCCCACTCTATGGAGCTAAGCTGAAGGTGACCATGCCTTGTGGGTCCAGCTGCCTCCATAGGGCTGCCCCTGCTTCCAGGAATAGATCTGTGGGACCTACAGGAAAGGATGGGACCAGAAGACACACCTCTCCTGTGTGGTGGGGACCAGAGGCATGGAGCTGTTGGAAGGAAAGTTCATGCCCCTAGTTCTGCCTTAGGGACAACAAGAAATTAGGGATTCTTGAAACCAGGCAGTCTTATCTGCTTTCTACTTTCTGGAGACAGGGAGCCATTCTGTCACAAAAGAATGGACCCCAAATCTCTTAGCTTACATTTAAGGAACCAGAGGTCCTGAGAAGAGAATGGACCATCCAGGGGTCACCTAGGTATCTGTGGGGCAAACAGCCTTGGAAATTTTATGGAGAGACCTGAGAGCACTGAGCCTGGCTGCTCATTGGGTTCTCTGAGGGGCACAGGCCCTGCAGGCCAGTGTTCAGTGTTCGAGGAGCTGGGTAAAGGGGCAGCCAGCCAGAGAAGGAATCACAGGACTGAGCTGCATGCAGATTGTCCCCCTAGAACATTCTGCTGTGCCTGCTGTTTGCTACATAGGCTCCAGCTTGGTGATAAGCTCTGACAAGCTTGCTCTGAGACCATGTGAACCCAGGGAGGTGGCCTGTGCAGGATGATGGGGCAAGGCCTGTTCAGCCTGGAAGAACTAGTGTAGAGCCCAGGAACCTCCTTTAATTAACTGTTTGACCTTGAGCAAAGACTCACCTGAATTTCAGGTTTCTCATCTATAAAATAGAAATAATCATATATATATATATATATATATATATATATATATATATATATACACACACACACACACACACACACACACACACCCGTGCAGGGTTATAAAAGTAATTAAGTGTTCTAAGGTCAAAATGCCCATTTTGTACATGGTCAATATGGTTTTCTGACCCTAAATGAATGAAGGAGGAAAGAAGAGAAAGAGAGAAGGGGAGGGAGGGAAGGAGGAAGAAAAGAAAGAAGGAAGGGAGGGAGGGAGGGAGGGAGGGAGGGAGGAAGGAAGGAAGGAAGGAAGGAAGGAAGGAAGGAAGGAAGGAAGGACGGACCTTCCCTAGTAATCCTGTGGGGTCTGACATTCTAGCCCACTGTCCACAGCCACCCTGAGCCCTCAAGAGCCCAGACCTTGGAGCACGTTTCCAAGTCGCAGCGCAGGCTGATGCGTCTACCCTACCCCAGCCCCTTCCTTGACCCTTAGGAGGAGGCACACGCAGTGGCCACGGCGGTGACTACCTGGGCCCTGGACGCACAGCCAGCGCACCTGGCCCGGCGCTCCTCCTGCCGCCCTCGCTCCTCTCCCAAGGCAAGAGGCCCCGAGAGGCGAGGCCCAGCTGACCCGCCGAGCGACACCCAGCCAGGCGCTAGAGTCCAGGCGCAGCCGCCACTCCGAGGCTCTCCGGCCGGCGCCTCCCGCCCCCCGGCGCCTCCCCCTGGAACGCGGAGCTGTTTGAACCTTTTTTCCCTCTTTCTTCAAAAAGCAGTAGGTAGCGACCGGGCGGGAGGTTGCGGAGGTCAGCTGGTGGGAGAGGCCCCCCTCGCTCTTTGTGGAGAAACGGGAAACCCTCGGGGCAAACGCAGGAAGCGGGTTGGGCCGAGGCGCCGCGGGCGGTGGGGAGCCGGGGCCGCGGGGGGCGGGGGGCTCGGCCGACCCGGGCCTGGGCCGCCCGCGCCTCGCGTCCGCAGGCCTAGCGGCGGCGCTGCAAGCGCAGAGCCCCAGGCGCGGAGGGGTCGCTCCCGGGCAGCTCCAAACAAAATTCGGGGGAAATGGCTGGGTCCGCGTGAGCACCGGGTGCTCCCAGTGCCGGGCTGGCGGAGGAGGCGCGGGAGACCCTGGACGTCCCCGGCGAGGCCAAGCGCACGGGGCAGAGGCGCCCGAGCCCCGCCACCCCGGGGCGGCCAGCTCGGGCCCTCCACGTTGGGACCTCGGCCTGACTTTGTGGGTAATAATACTAACAAGCCGAATTAAACAAAACCTTTCCCTGGATTCTCCTCTCTGTGCAAAGGGAGATTATTTCCCTGGGCAGGCAAAGCGAGGAAAGGACAGGATCCCAGGAAACTTTCATCTCCATGGACGAGGAGGGAAGGCGAATATGCTTTTTGCTTTTTCTTTGTTTCGGGGAGGGGGGGAAGGAAACTGGACACATATTTTTTAAAAATCCCCCCCCCCCCCGCCCCAGCAAACGCTAAAGGCTGTGAGTGTGAGCGGAGAGTCAGGAAACCGAGCCCCCGCCTGCAGTGACACCGGGCCTTTGTCTTCTTTCCTGAAGCCCCCACGACTGCTGACCGCGCCGAGATAAAGGCCGGGTCAGCGGCCTGCGGAATCCCGAGGGAGGGGGCCGCGGGGCTGTCCCCCGGGCCGCTTCCCCCAGGCCGGCCTCGCCGGAACCCGGGCTACCAGCCCCGGGGCAGCTCCCCCAGCCCCAGGCCCAGCCGCGCCGCCCGCCTTGCCCCCCAAAGCCTTCCGCCACTAAATTTCTTCTGCCACGGAGTCCCCGCCAGCCCTGCGTTCTCCTGCGGAGGCTCTTGGAGCGTGGGCGGCCGTGGTGCCCCGCGGGACCTCGCCCCACGCGGTGCCCAGGAGCGGAACCGCGCGCAACTTTTGCGGAGACTCGCGTTCGCGGCGGCTGGGCTCGGTTGGCCGGCAGGATCCGAACCCGTGCGGTGCCTGCGGCCGCTGCGCCTCTGCGCCTTCTCGCGGCCCCGGAGACTCCTCCAGCGCTTGGCCTCAACGTCTGGGCGTCACGCTGTCCTGTCCGCCCAAAGGGTCTGCGGAGACGACGGGAGACCCGCTTGTGACCCCCATCGCCTGGCTTTCCGTGATTTGGAAACCCGGGTCGCCGCGGAACTCAAGCCTCCGAGGCGTCGCCTCTGCGTGGCGGGGGGCTTGCTTTCCCAGAGGATGCGTGGGCTCCCTGCCTCCGCAGACACACCGAGGGGGTGCGAGGGTGGCGCGGCTTAGGACCCTACCCCGGAGAGGGCAGACGAGCAGGGCCACCTGCGGGTGACGAAGGGGAGCGACCTCGCGCCCCCAGCTGCGCGCCTCCCACGCACCCCACTCGCGGGCCCTGGGGCCCAGGCCCGCGCTGCAGCCGCTCATCTTCTTCAAGGAGGGCGAACCCTCGGTTCGCCTCTCTTCCTAATGGCTTGCGAGGGTAGGGGGCCCAGGCCGCCTTTCCTGAGCTGAATGGAGGTTCAGGACACCTTTTTCTTCTTCCTTGGGGACGCGACCTAGGGAGGTAAAGAAAAGACGCGACAGACCTGAGCAGTGAGGCCCTGCAGCCTGGCGTGCTTGGAGCGCCCTCCACCTCTTCCTTTCTTGCCCCTTACCCCCAGCGGCCGGCTGGGGGATCTTGGTCCCCACTGAAACTGGAGCTGCCCACCGGCCGGCAGATGAGAGATAAAGGAGCCTGGCGGCGCCGAGTCGCTGACCGGATCCGGGCTTTCCCCGCACCCTGGAGCGGCACGTTTCCCCCGGTGGCAGTGACCCACTTCGAGAGAAACGGGTCAGCTGAGCAGCGCGCACACTCTGACTCTAGGCACCAGCAGCAGTGTTTGCATGCGGAGTGTGCATGCACACATCTGCACTGGGGTGTCCCTACCTATGCGCATGTACCCTAGATGCATACATGTGTGCGTTTGCCATGCGTCTAGGGAGACAAGCATACACATTTTCACACGAGTGATGTGCGTGTGCACACGCTGTGCAAGCACTTGATGAAGTTGGCTGGTCTTGAGTGGTAATTACGCCTCACAGTTATACAGGTTTATATACAGTTTTCAATCACGATTTTCACCATTACCCTAGGAAATGCTCTCCTTTCGAATTTTAGATGGAGAAACAAACCAAAAGAACTAAATGGATGCCCCTATGTACACAATCCGTAAGAGACCAAGGCCAGGCAAAGACTGCGCGCTGCGGGGCGTAGATGATGTTTGCCCAGCGTACTCTGAGGTTGGCCTGCTTAGCGAGCAACCCCAGGCCCAACTGGGCTTTGGCCGGTCGCCAGGCTTGCCGAGAGACTCAACATGCCCCGTGCTGGGCTTCATTTCGTTGGCCGATAATTGAGCTCTGCCTGATTTCAGTGACCCCGGTGCCCAAGATGGGAATTCAAGGCTCCCTGGAGCTTGGAGATAGAGCACCTAAGATTCCAGGCCGGCCACAGAGCAGGTTGGTCCCCAAGCCTGCCAGGCCTGCGTCTCCAATACAACATCGCCAGGCAAACGGTGCGGCGACAGGATCTTTTCACCTAAGCAACTCAGGAGCCCTGTATTGTGCCAGAGCCGGGCAGTGATGAAACTTGAATTCGTTGGTTTGTGCTGTCTCAAATCCCTCAAGACCCCATAAGATCCAGAGCCGACCATTTTATGGACGTGCATAGTCGGGGTTGGAATCCCCAGTTCTCTCTGTCAGGATCCCTAGATCACAACTCCTCTGTCCCCAGCGCGAATCTCCAGGTCCTTGCTTAAGCCACGTCCCCTGCGTGCCTCTGGGAGCCACCCAGCTCCTAGCCTCTGACTTCACTCCCCAAGGACGTTAATATCACGTTAATATCGTAGCTTTCACTAGCATCATTAAGAAGGTTGGCATCTGTTGTGTGGATATATGCATACATGTATGTACGTTCGTATGTTGTCCCTGTGTGTGTGTAGGGTTTTTTCTTGTTGGTTCTGCTCGGGCGAATTTGGTTACACTGGCCCCAAGCCCTGGTCTCCGAAACTGAGATTGCCGGAAGGGTGTGATTGACCACAACTTGCCAGGTGCCCTTGAGCCTTGGCGCCCGACTCCTGCAGACTGAGGTCGCTGGTCTCGGGGCTCCAAGGCCGCCTTCACCCAGCAAAGCCTGGGCGCTGGAAGGGAGCCCGCTGCGTGGCGAGGTCGCCAGTCGGCCGCCTAGCTTCGAGGCTGCCCTCTGCTGGCACCAAGGGACACCATCGCCACCTCCCTCAGCGGCCCAGAATCTGAGCCCACGAGGGGTTCGCGCAGGGCAAGGCGATCCATCCTCGCTGGATCCTGGGAGCGGGCGCTCATCTTCCAACCACGTCGAGATGCTGCCGTGTTGCTCAGCCCCTGGCCCCTGCCCGCGCCCGCACCAGAGCACCAGAGTGCCGGGCCTAGGGGGCTGCTTGGAGAGCCAAAGCTCTAGCTGGCAGGGCAGCTGCTCTGCGGCTTCCGCCGGGATCCGCAGCCCGCTGGCCCTCGGGGAGGAGCGGGACGGGGCGTGGGAAGCCGCAACCCACAGGCGTCCGTCGGGCGTTTCCCTGCAGGCCGCTGGCCGACTCTGGGGAGCCCAGGGAGAGCCCCGGGCTGTGCTCAAGCCCCTTTACTCCAAGGGATTGGGATCCCGAGTGTTCCTGCCTACCCAAAAAAGCCCTGCCCTGTCGCTCCGATGGACTTTCAACCCCCCGTTTAACAGAAGTCTTGGCGCTTGGATGCCTCTGCTCAGTGCACTTGTCTCCCCCACCCCAAAATTAAGCGCGCTCAGGGACCGGCAGGGGCCGTCCCAGATCTGCCGCCGCTCAGAGCCTCTTTCTGCCTTAGTTTTCTGCCTTAGTGGTGACGGAACTGGTTCAAAATGCCTCCACCCGCAGTGATCCGAGAAAACACTTCTGGGAGCTGAAATCCAAGCTGAGATACAAATCAATCCATAATCATACCTGTGTGCTTCCAGTGCTATATACTAGGACTTTTCACGTTTTCACATTTTTCCCCCCTTTACAAAGTTAATTCAGATTGAAGAAATTTGGGGAAATATAACATTAAAATTCATAAAACAAAATCTGAAGGAAATCCCATCCCTTTCCCCCATGAGGTTACCACGGTTAACATTTTGGTGACTTTGCTCTGCTCTTTCTTTTATATATTTTATATAATTTTACATCATTAAAGACATACATTTTATACAGAATTTGCAACTTTGGGGATGCCTGGGTGGCTCAGGGCGTGATCCCTGGGTCCTAGGATTGAGTCCAGTATCAGGCTCCCCACAGGGAGCCTGCTTCTCCCTCTGCCTATGTCTCTGCCTCTCTGTGTCTCTCATGAATAAATAAATTAAATCTTTAAAAAAAAAAAAAGGAATTTGCAACTTTGCATCCTGCATCTTTTAACCTTTCACCATGAGGGTTTCTCCATATCTTATTCATTAAAACACGATTTTCTTTTTTTTTTTTAAGAACTTATTTATTCAAATAATCTCTACACCCAAGAAGGGGCTCAAACTTAAAACTCTGAGGTCAAGAGTCACATGCTCTACCAACTGAGCCAGCCGGTGCCCCTGAAACATGATTTTCAATGAATGCTTAATAATCCATCATATGAATGAACCATAATTTTATATATATATCATATATATATATGATATATATATATATATCAGCACAAATCTCTCTGTTTCGGGTCCAGGAAAATCTCCTTAGTCTCACTCCTAGGGTCACTAAATATATAATCAGTCATTGATGAATAAATCTTGAGTCCTTTGTTAGTCCAAAAAGGAGAGTCATCCCATCTGCAGGGCATAAAGGGTCCATCCCACAATTTAGGATTGCCTAGAGCTAGGAAAGGGCCTTCCAGTCCCTGCTGACAGCTATCTCCCTTTGCAGGAGACCAGTGGAGCTGGAGTGCTGGTACAAATGTCTTGAAAGAAAGCAGGGACTAGCAATGTATCTGAAGAACTGCCCTGAACAGCTTGTAGGACCAAAGCCCTATACCCACAGCTGGCACAGAAGATGGTATCTGTAACGTGGGTTTCTGTGTGCAGTATCTTGGGTTTGTTTGTTTTTAAAATTTTTATTTATTTGAGAGGTTCCTGGGTGGCTCAGTCAGTTAAGCATCTGCCTTCAGCTCAGGTCTTGATCCCAGGGTCCTGGTATCAAACCACACATCAGACGCCCTGCTGAGTGGGGAGTGTGCTTCTCCCTCTGCCTCTCCCCCAGCTCCTGCTTTCTCTCACTCTCACTCTCAAATAAGATTTTGAGAGAGAGCATGAGGGGGGAGGGGCAGAGAAAGAGGGACAAATAGACTCCCCACTGAGCACAAAACCTGACTCAGGGCTCCCAGAACCCTGAGATCATGACCAGAGCTGAAGTCAGACCCTAAAGGACTGAGCCACCCAGGCGCCCCTATGTGTAGTATCTTGTAATAGTTAGGAGACAAACATGCCTTCCTTTGAATCTTGAATCTTCCTCTTAGAAGCTGTGTGACCTCCAAAGAGCTGCTCAACCTCTCTGAATCTCATTCTTAAAATTGGAAAAATAATGCTACCACATTGAGCTTTTTAAGTATTCAAATAAATAATTACATCACTTAGCGTGGTGCCTGTACAAAGAAGTTCTCAATACACTGTAGTTACTGCTCCTACTGCCTCTGCTGTTGCTTCTGGCACTGGCTTTGGTCTTGGGGATCACTGCAATTGCCCTCTCCCTCAACTCCTGACCCCATAGCTACTGTTAAACACAAATCCAAATCCTGGCACCAAGCCGGGTCCAGGTTCTCAGGGCTGAAGAAGTCATTTCCAGCACTCTGGTTGGGCTGCTCAGGACCTTCTGACAATCAGGCCTGGGCTTGGACTGTTTATACTAGAACCGTTAAAACAGGAAAATATGCAAACCCTTCATTCACAGGGATCCGGCTATTGTTGGGTCAGAAATGATATTTTTGTTTCTAAAATAAAAGGTACATATGTTGCTTTACACACACACACACACACACACACACACATTTTTTTTTTTTTTTTTTTGGTTGTGTCTACAAAGCTAAGAGGGCAAAGCAAATGACCTGGCTCATCTGACCAGCTCAAGCAATCAATCTGGAAGGGTCCCTTTGGCCTGATTCCTTGTATATGTGGGCTCCAACAACCCTGAACGTCACTGGGTTCTATTTTGTATGTCCTCAGACTAGGCTCTTATTCATCTCCCAAACAAAATGTCATCTCTCAGACTTGATAGGGACGCCAGCTCCATCTAGAAATAAGGTTAAGCAGGAAGAGGAATTTCATAAATTACATTAATTTGGCCAGTCAGATCCCAGCAGACTCAACGGCATATCAAAATCTCATGGAGAAAGTTTTTAAGGTGTGGATTTCAAGATCCTATTCAAACTGGGCAGACTTCTGTCTTTCTGGAGCTGGTGCTTAGCAATCTATGTGTGTATCTGTAGGTCAGTTCCTCCAGGTGATTCTGATGAAGCCTATGGAACCACAGGAGGGAACCCCTGCTGTTCTCAATTGAATTGAAAGCTGAGGTTTCTCCAAGTGGAGTCCAGAAAATACAGATTCCAAAGAATCTTCCATTAGGACCACATGGAGTTACAAAGAGCCTAGTTCAAACACCGGATGTTTGTGTGAGTGTGTGCATGTATGGAGGGGAGGGAGTGAATACATGTTTGTTTTTGTGTGCTTTTGTTGTGCTGTTGTCTGTGCACAAGTCAGGCCTCTCTGGTCACAAGTAACATGAAGCCACTAGAGCTGACTTAAACCAAACAGTGGGAGGGAGGGGGTTGTTATAAAGACTTGTAGGTGAGCCCTAGAGCCCTGTGTGGGGCGGCAGCCAGACTTCCTGAAGGGCTAGAATGGGGGCTGAGGTGATGGCAGGAACTCAGGTAGCTTCCCTCTGCAAACCAACTTTTCTTGTTGTTCTGACCAGCATCCTCCTCTGCTCTGTTCAGGGCCTCTCCTCAGTTATACCTATAAACTCTGACTCCCGATTCCATTTTCCTGTGAGAGAGAAACCGGCTCCCTTAAGTCAGATCTTGTCCTGGAGGTCCACCCCTGGTCCTGCAATTGGAGCTATTGGCAAGGTGGAGGGTCCCATAGTTATTGCTGATGGTCTCTCCCTGCCAGAGAGAGAGCAGCCATGGCTGAGCAGACCCCCCCACCCAACTCTGATTTGCCTCAGTTCAGCCCCTCCAACAATGCAAAAAGTAGCTAGCTGCACTCCAAAAATCACCTGGAGTCAGAAAAAAAATATTGCACCCAGGCTCTACATCTGGGGTGTAGCCAGGGCATCAGGATTTTTCAAAGCAACCCGGATGACTCCATTATACAGCAAGGGTTGAGAATCACAACAATAACCAAATAAGAAACCTACAGCCAATTTAGACATTTCCTAAGGACACGGCCTCGAAGTACAAGTAATTAAGAGGAAAATCATTAAAACCTAATGGGTTTCATATGGCTGATTTTCATCTAAATTGGAGATTGAGGGGATCCCTGGGTGGTTCAGTGGCTTAGTGCCTGCCTTTGGCCCAGGGCATGATCCTGGAGTCCCAGGATCAAGTCCCACCTCAGGTTCCCTGCAGGGAGCCTGTTTCTCCCTCTGCCTGTCTCTCTCTCTCGCTCGCTCTCTCTCTCTCTCATGAATAAATAAATTAAAAATCATAAATAAATAAATAAATAAATAAATAAGAGATTGACATCCTAATCCAAATTTCAAATGCCATGATTATTCACATTTAAAATTTTTTCTTTAAGGGGATCCCTGGGTGGTGCAGCGGTTTGGCGCCTGCCTTTGGCCCGGGACCCGATCCTGGAGGCCTGGGATCGAGTCCCACGTCGGGCTCCCGGTGCATGGAGCCTGCTTCTCCCTCTGCCTGTGTCTCTGCCTCTCTGTCTCTCTCTGTGTAACTATCATGAATAAATAAATAAAATCTTTAAAAAAAAATAAAATAAAATTTTTTCTTTAAAAAAAAAGATTTTACTTATTTGAGAGGGAGAGAAAATGGGTGGGAGAGAAGCAGAGGGAGAGGCAGAAGGAGACTCCCCACTGAGCATGGAACCCAACTCAACACACAGCTGGATCCCAGGACCCTAAGATCATGACCTGAGCAAAAAGCAGACACTTGGGCAGCCCCGGTAGCACAGCGGTTTAGCGCCGCCTGTAGCCTGGAGTGTGATCCTGGAGACCCTGGATCCAGTCCCGTCAGTCTTCCTGCATGGAGCCTGCTTCTCCCACTGCCTGTGTCTGCCTCTCTCTTGCTCTCTCTGAATGAATGAATGAATGAATGAATGAATAAATAAATAAATCTTAAAAAAAAATGCAGACACTTAACCGACTGAGCCACCTAGTCGCTCCTTACTTTTAACATTTTCTAAACCTCTTGGTGAAAGTGTTGGGTTACATTCCTAAAGAAACTTGCCTTTCCTAAAGATCCTGAGCCACTAAAATAAAGGTTGCCTCCCCATGGCCTTGACTGACCCCAGCCCCCCAGACCGTCTGCCCCATCTTTTCCAAGGTCTCCAGTTTTCTTACAGCTCACAACACTGAATCACACTGACCTTGCTTGCTCATGCCCACAGGCCCATTCCTAAGGGTTCCCATCCAGGAGCCTCTGACACAGGAGACCAAAGAGAGACTGTGTCTCCTTCGCCAAGCTGGCTAACAATAATCAAAACCTTGTCCTAGCCCATGGCAGGCTTGAGGAGTGTCTTAATTTTGTTTTGCTTTGTTTCCCCTCCCTAGTAAATTCCGAAACAATTTATCAGCCAAACAGCAAATAGTTCCTAAATAGCTGTGATGTGCAAGGTACAGAGTAAAAAGAAGTATCATCCCAGAGAGATCCTGTTACTGGCAGAAGTACAACAGCGACCCCTCTAGGCCTGGCCTCGCATGGATCCTAAGAGCCCACGAAAGGGCTCCCTTTCTCAACTTCCTGTTCTTTCCAGCCCCACCCAGCGCTGGGACTCAGACAAATGGAAGAGGATAAGAGACAGCAGGAAGGAGAAGGGAGCTGTCTTGCCTGGTTGAGTGCAGAATGGGGATGGGAGTTTGGGGTGCTGCTCTTCCCAAGCTTGAACGACCCTGAGAACTATTCCCTGGCCCTGTCTACCGAGTAGACAAACAGCAAGAGCAAATCACCTTCAGAAAATTGGGAAAGGCAGTCACCCAAAGGCTAGTGGCTGATGTAGGATGTACAGGCTGGGCACACACCCATAACCACTTTTGAGGCTACAGCTTGGAAATGCCAAATACGGTTTTCCAAGTGTGGAAGCCAGGCCATCTGTATCATCTGGGATCCTGTTAGAAATGCAAACTCCCTTTTTTTTTTTTTTTTTAAGATTTTATTTATTTATGAGAGACAGAGAGAGAGAAAGAGAGAGAGAGAGAGGCAGAGACACAGGCAGAGGGAGAAGCAGGCTCCATGCACTCGATCCAGGGTCTCCAGGATACACCCTGGGCTGCAGGCAGCGCTAAACTGCCACCTGGGCTGCCCCTAGAAATGCAAACTCGGTGCCCTGTTAGGCACACTGAATCAGCAACTCTGGTGGTGGGAACAGCAATCCAGGGCCTCCAGGTGATTCTAATGCACTCTCAAGTTTGAGAACCATTGGTCTACTCTAAGGAAGGCAGGGAGGGGAACCCAAACAGCCCACTGTTTTGTCCCCAAACAGCCCACTCCTGGAACACACAGTAAGTCTAACCTCTTCCAGGTTCTTAGATCTCAAAGCAGTTTCCATGACCTCAGATGTCACCCCAGGAAGAATTACTTGTCCTCCCCACTACCCATCCCCTCCCCAGACACACTCAGACTCTCCCTGCCAGAGATGACTTCTGGCTCTGGCATGGTGACACAGAGCCAGGGGCCTCTCTAGAGGCCTAGGATCTGAACAGGGCATCACACTGCCTGGAGTCCTAGGGCAGTTGTCAGTGTTTTTCAAAGCCCTCTGGCTCTTGCCCACTTACTTATGCTGGCTGCTGGGAAATTCCAGTTCCTGAACTTTGGAGGGGAACTTGTTTGTTGGGCAAAGGTGGTCAGTGAAAAGCAGGCTCCAAAGGACAGTGAAGCTAGGCCCGTTCATCAGTTGGTCGGTCCTGTGAGCAGTTTACTGACTGGTTTACCACCTGAAGATCTCTCTGGGACTCAGCCAACTGAACGTCAGGGCAGTACAGCCAAGTTTGCTCCCACCTACATATGTCAAGTGGTTCTCAAAGTGCTGTCCCCTGGTCCAGCAGCACCAGCATGACCTGGGAAATGGAAATTATGAGCCCTATCCCACCTATAGAACCAGAAAATCTGGGGGTGGGGCTCAGTGATTTGTGCTTTCACCAGACCTCCAGGAGATTCTGAGGCTCTCTCACCCAAGTCTGAGGACCACCGACCGGAGGTGATTTCGGCTCAACCAGGAGCCAGCCAGCCCAGCAGCAGGGGGCCTAGCTGACCTGCAGGATCGGGACCTCGCGCGCACCCACCGATGGCCCAGGGACCTGGGGGCTCCAACCTCCTGGCGTAGGGCGCAGGGCGCGCAGGGGGCGCAGGGGGCGCAGGGAGCAGAGGGCGCAGGGGACACGGGGCGCAGGGCGCACAGGGGGCACAGGGGGCGCGGGGGACGCGGGGGCAGGGCGCACAGAGGGCGCAGGGGGCGCAGGGGACGCGGGGCGCAGGGCGCGCAGGGGGCGGAAGGGGAGTAGAGGGCGCAGGGGACACGGGGGCGCACGGGGGACAGGGGGCGCGGGGCGCGCGGGGGGCTCGGGGGACGCGGGGCGCGGGGCACGCGGGGCGCGCAGGGGGCGCAAGGGGCGCGGGGCGCAGGGCGCGGAGCAGCGGGTACGCCGTAGGGTCCCCGCCGAGCGTGGCGGGCTCTGCAGGCCCGGGGCCGCCGGCAGTGGCCCGGCGGGGAGGAATGACGGCCGTGAGACTCCACTCTGACTTATTTTGTTCCATTCCGGGAGGAATAATTTGTTTCGTATTGGAATCAAAGCGCCTCTCGCGGCGCTTCCGTTTTATCCCGGCCGCTCTGGGGCCGGCTGGGAGGAAGGGGCTCGGCCGGCGCCGCGGCTGCTTCCCATTAGCGCCCGCATGGTCCCCATTACGGCACGGAGCCGGTCCCCGCTAACGGGACGCAGCTGACCCGCCCTGCGCGCGACACCCAGCGACGCCCCCACCCCGCCCTGCTTCCAGCTGGCCCCGAGGGCAGCGGGACCGGGCGCCCGCAGAGCTCACCTCCGCGCCCGCACGCGGGGTACCTGCCGTCTTCCGTCCGCACGGCCCGGCCCACCTCTGCGGACCCAGGGGGCTCTCAGCCTTCGGACCTGGGCCTCCCGAACCCGCACCTGAAGAGGAAAGCATCGTAGGAATTTCCCAGAACCCGAGAAAATGTTTCCGTTTTACCTGTTTGCATAGCACCTGAGCCCCAGCGCCTCGCAGCAGCTCCTCAGGGGAACGTGCTAGAGCTGTTCTCCCGGCCTGGTCTCGTCTCACGGGGAGAACCGAACAGCAATGAAGAGAACACTAAAAAGGGAAAAGCCACACCAGTCTCCCTGCCTCACTATCTGTCCCCTGCAGATGGGGGGTGGGGGTGCTGCTGAAGAAGGGGTGGTCTCCCGGCCCTGGCCAAATCAGGGAGCTGTGCCTTCCACATCCTTACCTTCCCCAGAACGGTAAAGGTTTGTGCTGGGGACCTGCCTTGGCTTGGAGAACCAGCAGGCCCCCCACCACCACCAGAGCAAAGAAAGCAACACGATCGGCTGAATGTTCCTGTTCAACTTCACACTCACTTTCTTTGATTTCATTCATTCCTTTTTCTTACTGCACAAAGAATACTCCAATCATTATGGCAACTTAAAAATACAACAGAAAGGGGCACCTGGATGATTCAGTTGGTTGAGCATCTGATTCTTGATTTCTGCTCAGGATCATCAGAGGGAGCCACATGTCCGGCTCTGGGCTGGACGGGGAGCCTGCTTAAGATTCTCATTCTTTCTCTCTCTCTCTCTCTCTGCCTGGGTGGCTCAGTGGTTGAGCATCTGCCTTTGGTTCAGGTCGTGATCCTGGGGTCCTAGGATAAGTCCCTCTGCCTGTGTCTGCCTCTCTGTGTGTCTTTCATGAATGAATAAATAAAATCTTTAAAAAAAAGATTCTCTCTCTCTCTCTCTCTCACTCTGCCCCTACTCTCCCCCCCACCCCCACCCTCGCTCTATATAGCTCTCTCAAAAAAAAAAAAAAAAAAGCCAACGATCATTCACTGACCACTGACAAAGCAAGTATTTTCATTTGTCCACATCACTACACAGTTAACAACTATTTAAGAACTGCATCATCAAATTGAATTTAAATATTTTTAAAAAGGAAAAAAAAAGAGAACTGCATCATATTTAGCCATGTGGATGTGGCCTAATTTATTTAATTCCCCCATTTAGAATGTTCCCAAGTTTTTCACTTGTAAAAAAGAATACACTGCAGTGGAGATCTTTGATATTTGACTCCTTCTTTCCTTTAAATTGTTTGTTGAGGAAAAATAAATATAGTTTGTTGAGGAGTGTATATTATAATAACTTTTACATGATTACGTAGGCAATAGATTTTTTTTTTGCAGGGAATTTGAAAAATTCAGGACATTATAAAAATAAAACTATCATCCCAACTCCCCTTTTGCACATCGAGCTTTTCTCGCCTCTGAACTCTTAATGTCACAAGTCCCTACATTCCTACGACATCACTCACTTTCATCTTGCTCTGTAATTAACAGCTGTTTGTTTTTTCCATACTCCTTCATTATGATATTATTAAAACAAAGACCATACCTTTTTTCATCTGGATAATAACCATAACAGCTACTTTTTACTGGGCATCTAGTCTGCAATGGAACTAATACCTTATCTCACTGAATTCCCATCAACTATATTTCCTTTTATTATATGAGCAAAGTGAGACTGAACAAGATTAAGTAACTTGTGCAGGGCCACCCATCTTGTCAATAGCAGCCTTGGAGCAGAAGTGACTTCTCATTCATGCCCTCTCCCTGTATGAACTTAGAGTAGAATTGCATTGATAGATGACCTCTAAAATCTCTTCTGATTCAGGATTATATTAACCTAATTGTGATGAATAGCCTGCTATATCTCTGCATCAATTACAATACTTATGGATTATTTTAAATAGAATTTAAACAGTGAGAGCTTTATTATCTCACAAAGGAGAAGACAGAGATCAGTGGCTCCAAGCTATGGATATAGTCACTCAGACTTGAACATGAATGAGCCCTGCTACTTGTCAGCTTTTACCTTTGTGGGCAATAGCAGATCCAAGCATCACATTCAGATTTTAAAATGTCCAGTGGGAAAAGGGCCCATTTCTTCCAGGCTCTTTCTTGGGAATCTGGACCACTTTCCCAGAAGCCCTCAGCAGAACTCCTCACTCATCCCATGGGCCAGGGCTGAGCCACATGCCTTTTCCTATTTGCTGGCAAAAAGATGACACCACTGTGGGCACCTGGGTGACTTGATTTCAGCTCAGGTCATGATCTCAGGGTCATGAAATCAAGCCCAACATCAAGCTCTGCATTCGGTGCAGAATCTGCTTGTCCCTCTCCTCTGTTCCACACCACCCTCCACCCCCACTCCCCGCTCCCGTGCACATTCTGACTTTGTAAAATAGATAAACATACCATTTGCAACAACAGAGATGGAACTAGAGGGTATTATGCTAAGCAAAATAAGTCAATGAAAGAAAGACAATTATCATATGATTTCACTCATATGTGGAATTTAAGAAACAAAACATAGGGGAATGGAGGGAAAACTAAAATAAGTTGAAATCAGAGAGGGAGACAAACCAGAAGAGAGTCTTAACTCTAGGAAACAAATTGAGAGTTGCTGGAGAGGAGTGGGGTGGGGGAATGGGGTAACTGGGTGATGGGCATTAAGGAGGGCACATGATGGAATGAGCACTGGGTATTATATAAGACTGATGAATCACTAAACTCTACCTCTGAAACTAAAAACACACTATATGTTAATTGAATTTAAATAAAAGAAAAACTTTTAAATAATAACATAAAATAGATAAAGTCTTGAGAAAAAAGATGAGACCACTGTGGCTCAGACGAACTGGAATCTGGTCCAGAGTTGAGCCCAGATCTCTGCAGCATTTGAGTGGCATTCCTAAACAAAATTAGAGTTCCCTGAAGAAGGAAGAAAGGGGAACTGACTGAGGGTCAGCTAGCACCATAATCTTAAAGGGAAATGTACCAAAAAAGTAATATACGTGAGCCTAAGTGAAAGCAAATTGAAATTTTCCTCCCTGCCACCCACACACACTCAGAATACTATTACGCTTCTTTAAATCTATTGTCTTAAGTAAATGTAAATTGTCAAATGATACTGTCTTAGTTAGACTCTGCAGTTCCTTTGGGGAAAGAAAAAGGGACTCAAGTCCATGGCCTTGAGACAAGATGACCAGACACTTGCCTCCTTGCTTTGCTTGGACATTTCCTCTGCTTCAAATGTCCTTCCCTAATTCCATGCTCTCCAGATTCCTGCAGCACTATTGGCATTTAGGACCAGATCATTTTTGTTGTAAAGCACCATCCTGTATGCTGCAAAATGTTTAGCAACATTCCTGGTGTTAAAAAGAAATCCAGGGGGATCCCTGGGTGGCTCAATGGTTTAGCACCTGTCTTTGGCCCAGGGCGTGATCCTGGAGTCCTGGGATCGAGTCCCACGTCGGGCTCCCTGCATGGGGCCTGCTTCTCCCTCTGCCTGTGTCTCTGCCTCTCTCTCTCTCTCTCTCTCTCTCTCTCTCTCTGTATCTCTCATGAATAAATAATAAAGTCTTGAGGGGAAAAAAAAAAAAAAGAAAACCACAGGCCCAAATGGTATCGCTTGGACCAAGCCAAGTCACCAGACCTGGGGTTTACTACCTAACCTAACAGCATTTACCGTCTCCCCCAGAAAAGTAAGTCCCCATCAGTCAGTCAGGAATTTTATGATAAGCACCAATGAGTTAATCTGTCACATAGATCTCCATCCACCAAAGGATGATGAAATAATGCACCTAGTAAGACCCCCTATCTTTCCCTGTAAGGGAAGCGAACTTTGCTATGAACAACCCTTTCTCTTCATTTGCTAATAACTTTATTATGCCATCATCCTTTCTATAAAAACTCTTCCTGGGCAGCTCGGGTGGCTCAGCAGTTTAGCACCACCTTCAGTCAGGGGCATGATCCTGGAGACCCGGGATCGAGTCCCACGTCAGGCTCCCTGTATGGAGCCTGCTTCTCCCTCTGCCTGTGTCTCTGTGCACTCCCAATCTCCCTCTCTCTCTCTCTCTCTCATAGATAAATAAAATCTTTAAAAAAAAAAAAAAAACAACTCTTCCTTTGGTATAGCCCCCTAGAACTCCCCTCTACTTGCTAGATAAAATGCTGCCCAGTTCATGTATCACTTAATAAAGACCATTAGATCTTCATATTTACTCAGTTGAATTTTTGTTCTTTAACAGTGGTCTCTACCCATTAGATGCCAGTAGCTCCCTTCCTCAGTTGTGACAACCAAAAGTGTCTCCAGACACTGCCCACTGTCACCCTTAGTTGAGGACCACTACTGTAAGACTTTGAATTAGAATCTCGTTGTTACAAGATCCTGGGTGATTCACATGCAAATCTGAGAAGCATTGCTCTATGATTCAGCTGCAATTGGAACATTCACCCTCTCCTCTGAGCTCTCACAGACTTTGCTACCTGTGCCTCTTACCTGACAGGTCCTCACGCGTCTCCTGTACTGGTGGCATTTAGCTATAGTTGGGATCCCAGCTTGAACCTCAAGTTCTCAACACAGGGATAAAGATGTGCCTGATGAGACCCAAACCTGAGATTTTGTTACTGCCTGGAGTCTATATCTCCTTTCTTTAAAAAAAAAAAAAAAAAAAAAAAAAAAAAGGTTTATTTATTTATTCATGAGAGACACAGAGAGAGAGAGAGAGGCAGAGACACAGGGAGAAGCAGACTTCATGCAGGGAACCCGATGCAGAACTCGATCCCGGGACTCCATGATCGTGCCCAGAGCCAAAGGCAGGTGCTCAACCCCTGAGCCACCTTCTCCTTTCTTCTTCTAAGAGAACCTCGATGTTCTTGGGAGAATGAATTCCCCTCACTCTTATTCCAGTAGTTGAGATGGGGCTACCATCACCCTCGTGGGACAGGATGTCTATTTCACCCCGTCTTTCACATAGATTGCTTCAGTGAGGCATTGAATTAAGCCAAGGAGACCCAATTTCAGAACTTTTGTAGGGACCAAAGACAAAGAAAAGATCCCTTTCCACCAAGACTGATAGCTTAGAACTTTTGGGGACAGCCAAGTGGAAACAGCCAGTCTGCGTGAAGCCCACACAAAAGAAAACAGGACAGGAGAGAGTCTGAGCTCTGACCACATTGTTTGAGCTCCTGCTTCCAGCCATACTTGAAGACTTGCCATGAGTTTTCAGTAACATAAAGTAATAAATTTCCTTAAAAAAAAAAAAAAAAAAAAAACTATGAGCTTCAGTTGAGTTTCCATTACTGCAAACAGCAGACTCCTGACTAACACATGGGGACTGTCTCAGGAGCCAGGTCATCAGGGAGATATGTTGGGGTCCTCTGCAGTCACAGGCTGAGACCAAAGTCCTCATCAGGAGGGTTCTAAGAGGCCCTGGCCACAAGCAGTGCTGATCCGTGCCCAGGTCACCAGATGCCACCCTGATGCAAGGGAGGGAGCACCCTCCTTCCTCTGTCACAGCTTGGCTGCAGAGAGACCACAACTGTGTGGTCCCTCTGGATCCTCGAGAAGGGCAGCTTTGCCAGCCAGGCAGATGCTCCCCGGACAGGAGGATAGCCTCACAGCCAGAACAGTGAAGAGCCACCACCCTCCTGCGACTTCACAGGCAGCAAAATTCCACAAGGGGGCGGGGCAGTCCAGAGTAGACCAGGGTCGGAGAAATGTGAGCTCTGAATGCTTCCCCGGGCAACTCCGCAGCACTGAGTTTTGCAGCAAGTTGAAGTCTTGCATTCTGCAGATGAAGACCAAAGTCACCGAAGTCAAGGTTAGATCTGGGTACCCTTCCCCATAGACAGGAAAGGCTTGGTGGACCTAAGTGTCAGTGAGTTTTCCTGAGGATGCCCTGGGAGGAAGCAGATGATCAAAGGGAACAGCCATGGGCTACACTGGGGTTCCCAGCCTCACCAGCACGATGCTGAAACAGCAGAGATGCCAGGTCCAAGGGGACCACGCAGCCTGGGACGGCAAACAACTTGGCGGTAAGGTCTGGGGACTGATGTCACAGGGCCCCTGACATCAAGCAGAATGGGGATTAGTCAGCATCAGGATCATTTGAAGAGGGCCACAGCTGTGCTATTTCTTTCACATGTGTGTTTGTAGAACAGCATTAGGTCCTCTGTGTGTGGTCTCCGGCCTCTCCAGAGCTTGCTGGCAGGGGAGGGAAGGTCCAGTGTGCCTGAGTAGACGTGGAAGGGAATCCCAGCAGCAGATACTTGTAAGAACCCAGCTTTTCCATGTCTTGGGGTCTCCTAAATGCTAGGAGTCCAGGGACAGCAGGGGATGAGGTCTGAGGCATCCTCTCAAGCCAAGATGGGACAGCCATAATTCAGCCCTGTGGCCTCTCTCCTGAGCATAAATACAAGTGCCCCAACCTGTAACCACTTAGGAAGCAGAAACCAAACTCCAGCAGGTAAACAAATAAACTGGTGGGAAAACAGCTTGACAAGTTGAAGCACTAGAGGAAACTCTAGACTCAGAGGCTCTGAGACAGAAAGCTCCTCAAACATCACCCAGCCCAAGTTTCTCAGGAAGTCAAAACCCAGAAAAAGCAGAGGGCTTGCCCAAGGTCACACAGTAAGTTAGTGACATAGCCAGGAGCCAAAGCCAGGTTCCCAGACCCCGGGGCTAGGGCTCTGTGCCATGTGCCACAGGACTCCTGTCCTCAGGGAAATCTCCATATTTCAGATGAAGAAAAAGACAAGGATTTCTTTTTTTTTTTTTTTTTTTTTTTTTTATGATAGTCACAGAGAGAGAGAGATGGGCAGAGACACAGGCAGAGGGAGAAGCAGGCTCCATGCAGGGAGCCCGACATGGGATTCAATCCTGGGTCTCCAGGATCACGCCCTGGGCCAAAGGCAGGCGCCAAACCGCTGCGCCACCCAGGGATCCCAAGACAAGGATTTCTGTGTCATGCATTTATCATTGCACCTGGACTCCGGAATCTTACAGTGGGAGCTCATTGTTCTCACTTCCTTACAACAATGCCATTGTAGGGCACCTGTTGTAAGTGCCTTGTAAGTGTAAAGGCACTTGTTGTAAGCGCATTGTAGGGTGCCTCAGTGGTTGAGCGTCTGCCTTTGGCTCAGGGCATGATCCTAGGGTCCTGGGATAAGTCCCACATCAGTCTCCCCTGCAGGGAGCCTACTTCTCCCTCTGCCTGTGTCTCTGCCTTTCTCTCAGTGTCTCTCATGAATAAATAAATAAAAATGTTTTAAAAAACCAATAATAATAATTTAAAAAAACAATAATAATAAAATAAAAAATAAAAAAATAATAATTCCCATTGCCCTGATCTATAAAGCCACAGCCTTATGAACCCAAACCAGCTCGAGCCACTGCTGAGTTAGAAGAGAAGCGCAGCAGCCATCATTTACTGAGCTCTGGTCAAAGCTCTCCAGACCAGGAGAGAGACTTTAAGGAATTGGCTCACACAATTATGGGGGCTGGCCAATGGGAAATCCTGAAGCCTGCAAGGCATGCCAGCAGGCTGGAAATTGCAGCAGGAGCCTGTGTTCCAGGCTGAATTCCAAAGGCAGTTTAGAAGCAGAATTCTTTCCTTTTCAGGGGGCCTCAGTCTTGTCCTCCAAGGCCTTCATCTCCTTAGAGGTTCTCTCACATTATTGGAAGGTAATCTGCTTTACTCAAAGTCTACTGATTTCGACATCAATCACATTTTAAAACCAACCAGAGCAACATTTAGATGGTGATTAACTAAACTACTGGGTATCATAACCTAGACTAATGACACATAAAAATAACCATTGCAGGGGCACCTGACTGGCTCAGTTGGTAGAGCATGTGACTCTTTAAAAACAATCTTTAGGAAAATAAATAAATAAATAAATAAAAATAAATTAAATAAAATAAATCTTTAGGGCAGCCCCAGTGGCGCAGCAGGTTTAGCGCCGCCTGCAGCCCTAGGTGTGATCCTGGGATCGAGTCCCACATCGGGGCCCCTGCATGGAGCCTGCTTCTCCCTCTGCCTGTGTCTCTGCCTCTCTCTCTCTCTCTGTGTCTCTATGAATAAATAAATAAAATCTTTTTAAAAATGTTTAAATTTTTTAAAATTATTTATTTATTCAATTTTAAGGTTTTTTATAGTTGTTGTTTTTTTTTTTTTTAAGTAATCTATACCCAACATGGGCCTCAAACTCATGACCCTGAGATCAAGAGTCACGCTGCTCCCCCAACTGAGCCAGCCAGGCACCATGAGCATGTGACTCTTGATCTCAGGGTCGTGAGTTGAAGCCTCACATTGGGCATGGAGTTTACTCAAAAAATAAAATAAATAAATAAAATAAACATCACTAGCATTACTCGGTACCGGGCACTCCGATAATCCCAACAACAGTCCTATAGACAGCCATTATCATCCCCACTTTACAAAAGACAAAACCAAAGGCTTAAACCACAGCAAGTTGGGGACCAGGCCTACAACCCCAGTTTCCTCCCCTTGTCCACAGCTTCCTCCTACTTCATCCCTTCCTCTTTCTCGGGTGCTAGAGCACCAAAAGATGCTTCTAGGCTACAGGTTCTCAGTCACTGGTGCACATTAGAATCACTGGTAAAACTGATTTTAAAACCAAACAAAAACCAACCTTCAGACCTCACCTCCCCCCAGCTCCTGAATCTGTTGGTCAGAGCTGTACTGAGCATCAGTATTATAACCTCTCCCTCTCCTTATGTGTAGTGAGGGTGAGAATCCCTATTTTAGCATGTGGGACACCGAAAGGCACGAGTACCTCTCCTTTGCAGAGTGTAGATTACCCAACAGAAAATACACAATCTAAAGGAAATCAAGTGGCTATAAAATAGCCTGCGGGAAAACTAGCAAATATTTTTCCTCTCTCAGCATGAAATTAGCCATTTCCCCTCTCATTTTAAAGCAGCTTACAATAAGTACTTCCTTAATTATTTAATTGGAAATACAAAAGGGTGAAAGTGAGTGTAATTCATTCCGGCAATAAGGGTTTCATAGGCACCTGCTGAGTATTGGGCACAATGCCGAGCAACCAAGCAGTCAGATCTATGGAGGTTCCCATCTCTAGCCAGCTGGCCATTGGGTGGGCAGTCAGGACCACATAACAATGTGGGAAGTGCAATGACAAAGACCTGTCCCAAAAGTCCCAAAATCCAGAGATGATGACCAGCCACAGACCAGAGCGGTGAAACACTGAGCTTGATACTGTGAGGTCTCTGTTTTGACCTTACTTACACTCTGAATAGATGTCCCTCCTCGGTCACTGGGGCCTCAGGGTGCTTGTGGCAGCCAGTCCCTTGTGAAGAGAATCAGCCAGGACTCCCAGATGCCCAGTAGGATCCATGTTGCCCTTTCCTGCCCCACCAGTCCTTGGTGAAATGAGAAAAACTTCCATTTAGAGATTCTTGCTGGTAAAAGGCCCCCTTCTTTTCTGAACTGATCATAGAATTTGCTTCTGCCAAAGCAATGATTGACAAGTCTAGGCTGTTTCCCCAATGGCTATAGGAGATACATCACAAGTTCATGATCTCCAATAACCTGGGAACCACCACACAAGACAATGACCTGGGGCCTCCTTTGAGCAAGAATCTCTGGGAACCTCGGCTTCTCTACTTGTCCCCCCACTCTGCCCACCTGCAGGCTGCCTGAATAAATGACATGACATACCCAGATTGTCAGCTCTTTGAAAGAGAATGCCTATGTTTTGGAACGTGGTACTGGTAGAATTGTTGAACTGGGTATTTTCATGCGTTTATTAGAAAACAATTACAATCAGGTACCATGTAATACCTTACAATGAGGACAGCATAACTTAGCTACTATTAGGAGCTGGACTTCTGGGCCTGGACACCCCTAAGTAAACCAGGAGAGTAGACCACAAACGGGTTTCTCCCTCTCCAGACCTGGGATACTGGACCATCACTGCTGTGGTCCTTAGTAAGTAATTTGAATCAACTGAAAAAGGGGCTCACGCATAATAAGAGTGACTATTACTATATCAGAGTAAACCTACTATGATAAAACTGTCTTTGGGTGGGCAAGAACCTCCTAAGGTCAAAAAGGACAAAAAAAATTGATCAAATTATGCAAAAAGAGAATGGTGAGAGACCTGAGGGGAAGCCCCTTTCCTCTGGCTGCCCCCAGACTTCCCTGGTTCTACTGCTGCCTCCAGCATGGTTCCAGCACAGGGTGGCGGGTGGGCCAATCCCACTAACATCGGGAAGGGTGTGGATTTGACCCTTAATCAATGATCCTGCCAGGATCAAGGAAAGAGAGCTAGCAACCCTATATTCCCAGGGAGCACAAGCCTATGTGAAGGGGAGGACTTCCAACAGAAACCATATTTCCTACTTTTTTTTTTTCAAGATTTTATTTATTCATTCGAGAAGGAGAGTGAGTGAGAGAGAGCACAAGTGTGGGGAGGGAGAGGGAGAAGCTGACTCCCCCCTAAGCAAGGAGCCAGATGCAGCCGGATCCTGGAATCGTGACCTGAGCTAAAGGTAGACACTAACCGACTGAGCCACCCGGGGCGCCCGTCTTGTTTCCTAAAGCGTTCTTCTTATAATCACACATAGCCTTTCAAGACCAGAATAAAGAGAACAATACACATGGGAAGGCCGGGGTGGGGGTGGGGAGCTGCAGAAGAGGGAGGGCCACTCTCCTACCCACACAGCCCAGAAACTGGAGTTCCAACACCAAGAACTATCCTCTTTTTGTCATTCTTCACCTCTTCGAAACCTGGTCCCACCGCATCGTGCGTATTTCCAACGACCCAGGCTGCCCACCACTAAGTGCAATGCGGGGGGGTCCTGGGTTAGGGGCAGGCCTGGAGGGACCCGCCAACCCCCGGGGCCCCCGCCGGGACGCTCCGGCTCAGGCTCGGACGGGCCGCGCGCTGCGGCCGCCAGGTGGCGCCCTAACCTCCGCCCCGGCCGCCGCCTCTTCCTCCCCGAAGGTCTCCCCGCAGGGCGTGCACCCCCTGGGCGCTGGATGGGGCGCGCCTGGGGCCGGTGGGCCGTGGAGCTCCACCCCAAACACAGAGCACCAACTGCCTGGGCCCCCAAATCTGGTACAGCGCCGAGGGACACCGGGTCCCGAGGACACTTGGCACGGCCCTCGCCACCGCCTTCTGACCTGGGGCGGAAGAGACCTGAGCTGGACCCCAGGACAAGGAAGGCCGTCCGGAAATGAGGGGACCCCGCACTTGCAACGGCACGTCTCAATCCCTCCCCCCCAAAAAAAAGAAAAAAAAAAGAAAAGTCACGTCTCGCGGACCACACGGTGGGAAGAAGACGCCGGGGCCCCGGCCTTCCTCCCTCCTCCCCGCCGGCCTCGCCCTGCGCTCCGCCCCCCCTTGCCCTCCTTCCTCTTCCTGCTCAGGGCAAAAGCAGAAGCGTCTGAAGGTCGGGAGGAAACCGGCCGGAGCTCGCGGGGTTCCCAGCGCGGCGGCCGGGGCGAGGTCCTGCGGGAGCCGAGCTAGGAGCGCCCCCGGCCCCGCCCCCGGGCTCCCTGGCCCCGCCCCGGGCTCCCTGGCCCCGCCCCCGAGCCCCGGCCCCGGCCCCGGCCCCGCCCCGCAGGGACGCAGGGCCCACGAGGCCCGCCAGGGGGCGCTGCGGGGCGGGCTGGCCGCCGGGGGCGGGGCCCGCAGACCCGGGAGCGGCGCTCCGGGTCTCATATCCCGAGAAAGCAGCGGGGAGACCTTGAGCCCGGGGTCGGGACAACCTGTCCGGGCTGCTGCCGCCGGCGGGACGGCGGGATGCGGTCGCGCGCCGAGGGCAGTCCCCTGTCTTGCAGGCTGCCGCAGTAGCTCGGTTATCCCTGAAACAGCGAATAAGCGCCGCGTTCACCAGACTCGGACGGAGCACCTGCTAGGGCCTGGAAATGTCCGTGGCCCTGGGGAGGAGTGAGGACCAAGACAGACAGAGCCCCTGCCCTTGTGAGGTTTATATTCTCCCGTGGGGGCAGCGAGGGGCGGCGGGGAGCACCGCAATGAGACGGACGGAGTAAAAAGCAGCCCGTAGCTGTCAGAAGGGGATAAATGCTATGGAGGGAGCTAGAGCCCAGTAAGGGGAGAGGGACTTGCAGCGTGAGTTTCTAGAGCGTGGTCAGGAAGGTCAGGAAGGCTTCCCACGTGCCTAAGCCAAGCGGCGAGGCCAGCCCCGCAGCCTCCCGAAGCAAGGGCAGAAAAGGACGAATCGCTTCCCACTGTGTTAAATGAGTGAGTTTTCAAGAGTTGCACGGGGCGGTGGTTCCTCTGATGCACCGAGGAGCCCTCGCTGCACACCTGTCTGCCCCCCTTCAGCCAGCCAGCCAGCCTGCCAGCCTCTCACCCAGCAGCCCGGGGCCCCCACCTGCTTTATGCTGGACCTTCTGCCAGCTGTATTTCATTTTCATATCCCCTACACCCAGGACATGGGAACGAAAAAGACATTGTTTGGAAGAAAAAGGAGCCTTCACCTTCACTCTGGTGGGACCAGAGAATGTCACAGCCTTCCAGGAGAGTAATATGACCAGCATCTATCTCACTTCTTCTTCTTCTTTTTTTTTTTTTTTTTTTAGGATTTATTTATTTATTCATGACAGACACAGACTGCGAGAGAGGCAGAGACACAGGCAGAGGGAGAAGCAGGCTCCTCGCAGGGAGCCCGATGTAGGACTTGATCCCGGATCCCAGGATCCGGGCAGGACCTAAGCCGAAGGCAGGTGCTCAACCCCTGAGCCACCCAGGCATCCCGCATCTCACTTTTAAATGTATTTCTCCTTTGTACCAAATGCCTCAATCTGGGATCGCTGACTGGAGCTAGATTGACTGGAGTTTTTGGTTTGTCTTTATTTTAAAGTAAATTCAGTGAGCCCCAGAGTGGGGCCCAAAGTCACAACCCCAAGAACAAGAAAATGATCTATTGGCTGAGCCAGTCAGGTGCCCCTAGATTGATTTGGTTTTTAACGCCAGCCTCATCCCTTATCAGGCCTAGGGCCCTGAAAATATTTTTACTTGTATGCCTGAGCTTTCACATCTATAAAATTAAGCTAACAACAATAACTCATAGAATTTTTGAGAAAATACATCACAAAGGTTTTAGAGCAGGGCCTGGCTCATAGCAAGTGCTCAGTGATAGCCATTATTATTTGCTTAGGCAACTCCTTGACAAAAACACGAGTTGACCGGTTCACGAAAATCTTCTTTGCAAGATTATCTGTATAGCTCCGTTTTGGAGCGAACTCAAAAATCCAACAATAGGGAGATGACTAAGCAAATTGTGGTGCATCCATTCTATAAAATAAAATGTAATTTTGGAGAGAATATGCCAGTGAGAGGCATCGTAAGAACTATATCAGCAAGTCAGATCAGATGTCAAAAACCGATGAATCGGGCAGTCCCGGTGGCGCAGCGGTTTAGCGCCGCCTGCAGCCCAGGGTGTGATCCTGGAGACCCGGGATCGAGTCCCACGTCGGGCTCCCTGCATGGAGCCTGCTTCTCCCTCTGCCTGTGTCTCTGCCTCTGTGTGTGTGTGTGTGTGTGTGTGTGTCTCATGAATAAATAAATAAAATCTTAAAAAAAAAAAAGAAGTGTAAAAAAAAAAAAAACGATGAGTCCTGTGGAATGCTGGGATGAGTGGCATGACAGGGGTGGGGAGGACTTGGCTAGGGGCCTCAGTTCTTCCTGAGTACTAATTCGAACTGTTATTTGAATATATTCAGTCAATATTAATCAAAATCTTAAAATGCACCTATTTTTTGACCCCAGCAATTCTACATCTAGGAGCCTATCCTAAAGATGTACATTTGCACAAAGACTCATGAACAACAAGATTTGTAGCAATTTCGTAAAGATGGAAACAACCTAAATGTCCTTTAACAGAGGAATAGTTAAATAAATTATGATGCATTTATCCAGTGAAAGATTGTGTAGCCATTGAAGTCAATGAAGCAAATCTGTATGTGCCACTGTAGAAAAATCTCGAAGATGCATTAAGCTAAAAACATAATTATACTTCAATAAAAATAAAATTAGAAATGCCAAAAGGAGTGCCTGGATGGCTCAGTCAGTAGAGCATGAGACTCTTGATTTCAGGGTCATGAGTTTAAGCCCCACGTCAGGCATGGAGCCTACAAAAAAAAACCAAAACAAAACAAAAACAAAAAAAACAAAAAAAAATTAAATTAAATTTAAAAAATGTTTAAATGCCAAAAAAGTGAATGGAAAAACACATGCACACACACAATATGATCACAATCAGATACAACTTTATACCAATTAAAATGACTAAAATTTAAAAGATTGACAACACCAGGGGCACCTAGCTGAGTCAGTATATCATGTGACTCTTGATCTCCAGGTTGTGAGTTCGAGCCCCACATTGGTATAAAGATTACTTAAAAATAAAGTCTGTAGGGGTGCCTGGGTGGCTCAGTCAGTTAAATTTCTGGGTCTTGATCTCAGGGTTGTGAATTTGAGGCCAACATGGAGCCTACTGAAAAAGAAAACTTTTAAAATAAAAAATAATAAAAATATATTAAAAGTATAAAAAAAATTAAAAATAAATAAAAGACTGACAACACCAAACATTTCTATAACTGTGGAGCAACTGGAATTCTCTTCAAAAAAAAAAAAGATTTATTTATTTATGATAGAGAGAGAGAGGCAGAGACACAGGAGGAGGGAGAAGCAGGCTCCATGCACCGGGAGCCCGACTTGGGACTCGATCCCAGGACTCCAGGATCATGCCCTGGGCCAAAGGCAGGCGCCAAACCGCTGCGCCACCCAGGGATCCCAGCAACTGGAATTCTCATACACCACCAAGGGTTGTATAATATGGCATAACCATTTTGGGGAACAGTTTGACAGGTTTTGTTTCATTTTGTGCAAATAGGCTCCACGCAGAGACAAACTCACGACTCTGAGATCAAGACCCTGAGAGCAAAACCTGAGCTGAGATCAGGAGTTGAATATTTAACTGGCTGAGCCACCCAGGCATCCCTGTTTTAATTTTTAACAAAGTTAAACATTCACTAAGTGAAGATCTAGAAAATCATGTATTACATGATTACATGAGAGAGAAAAAATATAGGTCCTCATATATTGCACACAAATGCTGATAGCAACTTTATTTGTAACAGCTCAAAACTAGAAACAATTCAAATGTCCATCAGCAGATAAGTGAAGAAGCAAATTGCGGTATAACTATTGTACTATTCCCATTGGGTTCTGCTTCCAAGAACTCACCACTATGAACTGAAACATTCCACATATATATTTTTTTAAGATTTTATTTATTTATTCATGAGAGACACAGAGAGAGAGGCAGAGACATAGGCAGAGGGAGAAGCAAGCTCCCTGCAGGGAGCCCAATGCGGGACTCGATCTCAGAACTCGGGGATCTCACCCTAAGAAGAAAGCAGACGCTCAACAGCTGAGCCATCCAGGCATCCTGTGAAACATTCCAAATCTTGATTGGAGTGTGGGTTATAAGGGTGTAGGCATTATGAAAAATCAGAAAACCCTTAAGATTTTTGCATTTTATTGTATATAAAATACTATTCAATTTTTAAAAAAGAAAGAAAGAAAGAAAAACCTGGTCACTTACAATAAGAGGCAGGAAAACTTTGAGATGGGAAGAGCAGCTCTGGGGACCCCAGGAACAGATGCATTCCATAGTGGTGAGCTCCTGGAGGCAGAACCACATTGGATTCTGCTTTCTTCTCTTCATCCTCAGTGCCCAGTAAGGGATAGAGCATGGCAAGTATTTATTGAACACCACAGGGAAAGAAGAGACAAGACTCCCAGTCCTCTGCAGCAGAAAAGACAGGATGTGATGGGGCCACCCCTCAGAGTGATACCAAGTCAGAATCCAGAGTAGGTGAGCTTTATGGGGTGCAATACTGTTGGATGTGCAGAACCAAGGGCTCCCATCATTCGTTCCCTGCTAGTGCTGTGGGCTGGGCTGCAGCAGCACCTAGTTTTGGTAGATCTGAAACAAACACAAGATCTTGGACGTGGCCTCATAAGACACACTGATCTGCTCATGGCCACCTGAGCCCAAGGACTTCCTGGCTTTGTCCCATCACATAAACCTTTTGTTGCTTCTTATCTGGTTCCTATGTCCTGGCCCCCAGCCCATCTCAGTGCAGAGGACCATCTTAATCTCAATCACCTAGAACCTCGTCCCTCAATATCTTAAGTCCACAGAGTTTAAATGAAGAGAGGCTGACCTCTTGCTGCTGAGGCCTTCCGTTCCAGAGCAACCCATTGCTGAAATAACTTACAGACAACCTGACTTCACCTGCTATTCCTGCCCCAGCATAAGAAGATATCACAACTGGGTCACCTGGGTGGCTCAGTTGGTTAAGTGTCAGCCTTCAGCTCAGGTCATGATCCTGGGGTCCTGGAATCAAGCCTGCATTGGGGCTCAGCAGGGAGCCTGCTTCTCTCCTCTCTGCTCATGCTCTATCTCACTATCTCTGTCTCTCCCTGTCTCTCAAATAAATAAATAAAACCTAAAAAAAGAAAAGGGAACTAAGTTCCTGTATAATCTTGGAGGGAGGGAAAGGGCACTTCTTTCTTTTTCTTAAGTTTTTTTTTATGCTTTATTTTTTTAAGTAATTTCTATGCCCATCATGTGGCTTGAACTCATGACCCCAATATCAAGAGTTGCACACTCAATCGACTGAATCAGCCAGGCACCCCTATCCTATTCAGTTTTTAAATTTTAATTCCAGTATAGTTAACATACAGTGTTCTATTAGTTTCAGGTGTATAAAATATTGATTCAACAATTCCACACATTACTCAGTGCTCATCATGGTAAGTATACTCTTTAATCCCCATCACCCATTTTACCCAAACACCCCTCCCACTGAAAAGGCATTTCTAATTATGCCTAATCCAGATATCATAAAAGACTAATAAATTCAACTCAATACATTTTTTAAATTCTTTTTTTTTTTAATTTTTTTATTTATTTATGATAGTCACAGAGAGAGAGAGAAGCAGAGACATAAGCAGGCTCCATGCATCAGGACCCGACGTGGGATTCGATCCTGGGTCTCCAGGATCGCACCCTGGGCCAAAGGCAGGTGCCAAACCCCTGCGCCACCCAGGGATCCTAATCATTTTTTAAAATTCTTGATTGTATAAAGAAAGACAATTATATTATCTCACTCATGTGTGAAATTTCAGAAACAAAAAAGAGGATCCTAGGGGAATGGAGGAAAATATAAAACAAGATGAAATTAGAGAGAGACAAACCATAAGAGACTCTTAATCATAGGAAACAAACAGGGTTACTGGAGGAAAGAGGGGTGTAGAGAGATGGGGTAATAACTGGGTGATGGACATTAAGGAGGGCATGTGATGTACTGAGCACTGGACATTTTTTAAGACTGATAAATCACTGTACTCTTCATCTGAAACTAATAGTACACTATATGTTAATTAATTGAATTTAAAAAGTTTTAAATTCTTTTTTAAAGATTTTATTTATTTATTTATTTATTTATTTGAGAGAGAGAGAGAAAGAGAGAAAATGAGCAAGGGGGAGGGGTAGAGGAGAGGGATAAGCAGATTCCCTACCAAGCAGGGACCCTGTGACCCCCACCCCATGTTGCTCAATCCCAGGACCCTGGGATCATGACCTGAGCTGAAGGCAGATGCTTAACCAACTGAGCCACCCAGGTGCCCCTAAAAAAAAATATTGACAATAAAATTCAATGTAAACAAATTCAGAAAACAAATAACAAACCGGAGAAACATTTTTCAAGTCATATAAAAAAAATGAACTTAATTTCTCTAATATAAAAGAGTTCCTATAAATCAATAAAGACCAACCTCCAAATTAAAAAATGACAAAAGGGGACGCCTGGGTGGCCCAGCGGTTGAGCATCTGCCTTAGGCTCAAGGCATGATCCTGGAGTCCCGGGATCGTGTTCTGAATCAGGCTCCCTGCATGGAGCCTGCTTCTCCCTCTGCCTATGTCTCTGCCTCTCTCTCTCTCTCTGTGTCTCTCACAAATAAATAAATAAAATATCTTTTAAAAAAGGACAAAAGCTTTGAAAAGAAAGTTACAGCTAGGGATCCCTGGGTGGCGCAGCGGTTTGGCACCTGCCTTTGGCCCAGGGCGCGATCCTGGAGACCCGGGATCGAATCCCACGTCGGGCTCCCGGTGCATGGAGCCTGCTTCTCCCTCTGCCTCTCTCTCTCTCTCTCTCTCTCTCTGACTATCATAAATAAATAAAAAAAAAAAAGTTTAAAAAAGTAAAAAATAAAAATGTTTAAAAAATTTTTTTTTTAATTTTTATTTATTTATGATAGTCACAGAGAGAGAGAATGAGAGACAGAGACACAGGCAGAGGGAGAAGCAGGCTCCATGCACCGGGAGCCTGACGTGGGATTCGATCCCGGGTCTCCAGGATCGCGCCCTGGGCCAAGGGCAGGCGCCAAACCGCTGCGCCACCCAGGGATCCCAAAAATAAAAATGTTTAAAAAAAAAAAAAAGAAAGTTACAGCTAAATGACTGTTTTAAAGTTTACTTATTATTTTAGTTTTTTTAGTAATCTCTACATCCCACATTATGCTCAACCTCACAACCTTGAGATCAAGATTCTCATGCTCATCCAAATGAGCCAGCCAGGCCCTCCTTAGGTAAATGACTCTTAAGATTAAAAATCCTTTTTTTTTTTTAAAGATTTTATTTATTTATTCATGAGAGACACAGAGAGAGAGGCAGAGACACAGGCAGAGGGAGAAGCAGGTTCCATGCAGGGAGCCTGATGTGGGACTCAATCCCAGGACACCCGGATCACACCCTGGGCCAAAAGCAGGGGCTCAACCTCTGAGCCACCCAGGTGTCCCTAAAAAATTCTTAATTAGCAAAAGGCTAATTTGTACAATTTCTGGGGAAGGTGTCTCTCAAATGACAGGAAGATATTGTACTAGGGTGCCTGGATGGCTCAGTCGGTTAAGCATCCAAATCTTAATTTCAGCTCAGGTCATGATCTCAAGGTTGTGAGATAGAGCCCAAGTTGGGCTCTGTGCTGGGCATGTATCTACTTAAGATTCTCTCTCTCTCTCTCTCTCTCTCTCTCCCTCTGCCCATCCCCATACCCTGTGTTATGTGTGTGCCCTTGTCCACATGCTCTTTCTCTCTAAAACAAAAAGAAAAAAAAATTCTCCATCTCACAACGAAAGAAATAAACCACATAAAATTGCTGATATTCAACAATTATTTTTACCTAAAAAGGCCCAGCAATTTTATATGGCTAATATTAGCACAAATTAAAACAGCATTAAGGGGACGCCTGGGTGGCTCAGCAGTTTAGTGCCTGCCTTCGGCCCAGGGCATGATCCTGGAGTCCCAAGATCAAGTCCCTCATCGGGCTCCTGGCATGGAGCTTGCTTCTCCCTTTGCCTGTGTCTCCACCTCTTTCTCTCTCTGTCTCTGTCTCTCTGTCTGTCTCTCTCTCTGTCTCTCATGAATAAATAAATAAAAATTTAAAAATAAAATAAAATAAAACAGCATTGAGATACTACTCTTATCTTTCATATTGGCAAAGATTAAAAAGGTTTGTTAACATCTTGTATTGGCATAACTGGAGAAACAGACATTGAGAGCAGAAGGCTAATTTGTACAGTCTCTATGAAAGGTGATTTGGCAGTTGTCTCTCAAATGACATGTGCTAGGGTACCTGGGTGACTCAGTCGGTTGGGTGTCTGCCTTCGGCTCAGGTCATGATCCAGGGGTCCTGGGATCGAATTCCACATTGTCCTCCCTGTTCCTCAGGGAGTCTCCTTCTCCCTCTCTCTCTGCCTGCCACTCCTCCTGCTTGTGCTCTGTCTCCCTCTCTGTCAAGTAAATAAATAAAATCTTAAAAAAAAAAAAAAAAGGAAGGTATTGTGCTAAGTAAAATAACTCACAGAGAAAAAGACAAATACCACATGATTTCACTGATACGTGGAATCTAAGAAACAAAGCAAACAGATAAACCAGAAAACAGATTTTTATTTATTTTTATTTTTTAAAGATTTTATTTATTTATTCATGAGAGACACACACACACAGAGAGAGAGAGAGAGAGGCAGAGACACAGGAAGAGGGACAAGCAGGCTCCATGCAGGGAGCCCAACATGGGGCTCCAGTATCACTCCCCGGGCTGAAGGCAGGCACTAAATCACCAAGCCACCCAGGGATCCCCAGAAAACAGATTTTTAAATACAGAAAACAAACTAGTTTCCAAAAGGGAGATGGGTAGGGGGAATGGATGAAAGAGATAAAGGGGATTAAGAGAGACAAACTTCTAGTTATAAAAGAAACAAGTCACGGAGATGAAAAGTACAGCATAGGGAATACATTAAAAACAAAAAAAAATCAAATGATATATGTAAATACTATTTGACCCAGTTATTATCCTACAGATACACTCCTACACCTAGAATGTACACAGTTGTTCATGTAACATTGTTTGTAATCTCAGATGATTAGAAAAAAAATGAATGCCCATCAATTGGTTGATTAGTTAAATAAATTATTACATTCCCAACACACACACACACCCATACATACACATAGAGCTACAACAAAGCATGGATAAAAATAGAATGAGGAAATAAGCTGTAAGATACACTGTTAGATTACCAAAAGCCATACACACAAGGTTCTGAACAATTGTATGTCACCATGTGGCTAAACAAATATAAATGTGTGTGTTATGGCATCTGGAAAAACTGAAAACATTTGTTGTACTTAGAAAGGGGAACTTGGGTGGCTGGAAAACAGAGGTAGGAGGGAAACGTTTCATTGAATACTGTTTTGTGCCTTTTGAACTTTGAACACTGTGAATAATTACCCATTCAAAACAAACAACAATGACAACAAAAAAACCAACCAGCCTTGGCAGGGCTCTCAGTATATCCTATATAATACCCCATTCTAACCAAAGCATTGACACACAAGAATTAGATAGATAGATAAACTCAGCAGGAAGTGTTACTCCTCCAAAAGTTGGCCCTATTTTTCATAAATGTACTACCTCAGGATATTTTATCTGGGCAGAGATCTGCGGAACCTTTTAGTAGTGCTGGAACTAAGATCTTGGACAGGTGCTGGTCTGAGTTTCCCAGTGCCTGAAAAATCAGTGAAGCCTCCCAGAAGGGGAAGTCAGAGACCTAGTGGCAGGAGTTTAAAGGCAATCTGAGGAGTCAAAACTAATCCAAGTGGGACACAGATTTAGGAGACAGGGCAGGAGAGCCACAAAGTGAGACTGGAGTGTAGACAGCTGAGAGACAATCCATCAGCTAAGCCAGAGAAGGTAAGCTATGGTGGAATGGAACATCCTCCTGGGTGTGAGAACCAAAGAGTGGAAGCAGGAGTGGCCCATTTGCCATGTCTCCCATGACCCCATTTGTACTTCCTGTGCCTGCAACTCTGGACTCTGCAAGGTAGGAGGTTCTGGCCCCCAAGAGGCCGTGACAAGTTCACACTGAACTACAAGCTACAGCTCCTCACCAGGATCCTGCCAATGCAAGAAAGAGTCACCACACTGGAAAAAGCAATTGACCCTGATTGGCAGAAGGAGATAGAGATGCTTTTACACAGTACACAAAGGGGAATACATGTGGAACTACTGACATTTTGGATGAGAACATTCTTTGCAGTGGAAGACAGTAGTATCCGTTGTGGGATGTTCAGCAGCATCACCAGCCTCTCCCTACTAGATACCAGTAACACTCCCACAGTTATAACAATAAAAAAATGTCTCCAGGCATTGCCAGATGTCACCTAAGGAGCAAAATCATTGTCAGTTGAGAACCACTATTGTAACTAATAACAGCAAAACTTTTCATCAAAAAGAGATCAAATTGGGGTGCATGGGTTGTGCAATCAGTGAAGCATCTGACTCGTGGTTTTGGCTCAGGTCGTGATTTCAGGGTCATGAGATCCAGCCCTATGTAAGACTCCCAGCTCAGTGTGGAGTCTGCTTAAGACTCTCCCTCTCAAAAGAAAAAAATAAATAAATAAAAGACTCTCCCTTTCCCTCTACCCCTCCCTACCACATACTCTCTCTCAATCTGTAAAATAAATAAATAAATCTTTTTTTAAAAGACAGAGATCAACCTTACAATGGAGTCATGTAAAAATCCTCACTGAAAACCAGAGAAGGCAGAAAGAAGGGGTAAGAAAAGAAACAAATAACAAGAACAACAGATAGGGGGCACCTGGGTGGCTCATTCAGTTGAGTGTCTACCTTTGGCTCAGGTCATGATATCAAGGTCCTGGGATCAAGCCCTGCATCTGGCTCCCTGCTCACTGGGGAATCTGCTTCTTCCTCTACCCTCTGCCTCTACCCTCTGCTGGTGCTTTCTGTCTCTCTTTCAAAAGAATAAAGTCTTTAAAAAATAGAACAGGGACACCTGCATGGCTCAACAGTTTAGCGCCGTCTTAAGCCCAGGGCAGGGATCGAGTCCCACATCGGGCTCCCTGCATGGAGTCTGCTCCTCCCTCTGCCTGTGTCTCTGCCTCTCTCTCTGTGTCTCTCAAGAATAAATAAATAAAATCTTAAAAAAAAAAAAAGAACAAATAGGAAACAGTTATAAGCAGAGGGAATATTAATCTAATGATATCAGTAATCACTTTATTTTTTTTAAGACATGGAGACAGAGAGAGAAAGATGGAGACATAAGCAGAGGGAGAAGCAGGGTCCTTGCAGGGAACCCGATGCTGGACTCAATTATCCCATGCTCATGGCTTGAAAGAACAAATCTTGGGATCCCTGGGTGGCGCAGCGGTTTAGCGCCTGCCTTTGGCCCAGGGCGCAATCCTGGAGACCCGGGATCGAGTCCCACGTTAGGCTCCCAGTGCATGGAGCCTGCTTCTCCCTCTGCCTATGTCTCTGCCTCTCTCTCTGTGTGTGTGTGACTATCATAAATAAATGAAAAAAAAAAAAAAGAACAAATATTGTTAAAATCATCATACTACCCAAAGCATGCTACATATCCAATGAAATCCCTATCAAAATAACAACAGCATTTTTCACAGTGCTAATATAAACAATCCTAACATGGGGCTTGAACTCACGACCTTAAGATCAAGAGTTGCATGCTCCTCTGACTGACGTAGTCAAGCACCCCACAGTCCTAAAATTTATATAGAATGACAAAAGACCTTGAGGGCAACCCTCTTGGGTCCTTTCCCTCTTTGGGAGCTTTGTACTACCACTCAATAACTATTGCCCAATAAACTTTGTTTGCTGCCCACCAAAAAAACAAAACAAAACAAAACAAAACAAAAACTCAAATAGCCAAAGCAATCTGGAAAAAGAAAAGCAAAGCTGAAGGCATCACATTGACAGACTTCAAGTTATCTTACAAAGCTGTGCTAACCAGGATCCCAGAGTGGTTCAGCAGTTTAGCACCTGCCTTCCGCCCAGGACATGACCCTGGAGGCCGGGGATCGAGTCCCACGTCGGGCTTCCTGCATGGAGCCTGCTTCTCCCTCTGCCTGTGTCTCTGCCTCTCTCTCTGTGTCTCTCATGAATAAATAAATAAAATCTTTAAAAAAAAATAGACACAGATCAATAGAACCAAATAGAAAACCCAGAAATAAAATCACAATTTAGTCAACTAATCTTCAACAAAGTAGGAAAGAATATGCAATGGGAAAAAGACAGTGTCTTCAACAGATGTTGGGAAAACTGGACAGCTACATACAAAAGAATGAAATTGGACTACTTTTTTTTTAAGATTTTATTTATTTATTCATGAGAGACACAGAGAGAGAGAGACAGAGACACAGGCAGAGGGAGAAGCAGGTTCCATGCAGGGAGCCCGACGTGGGACTCGATCCCGGGTCTCCAGGATCTGGCCCCGGGCCAAAGCAGCGCTAAACCGCTGAACCACCGGGGCTGCCCTGGGCCACTTTCTTATATCATACACGAAAATAAACTCAACATGGATTAAAGACCTAAATGTGAGACAGGAAACCATAAAAATCCTAGAAGAAAGCACAGGCAGTAACTTGTCTGACATTGGCCATAGCAACTTTTTCTATGTAGGTCCCCTGAGGCAAGGTAAACAAAAGCAAAAAAAAAAGCTATTGGGGGAAAAAAAAAAAAAAAAAAAAAAGCTATTGGGACTACATAAAAAAAAAAAAAAAAAACCTGTACAGCAAAGGACACAATAAAACTAAAAGGGCAACCTACTGAGATGGAGAAGATACTTGCAAATGACATACTTGATAAAGGGCTAGTACCCAAAATACGTGAAGAATTTATATAACTCAACATCCAAAAAGCAAATAATCCAATTTAAAAATAGGCAGAGGGCAGCCCCGGTGGCACAGCAGTTTAGGGCCGCCTGCAGCCCGGGGTGTGATCCTGGAGACCCGGGATCGAGTCCCATGTCAGGCTCCCTGAATGGAGCCACTTCTCCCTCTGCCTGTATTTCTGCCTCTCTCTCTCTCTCTCTCTCTCTCTCTCTCTGTCGCTCATAAAAAATAAATAAAATCTTTCAAAAAAAATAAAAATAAAAATAGGCAGAAAACATGAACAGGCATTTCTCCAAAGACCTACATGGCCAACAGGCACATGAAAAGATGCTCAATAATGGAGCACCTGGGTGGCTCAGTGGTTGAGAATCTGCCTTTGGTTCAGGTGGTGATCCCGGGGTACTGAGATCGAGTCCCACATTGCTCCCCTGTGGGGAGCCTAATTCTCCCGCTGCCTATGTCTCTGTCTTCCTCTCTCTCTGTCTCTCATGAGTAAATAAAAAAAATCTTAAAAAAAAAAAAAGAAAAGATGCTCAACATCATTCATCATCAGGGAAATGCAAATCAAAACCACAATGAAATATCACTTCACATCTGTCAGAATGGCTAAAGTCAAAAACATAAGAAGCAATTATTGACAAGGATATAGAGAAAAGGAACGCTCCTACACTGTTGGTAGGAATGCAAACTGGTGCAGATACTGTGGAAGACAGTATGAAGGTTTCCTCAAAAAGTCAAAAATAGAACTACCCTATGATTCAGCAAAGCACTACTGGGTATTTACCCAAAGAATACAAAAACACTAATTCAAAGGGATACATGCCCCCTATGTTTATTGCAGCATTATTTACAATAGCCAAGATATAGCAGCAGCCCAAGTGTCCATCAGTAGATGAATGAATAAAGAAGAGGTGATATATATATAGTCCTATAGGAGACACGATTATCTATGTAGAAAAAACTCAGGGTGCCTAAGTGGCTCAGTTGGTTAGGTGTCCAATGCTTGATTTCAGCTCAGGTTGTGATCTTGGGGTTGTGGAATAGAGCCCAGTGTAGGATTCTGCATTCAGTGAGGAGTCTGCTTGGGATTCTCTCCCCCTCTCTCTGTCCCCCTGCCATCTCTCTCTCTCTCTTTTATTTTTATTTATTTATTTTTTAAAGATTTTATTTATTTACTCATGAGAGACACAGAGAGGGAGAGAGAGGCAGAGACACAAGCAGAGGGAGAAGCAGGCTCCATGCAGGGAGCCAGACGCAGGACTCCATCCCAGGACTCCAGGATCAGGGCCTGGGCTGAAGGCGGCGCTAAACCGCTGAACCACCCGGGCTGCCCGCCCTCTTTCTCCCTCTTTTAAATAAATAAATCTTTTTTTTTTTTTAAGATTTTATTTATTTATTCATGAGACACACAGAGAGAGAGGGGCACAGATACAGGCAGAGGGAGAAGCAGGCTCCATGAAGGGAGCCCGATGTGGGACTCGATCTCGGGTCTCCAAGATCAAGCCCTGGGTGCACTAAACCACTGAGCCACCCGGACTGCCCAATAAATCTTTTCTTAAAATGGGTGGCACTTGGGTGGCTCAGTCAGTTAAGCATCTGCCTTCAGCTCAGTTCTTGATCTCGGGGTCTGCGGATAGGCCACATTTCAGGTTCTCTGCTCAGGGAGGAGTTTGTTTCTCCCTCTGGTTGTGACCCTCTCCCTGGTTCATGTGCTCACTCACTCTCTCTCTCAAATAAATAAATGAATAAATTTTTTAAAGATTTTATTTATTTGACAGAGAGCATAAGAAGGGGGATGGTCAGAGGGAGAGGGAGAAGTAGCCTCCCAGCTGAGCAAGGAGCCGGAAGAGGGCTTGATCCCAGGACTCCGGGATCATGACCTGAGCCAAAAGCAGATGCCCAGCCAACTGAGCCATCCAGGCCCCCAACATCTTTTTTTAGAGAAAAAAAAGATAAATCCTGAAACAATTTCCCGAATTAATAAGTAAATATAGCAAAGTGGAAGTTTATACTGATATAAATAAATGATTAATAAATACATATACAAATAGGGGAGAAGTGATAAATCTCCTATGCAGAAGAATTGCAAATAATTTATGCTAAAGTCCTAAATTCTGATTCTTGTGACTGTGACGTTATTTGGAAAACAGTCTTCTTCACGGATGGAATCATATTATCAATCCAATATAACTGGTGTTCTTATAAGGAGGGACACAGGGGTGTCTGGGTGGCTCAGTCAGTTAATTGTCTGCCTTCAGCTCAGGTCGTGATCCCAAGGTCCTAGGATCAAGCCTCATGTAGAGCTTCCTGCTCAGCAGGGAGTCTGCTTCTCCTTCTCCCTCTGGCTGTCCCCCCTGCTTGTGCTCTCTCTGTCTCTCTCTCTCCCTCTTTCTCTCTCTCTCTCTTTTTTTTTTAAGATTTATTTATTTATGATAGACATAGAGAGAGAGAGAGAGAGAGAGAGAGAGGCAGAGACACAGGAGGAGGGAGAAGCAGGTTCCATGCCGGGAGACTGATGTGGGACTCCATCCCGGGACTCCAGGATTGCGCCCTGGGCCAAAGGCAGGCGCTAAACCGCTGAGCCACCCAGGGATCCCCCTCTTTCTCTCTCTCTTCAATGAATAAATAAAATCTTTAAAAGAGAGACAGACAGACAGACAAAGCCAGCAGGGGAGAACACTTGGTGCCAATGGAGGCAGGAGCATCGATGTGTTGTATAACAAACCAAGGAACACCAAGGACTGCCAGCAGCCCCAGAAGCTAGGAGGGGGTACAGATTGGTATCTCCACTAGAAACTTCAGAGAGAACATGGCCTGCTGGCACCTTGATTTCAGACTTCTAGCTTCCAGAACTGTGAGGGAATAAATTTCTATCATTTTAAGCCACCTAGTTTGTGTTATTTTGTTCACAACCATAGGAAACTAATATACTCCTGAAGGAGCTGGAGCATAACTCCTTACTTCTAGATGTGTATGTTGGACATAGTGACTTCCTTCCAATGAGAATAGTACAAAAAGAGGGAGAAAGATTACCTTTACAGCAGAGAAACTTGACCACCTCAGCCTTGTGATCGAGGTCAGTATCAACAACAATAATTCATGTTGGATGGTATATATCTTGATCTGATGCAATAAATATGGGTCTTTACCTCTGTGATCTTCTTCCCCAAAACCTACAACCCTAGACTAACCATGAGAGAAACATTGGACAAACTCCAACAGAAGAGCACAGTACAAAAGGAACTAGTGCCCCTCAAAATTGTCAAGGTCATCAAAACCAAGGAGAGTCTGAGAAGTTCTCATAGCCAAGAAGAGCCTAAAGAGACATGACAACTCAAGGTAATATGGGATCCTGAATCAGAAAAAGGACACTAGGTAAAAATTAATGTCTAACATTTCTAAAAAGACGATAAAACACAAATGCTGCAAAGATGTCACTATTCTTCAAAAAAGTACTATAAAAGTTAACAGAAAAAAAAAGTTAACAGAATTTTTTTTAAAGGGATCAAGTTTATTGTGGTATAAGAAAAAAAATTTTTTTAAGATTTTATTTATTTATTCAGGAGAGAGACACACAGAGCGAGGCAGAGGAGAAGCAGGCTTGCCATGAGGAGCCCAAGGTGAGACTCGACCCCAGACCCCAGGATCACGCCCTGAGCCTAAGGTAGCCGCTCAACTGCTGGGCTACCCAGGCGTCCTGGTATAAGAAAATTTATCATTGGATCTTTATACCAGATCTAACGGTCACTATAATAGGCTAAGTTTGGTGTTCTTTGTGGCAAGACTGTCTCAAGTGACTGCTTCCCTTGGTGACTACGAATGAAAGACGAGGGCCAGAAAGCCAGTCTAGCCAGGTAACTCCTTAGGAATACACAGAAAGAATAAAATCGTGGATCATGCATAGCAGTTGCTATGTAAGCAACTAAAAAACATCCTTATGGAGGAAATACTATTATTTCATTAACACACTACCTTATGGAAACTGAGACACAGAGAAATTTAACAATTGCCCAAATCATATAGCAAATAAGTGGTCTAGCTGAGATTTGAGTCCAAGCTCCAGACTCTGGATCTAGACACTATTTAGCATACTGCGGGAAGCCAGACTGTCATAGAGAATTTCATGATACCTTATGAAATCAGAGAAAGGGGGAAATGGAGGGATATTTTATGCAAGATATAATAAACTATCCCAACCCTACAATTTAGTACATTTTTTAAAAGATTTTATTTATTTATTCATGAGAGACAGAGAGAGAGAGATAGAGAGAGAGGCAGAGACACAGGCAGAGGGAGAAGCAGGCCCCATGCAGGGAGCCCGATGTGGGACTCCATCCCAGGACTCCAGGACCATGCCCCGGGCCAAAGGCAGGCGCTAAACCGCTGAGCCACCCAGGAATCCCCAGTTTAGTACATTTTTAAAGAAAGTATAGCATAACAGGACACCTGGGTGGATCAGCGGTTGAGCCTCTACCTTTGGTTCAGGGCATGATCCCAGGTCCAAGATCCAGTCCCTCATCGGGCTCCCTGCAGGAAGCCTGCTTCTCCCTCTGCCTGTGTCTCTGTCTCTGTCTCTGGGTCTCTCTGGGTCTCTCATGAATAAATAAATAAAATATTTAAAAAGAAAACAAAGTATAGCATAGGGATTTAAAATATGGGCCCTGGAACCAGACAGCCAGGCCCTAAATCCCAGCTCTGCTGCTGTCTTGCCTGTGTGATCAAGCAAGTTACTTACCTTCTATGGTAGGCAGAATCATGGTCTCTCTAAAGACTCCTGTGTCCTAGTCGCCAGAACCTGGGCATATATTAAGTTACATAGCAAAGGAGAACTAAGGTTGCAGATGGAATTAGGGTGACGAATGAGCTGACCTTAAGATAGGGAGATTGTTCTGGGTTACCCGGTTAGGAATGGAATCACAAGGGTCCTTAAAAGTGAGTAAAGAAGCAGAGTCAGAGAAGGAGATGTGACAACAGAAGGAAGATCACAGTAATAATATATGAGAACTCAGCCCACCAGTGCTGGTTTTAAAGCTGGAAGGGGACCGTGAGCCAAGGGATGCAGGCAGGCTCGAAGAGCTGCAAGGAACAGATTTATCCCTAAAGCCTTCCAAAGGAAAGCAGCCTTGCATACACCTTAAATTCAGTCCAGTGAGTCCTGGGATCGAGCCCCGGGTCAGGCCCAGTCCTCCTGCCAGCTGAGGGGGGTAGTCTGCTCCTCCCTCTCCTTCTGCCCCTCGCCCTGCTCATGCTCATGCTCTCTCTCTCAGATAAATCAATAAAAATGTTTTTAAAAAAATTTCAGTCCTGAGACCCATCTAAAACCTCTGACCTTGACGAACACTAAGGTAAACGTATGCTGCTTTAAGTCACTGGGTTTGTGGTGTTTTATTGTAGCAACGGTGGAAAACTAATACACCTTCTCTATATCACAGTCCCCACTTATAAAATAAAGTTATCTGGGGGGGCCTCTGGGGTCAGTCAGTATAGCATTCGTCTTTGATCTCAGGGTCATGAGTTCAAGCCCCACTTGGGGGTAGAGTTTACTTTTAAACAGTATTAAAAGATTATAATAAAACAAAGTTATCTCATATAGGATTATTTAGATGATGAAAAAAGAAAAATACAGGGGCTGGTTCAGTTGGTAGAGCATGCAATTCTTGATCTCAGTGTACTGAATTTAAGCATGGCACATTGGGTGTAGAGCTTACTTTAAAAGAGAGAAAAGAGAGCACCTGGGTGGCTCAGTAGGTTAAGTATATGACTTGATTTCGGCTCAGGTCACAATCTCAGGGTTGCAAGCCCTGCATCGTGATGGCTCTGTGCTCAGCAGGGAGTCTACTTGAGATTCTCTCTCCCCCCCCTCCCTGCCCCTCCAACTCCCAGCAAGTACTCTCTCTCTCTCAAATAAATAAATAAATAAATAAATCTTTAAAAAAAGAAAGGAAGGGATCCCTGGGTGGCGCAGCGGTTTAGTGCCTGTCTTTGGCCCAGGGCGCGATCCTGGAGACCCGGGATCGAATCCCACGTCGGGCTCTCGGTGCGTGGAGCCTGCTTCTCCCTCTGCCTGTGTCTCTGCCTCTCTCTCTCACTGTGTGTGCCTATCATAAATAAAATTAAAAAAAAAATAAAAAATAAAAAATAAAAAAAGAAAGGAAGGAAGAAAATACAGGTAAAACCCTGAGAAGAGGGCAGCCGGATAGTTCAGTGGTTTAGGGCCACCTTCAGCCCAGGGCCTGATCCTGGAGTCCCAGGATCAAGTCCCGCATCAGGCTCCCTGCATGGAGCCTGTTTCTGCCTCTGCCTCTGTCTGTCTGTCTGTCTGTCTCTCATGAATAAATAAATAAAATCTTAAAAAAAAAAAAAAACCTGAGAAGATGGTCAGCACATAATAAGTTGCTTAATAAATGATAGAAGGGACGCCTGGGTGGCTCAGCAGTTGGGCGCCTGCCTTCGGCCCAGGCTGTGATCCCAGGGTGGGGGATCAAGTCTCACACTGGGCTCCTGCAGGGAGCCTGATTCTCACACACACCACCACCCCCCCCGCCTGTGTCTCTGCCTTTCTCTCTATCTCTCATGAATGAATAAATAGAATCTTTAAAAAAAATAAAATAAATGCTAGAAAAATAAAAAATGTAAACAATTGAGGGAAGACACCACAACGGATGCTAAAAAGATTAGACGAAATGTTGTTCAGGAACAGGATGTTAGAATGGTGACCAAGGGTTACCCCATAGTTTACAGACTAATTGCAAAAGGGGGAAGTGCCGTTACAATGGAGAAATCTAACAATCACCAACTAAACTCAGTCTTCAAACATAACATTTTCAGAGGTGGGACAATCTAATATTGATGTCACTCCTGATAGGATGCAATATAAAGTACATCATCTTCGAAATATTTTTACCCAAAAAGTTAACCTGAATCTAATCAGGCTGTAGAGCTGACTTTCAGCTGGCAGGAAATACAAAGAACAGAGGAAGAAGTTAAATAACATGAAGAAACATTGAGATAAATCCCGAATGTGAGAACACTGGACAACTGTCCTTGTCTCTTCAAAACTTCGGTGTCATGAAATAAAAAAGTTGGGGATCCCTGGGTGGCTCAGCGGTTTAGCGCCTGCCTTTGGCCCAGGGCGCCATCCTGGAGACCCGGGATTGAGTCCCGCATTGGGCTCCCGGCATGGAGCCTGCTTCTCCCTCTGCCTGTGTCTCTGCCCGCCCCCCTCTATCATTAATAAGTAAATAAAATCTTAAAAAATAATAATAATAAAATTAAATTTAAAAAAAGAAATAAAAAAGGTTGTGAGGGAGTGGTTCTCCAGTGGGAACCCAGGCCTGCCCCATCTTGATGCTGTCATCCTTAACACACCCCCAAAGGAAAGGGAAAGATCATATAGAACCTTACAAGGTGGCTTTTAATAGGCCACCCCAGAAAGTGGTACATATCAGCTTCCACTTTCTTTTTTTTTTAAGATTTTATTTATTTGAAAAAAAAAAAGATTTTATTTATTTGAGAGAGAAAGCACAAGTGGGGAGGTGGGAGTGGTAGAGGGAGAGGGAGAAGCAGACTCACCACTGAGCAGGAAGCCTGATGTGGGGCTCGATTCGAGGACCCTGAGATCAGGACCTGAGCCGAAGGCAGATACTTAACCAATTGAGCCACTCAAGTAACCCCCCATTTGCATTTCTTGACCATAGATTCACCTGGCCCCCACCTAACTGCAGAAGGGCTGGGAAATGTGGCTGAAAGCACCGGGAAAAAGAGGAAAGGGATTTGGTGTGCATCTAGCCAGTCTCCCCACACATGCTCCCCTTAACCCTTCCAGTAGTGCAGGTCCCAGTATGGCCTCTGCCAGGGAATCCTGAGCCGTGCATACTCGGTGCCCTTTCTTCATCTGGGATGGACCAACAACCCAGTGTCCTCTTTTCTCTCCCCATCCCCCATAGTCAGTCTAATACCAGAATCTCCATCCTTAGGTATCTCTAAATAGCCATCACCTCTGTGACCATAACCACCAGCCTCCCATCCGGCCTCCCTTCAGGCAAGGCTCTTGCTCAAGTAAAAAAATAGACAAGATGGGCAGCCCAGGTGGCTCAGCGGTTTAGCGCTGCCTTCAGCCTAGGTTGTGATCCTGGAGACTCAGGATCAAGTCCCACGTCAGGCTCCCTGCATGGAGCCTGCTTCTACCTCTGCCTGTGTCTCTGCCTCTCAGTCTCTGTGTCTCTCATGAATAAATAAATAAAATCTTAAAAAAAAAAAAGTTAAAAAATAGACAAGATAACTTTTTTGGCCTATTTATTTTACAGAGAGAGAGAGAGAGTACATGCATGTGCTCACATTAGCGGGAGTGGGGGGAGAGGAAGAGGGGAAAAACCTTCAAGCAGACTCCATGCTGAGTGTGGAGCCCCATCCCATGATCCACGAGACCATGACCTGAGCCAAACCAAGAGTTGGACGCTTAACCGACTAAGCCACCCAAGCACCACATACAAGATAATTTAAGATAATGGTAAGTATTGTGAAGGAACCAGAGGTTAAAAGGATAAAGAATAACTATTTGGGCTGGTGAGGAGGAGCTCATTTATATAGGGTGATCAGTGAAAGTCCCCTGAGGACATAGTGTGGCAGATAGCATTACCCAGAATTAAACTTTTTTTTTAAGATTTTATTTATTTATTCATAGAGACAGAGAGAGGGAGAGGCAGAGACACAGGCAGAGGAAGAAGCAGGCATCATACAGAGAGCCTGACGTGGGACTTGCTCCAGGGTCTCCAGGATCACGCCCTGGGCTGCAGGCGGCGCTAAACCGCTGCGCCACCGGGGCTGCCCACATTACCCAGAATTATCCAGAAGAACAATCTTTCCATTTCTGCATGAACCCTGACACCTTCTCTTCAAGTGGTAGAGCCCATGTTCCCCCCACTTGAACTTAGACTGGTCTTTTGACTTGCTGAACTAATAAAGTACAACAGAGTGATTCTATGTGACCTTAGAAAGGTCATGAAAGACAGTATTGCTTCTGCCTGAGTTTTTTGGGACACTTTCCTAGAAACCAAGCTACATGAACAACCAGGGCCCCATGCTTCCATCCTGGCTTATCTCATGGACCACTGCTGGCACCAACATGCCAGCCATGTGAGTGAGCCACCTTAGAAGCAGATCCCCACTCTTGGGTGATTTGCCCCAGCTGCCTGGAGCATAAATGCATCTTTCCCATCAAGCCCTGCCCAAATTACAGATATATAAGCAAAATAAATGACTGCTGTTTTGAAACCACTGTGTCTTGGAAGGTTTCATTATGGAGCAATAGTACTGAGCTAAGACCTAAATCCTAAGGAGCCAGCCCTAAGGAAATCTTCATGGAGCATTTTAAGTATTGCCAACAACAAATCCTGTGGCGCTGAGGCAGGAACAAGCTTGGCATGCTGAAGGAACAGACAAGGCCACGTGGCTGAGGGAGAAAGCAGCAGATGTGTGAGTGGAGGGAAAGGCTGGAGCACTGTGCATAGTCTCATGCACGTGGTAAGAAGCTAGAAATGAATCAGGGGTGCCTGAATGGCTCAGTTGGTTAAGCAACTGACCCTTGATTTCAGCTCAGCTCATGATCTCAGAAATCCCCCACACACACACTGCAGGGGGGGGGGGGGGGGGGTCTGCTTGAGATTCTCTCCCTCTCCCTCTGCCCCTCCCAACAGTGCACACACACATTCTCTCTTTCCCTCTCTCTTTCTTTCTTGAAGAAGAGCAGCAGGAGGAGGAGAACTTAGAAATGAATCAAAAGTTCAGTGGGAGCTTTGGAGTGATGTGAGACAGGATTTGCTCTTCCTGAAAAGATGGCTCTGGGTGCTGTGAGGAGGGTGGTCTGTAGCAGGACAAGAGTGGAAGGAGGGAAATGAATTAGAAGACCACTGCCCCTGTCCAAGATGAAGACAAATGTTAATAAATGGCAAAAAAAAAAAAAAAAAAAAGATAGATTCTGGGCATATTTTGTAGAAGCAACAGACCTTGTTGATAGAAAGGATGAGAGGTGAGGGATAGGGAACAGTAAAGGCATACTTCTAGCTTTTTCTCTCAGGTAGCCAGGTGAATAACAGTAGTACTGGCTGGGTGGAGAAGGCTGGAGGAAGAGTAAGGTAGGGGTGGGGGAAGCTTCCCTTTCCCTCAGGATGTCTTTTTTTTTTTTTTAAGATTTTATTTATTTATTCATAAGAGACACAGAAAGAGAGGTAGAGACACAGGCAGAGGGAGGAGCAGACTCCTCTCAGGGAGCCCCATGCAGGACTCGATCCCAGGATCCCAGGATCATGCCCCAAGCCGAAGGCAGATGCACAACCACTGAGACATGCAAGCGTCCCATCCTCAGGATATCGAATTGCAATGTTGTTATTGAGAGCAGTCAAGCTGGTTAAATAATTTTCACTAAGCAGTTATGGGCAGGCGAGTACAGAGCTTCTGGGTCTGATGGGAGCGGAAATTCTGATAACTGCTTGGCTTCTCCTAAGAATTCCTTTCTGACCGGGCGTGCCTGGGTGGCTCGGAGGTTGAGAGTCCACCTTCAGCTCAAGTCATGATCCTAGGGGCCTGTGATTGAGTCCCACATTGGACTCCCAGAAGGGAGCCTGCTTCTCCCTCTGCCTGTCTCTACTTCTCTCTGTGTGTCTCCCATGAATAAATAAATAAAATCTTAAGAAAAAAAAAAAGATTTCTTTTCTGGGGATGCCTGGGTAGCTCAGTGGTTGAACATTTGCCTTTGATTCAGTTGTAATCTCGGGGTCCTGGGATCAAGTCCCTCATCAGGCTCCCAACGGGGAGCCTGCTTCTCCCTCTGCCTGTGTCTCTGCCTCTCTCTCTCTCTGTCTCTCATGAATAAATAAAATAAAATCTAAAAAAAAAAAAGAAGAAGAAGAATTCCTTTCTGGTTTTTGTCTGCCTATATAGCTTTAAGAACCTCCATGCGGAGTGTGGTTGTTGTAATTGCTGTGGCAAAGATCCCGGTTGGAAGCTGAAACACACCCAAAGGAGGAAATTGAACTCAACATGTAGGGGACCCAGCCAGGCACTTTCCCCAAACCATACTCCTCTAGCCAGCATGGGAAAGAGCCCCTGAGTGACAAAGACGAGAGAACGAGGCTTTAGGTCTTCACTGAAACAATGACTACAAAGAGTCAGGGCAAAGAACAATGTACGAGCTTCCAGAAGGACTCTCCAAGTGCACAGAATACTGAAGCTGTTGGAAGCAGATGGTGGATTTCCTACAGGGAGAGGGAGAAGGAGGGGAATGGGTGGCCCAGGAGGAGGAGGGATCCTAGACCAGGCCCCACCTCCATACCTTCCTTACCCAGTCCTCTCCAGCCTGGGTTTGAGGAGCATGCCCAATCCAGTCAATTCACTTCCTCCACAGGATGTACCATCCCCAAAACTCAGAAGGACAACTGCTCTCTTCACCTCGTGTTCAGTGAAGGTTGTTCACCTGTCGGGGCTTCTTGAAGATCACCTCAGGGGGTCCCAGGTTGGACTGGTCAGCAGAAGGCAACAGGGCATCCAGCCAGGCTCTACATGGGAAGAGAATGGGCAATCACAACAGCAGGGACAGGGCACTCCGTGAGCTGGAGGGCCTTTGCTGATTCCCACTCAGAGTCCCAATTTCACTAACTCCTCTCCTGTATTTTTCATGTTTGTTTCAACTTTCCCCATCATCTCCACGAACCCACAGTACTTGCTGCCCAAATATTACTTCTTCCCACTCCCTCTCCACAATATGCCAAGGGATCTCAAGTTTAACCATGAACCACTAGAGAGCCAATGATACCCCATACCTGGGCATTGCTCCATTTATTCATTCAATAATTATTTTTTAGATTTTATTTATTTATTCATGAGACACACACACACACACACAGAGGCAGAGACACAACAGAGGGAGAAACAGTGGGAGGGAAAAGCTCTCTCTTCCCTGCAGGGAGCCCAATGTGGGACTGATCCCAGGACCTAAGATCACTACCTGAGCTGAAGGCAGATGCCCAAACACTGAGCCACCCAGGCATCCCTCACTCAATAAATATTTATTGAGCTCCTACTACATGTGATTCTTAAGGAAGCTATTGCAGTGATCCAAGTGAAAGATAATGTAGAGTTGGACCAGTATGGAGATAATGAGAAGTGGTTGGGTTGTAGATACATTTTGAAAGGTAGAGCCAACAGGATTCCCTGAGGGACTGGACATGAGGTATGAAGGAAAACCTCATGGTTTTCCAACTTCATGGAGGGGGCTCAGTCTGTGGAACACGTGATTCTTGACCTCAGGGTCATAAGTTTGAGCCCCATGTTGCCCATAGAGTTTACTTAAATAAATTTTTTTTCAAAGAAAGAAAGAGAGAAGGACGCTTCCAAATTTTTGGCCTCTGCATCTGAAAGGGTGGTAGTGCCATTTTCTGTAATAAGAAAGACTGCAAGACAAATAAATTGAAAGAACTAAATCAAGAGCTCGATTTGGGGACATAAGTTTTTTTTTGTTAAGATTTTATTTATTTATTCATGAGAGACGCAGAGAGAGAGAGGCAGAGACACAGGCAGAGGGAGAAGCAGACTCCATGCAGGGAGCCCGATGTGGTACTCGATCCCAGGACTCCAGGATCACGCCCTGAACCGAAGGCAGACGCTTTAACTGCTGAGCCACCCAGGTGTCCCAGGACATGAGTTTAAGATGTTTATTTAGACATTCTCAGTGATAATATTCAGATAGCAGTCCAGAGTTCTTGAGAAAGGTCCAGGCTGTAGGTAAAAACCTTTGGAACTTTAGCCTGCCTTTCTCTGCTCATAAGCAAATAGAAACTTTGGAATGAGAAGGAGCCTACAGAATTTCAACCAATAAATATCAGGAAGTATAAGACTAATTAAGATTTCTAGAAATGTTGCAGTTGGCATTGCTTGACAGAGCAGGAGGGTGACTTCTCTCAGAGACTGAGATATTGTATCTAGGTATATTTTAGAGGGACATCTGGGCGGCTCAGTGGTTGAGTATTTGCCTTCGGCTCAGGGTGTGATCCTGGAGTCCCGGAATCGAGTCCCATATCGGGCTCCCTGAGAGGAACCAGCTTCTCCCTCTGTCTACGTCTCTACTTCTCTCTGTGAGTCTCTCATGAATAAACAAAATCTTTAAAAAAAAAAAATAAGTATATTTTAGAGCTTCCAAGTTCTTATGCAGATGGGCACCATCATTGAAAATGGGTACAGTCCTCTCCTATCCCATAGAGATTAATGTGGGAATAATCTTCCTACCTAAACTGGAAATAGACCAATGGCCTTTGGCACCATTAGATCCTTTCCCTTACAAGGTCAATATCACTATTAAAAAACAAATATCCTTTCCTCCCTCAATAAATTTCCTTTTTCCTCTCTTTACCTTGGCCTCTCCCTTTTCCTATTCACAAAATTAAAGCTGCCGTGCATACTAACGAAAACAGAGGGCAGAGGGAAGGGAGTAAGGAATAAAGCAAGATCATATTTATTAATAACCTTAAGTTTCTTATTAAGTGTATTTTTTAAGATTTATTTATTTATTTTAGAGAGAGAAAGAGAGAGAGAGCATGAGCAAGAGGGACAGGAGAGGGAGAGAGAATCTCAAGCAGACTCTGCTTAACACAGATCCTGATGCAGGGCTCCATCTCATGACCTAAATCACAACCTGAGCCAAAACCAAGAGTCAGATGCTTAACCAGCTGCCCCTGCCAGGCGTCCCCATATGTTTGTTTGTTTGTTTTTTCATTTAAAAAAAATTTCTCTGGGGCACCTGGATGGCTCAATCAGAAAAGTATTTGCCTCTTAATATTGGGATTGTGAGTTCAAACCCCATATTGAATGTAGAGATTACTAAAGAAAATAAATAAACTTAACTTTTTAAAAATTTGCTGTTTTGTTTAAGATGTTTACTGTCAGTGTCATTATTGTTCTTTTGTTAGTTATTTGTTTTTTCTCTCTGGATGTTTAGGTAGGGTTTTTTCCCCCTTTGGGTTGATTTTTTTTTTTTTAGTAGACTTCATTTGTTAGAGTAGTCTTAGATTCATAGCAGATTTGAATGGAAAGCACAGAAAGCTATTTACCTCCTGTAATATGATGATTTACAAGAAATATGCATTTGGTCATATATTTCTCAGATATATTTGGTCTTCCTTCAGAGTTTCTGAAAATGCTTCAGAGCCATACAAGTGAAATGGGTGTCTCATTATTGAAGGTGACTTTCAGACCCCACCCAAGGGTAGGGTCTGATTGCTAGATGGACTAACTATGTGATTAAATGTTTGGAATTTTTGGACCCCTCCCTGAACTTCAAGGATGGGGGTGGGGGAGCTGGAGGTTGATTCAGCCAATGGCCAGTGACTTAGTCAATCATGATTATGCAATGAAATCTTCATAGAAACCCAAAAGAAAAAAAAAAAAAGAAACCCAAAAGAATCGCTTCTTGGTCTTTTTCTTTCCAGAGAGCTTTCACACTTGGGGAACCATATGCTTCCACATGCCACTGGGCTAGGCCTGAGGCTCCACAAAGACAAAAGCTTTTCTTTGGGGGGACTTTGCCCTACGTACCTCTTCATCTGACTATTGATTCTTATCCTTTATCATATCTTTTTCTTTATAATAACGTTTAATAAATTGGACAACATAAGTAAGGGTTTCCCTGAACCCTGTGACCCATGTTAGCAAATTAATCCAACCTAAGGAGGAGGTCATTGTAATCCCCAGTCTGTAGCTGGTAGATCAGAAGCACAGGTCATAGCCTGAGGCTTGTGACTGGTGTCTGAGGTGGAAGGTTAGGAGGAATATTGTAGAACTGAACCTTTAACCTGTCGCATCTGAAGCTATCTCTGGGTATATAGTGTCAGAGTTGAGTTAAATTTTTGGCATCCTAAGTGTTGCCTGGTGTTTTGTGGGGGGAACCACTCCACGTTAGGTCTGAGAACTCTAAAAGACCTCTAGACACCTAAACACACTATCAAACATCCCACATGAGAGTCATACATTTGTTACAATCAATGAATCTATATTAACATTATCACTCAGTTCATCGGAATTCACTCCTGGTATTGTACATCCTATGGATTTGGAGAAACATATAATGCTATGTATCCACCATTATTTATTTTATTTTATTTATTCATGAGAGACATTGAGAGAGAGAGAGGCAGAGACACAGGCAGAGAGAGAAGCAGGCTCCATGCAGGGAGCCTGATGCAGGACTCAATCCCGGGTCCCCAGGATCAGGCCCTGGGCTGAAGGTGGCGCTAAACCGCTGAGCCCCCCCCCCCCCCCCCCGGGGCTGCCCTACCATTATAAGATGATACAGAATAGTTTTGAGCTAGGGACAGATAGGGTGAGACAGGGAACGATAAGGGAAAGGCTCAGAGTCAGGCTCCCACAAATCTCTGGGCTCCCATAAATCCCGAGGACACCAAGAGGCCCCAAGGTCAGGCTCCCATAAACCCCAAGGACACTGAGATGCAACAAAAATAGATAAGGAAATAAATCTGGCCCCTGGCTCCAAAATGTTAGGGAGTATCTTCCTTTGAGGGCTGTCAAGTATTTATCGAGACTTAAAACATCGTATGTCATTCACTGGAGCCAGCACAAGAAATCTCAAGGCCATCCACTCCCTGGTTAGGTTTTCGATAAAAAGCCAGCCAAGAAAGTCCTCGGTGGCAACCCTGTCGGGACCCTTCTCACTTCTGAGAGCTTTCTCTGTATCCTCACTTAATAAACTTCTATTGCTTTACTCACTCTCCTTTGTCCACGAGCTTCATTCTTCAACTCTTCCGGGAGACAAGAACCCCCCACTTCAGTTTCACTCTCCTAAAAATGTGATGCTCCACCTGTTGTTCTCTCTCTCCCCAGTAACCCTTGCAAATCACTGATCTTTCTACTAGGTCCATAGTTCTGCAGAATTTTTTTTGCATTTTTCCAGAATGTCATATACTTGGAATTACACAGTATGTAGCCTTTTCAAGATTGGCTTCTTTCACTTAGTAACATGCATTTAAGTTTCCTCCATATCTTTTCATGACTTGATAGCTCATTTCTTTTTAGCTCTGAATAGTCCATACTTTGATGTACAATGTTTGTTTACCCATTTCACCTACTGCCTTCAGTCATTGATTGTTCATCTGGGTTGTTCTTTGGATACCTAAATACATTTTATTTTATTTTATTTTATTTTATTTTATTTTATTTTATTTTCTTATTTGTGAGAGAGCAAAAGAGAGTGGGAAGAGGGAGAGGCAGAAGAAGGAGAAAGAGAATCCCAAGCAAACTCCGTGCTCAGCATGGAGCACAATGTAGGGCTCAATCTTACAACACTTAAACCATGACTTGAACCAAAATCAAGAGTTGGATGCTCAACCAACAGAGCCACCCAGGCACCCCTGGATACTTTTAATATTGTCTCTCTATCTTTGATCTGTAATTTCCCTAAAAAGAGTGTAGGTTGAATTTATATTTATTTTTTCATTTGTCTTTTTTCCTGGGATTCATTCTGATTTCTGTATCAAAGGATTGTTTTGTTTTGTTTTTTAAGATTTTATTTATTTATTCATGAGAGACACAGAGAGAGAGGCAAGGACTTAGGCAGAGAGAGAAGCAGTCTCCCCTCAGGGAGCCCGATGCAGGACTCAAACCCAGGACCCCGAGACCACAACCCAAGCAGAAGGCAGATGCTCAACCACTGACCCACCCAAGCATCCCAGGATTCATATTTTTTATCAATTTTGGGAAATTGGGATACCTGGATGACTCAGTGGTTGAGCGTCTACCTTCGACTCAGGTCGTGGTCCCAGGGTCCTGGGATTGAGTTCCGCATCCAGCTCCCTAAGAGAAGCCTGCTTCTTCCTCAGCCTATGTTTCTGCCTCTGTGTCTCTTTCATGAATAAATAAAGTCTAAAAAATAATAATAAGCAGGCAGCCTGGGTGGCTCAGCGGTTTAGTGCTGCCTTCAGCTCAGGGCTTGATCCTAGAGACCTGGAATCAAGTCCCATGTCAGGCTCCCTGCATGGAGCCTGCTTCTCCCTCTGCCTGTGCTCTGTGTCTCTCATGAATAAAATAAATAAAATCTTAAAAAAAAAAAAAGCAACTTCCTCTCATTTGTTTTTTGACCTATTTACTTAGTGTTTTCAATATTTTACTTATTTTGAAATGCAGTTGAGATACATTATATCAGTTTCAGCGTATCATTTTCTTTTTAATTTTTATTTATTTATCTATGAGAGACACAGGCAGAGGGAGAAGCAGGCTCCATGCAGAGAGCCCGTCGAGGACTCGATCGGGGGTCTCCAGGATCACGCCTCCGGCTGAAGGCAGGCGCCAAACCACTGAGCCACCCAGGGATCCCCTGTTTCATATTTTTTAAATTGTAAAAAACATATAAGATAAAATCTACCACCCTATTCATTTTTAAGTGTACATTTCAGAGGTGTAAAGTATATTTACATTGTTGTGCAATCAATCTAGAACTTTTTCATCTTACAAAACTGAAACTCTGTACCCATGAAACAGCAACTCCCCATTTTCCCTTCTCTCTGGTAACTAACCACCATTCAACTTTCTGTTTCTATGAATTTGATTCTTTTAGATACCTCATGTAAGTAGGATCATACAGGGCATCCCAATTGGCTCAGTCAGAGAAGCATGCAGCTATTGATCTTGTAATTGTGAGTTTGAGCCCTATGTTGAGTGTAGAGATTATTTTTAAAAAATAAAATAAACTTTTTTTTATGAGGGGTAATCAATGTTTATAGTAGCAATGTCCACAATATAGAAATAGCCCAGGAATCCCTGGGCTCAGCGGTTTAGCCTGCTTCCACCCAGGGCATGATCCTGGAGTCCCAGGATCGAATCCCACATCAGTCTCTCTGCATGGAGCCTGCTTCTCCCTCTGCCTGTACCTCTGCTTCTCTCTCTCTCTCTCTCTCTCTCTCTCTGTGTGTGTCTCTCATGAATAAATAAATAAAATCTTAAAAAAAAAAAAAAGAAAGAACCCAGATGTCCATTGACAGATGAATGGATAAAGAAGATGTGATTTTCTATACAATGGAATACTACTCAGCCATCAAAAAATGAAATACTGCCATTTGCAACAATGTGGAGTGAACTAGAGGGTATTATGTTAGGCAAAATAGGTCAATCAGAGAAAGACAATTATCATATGATTTCACTCATGTGTAGAATTTAAGAAACAAAACAGAGGATCATAGGAGAAGAGTGGGAAAAGTAAAACAAGACAAAATCAGAGAGGGAGACAAACCATAAGAGACTCTTTTTTTTTTTAATTTTTTTTTTAATTTTTATTTATTTATGATAGTCACACACAGAGAGAGAGAGAGAGATTGGCAGAGACATAGGCAGAGGGAGAAGCAGGCTCCATGCACCGGGAGCCCTACGTGGGATTCGATCCCGGGTGTCCAGGATCGCGCCCTGGGCCAAAGGCAGGCGCCAAACCGCTGCGCCACCCAGGGATCCCAAGAGACTCTTAATCATAGGAAACAAACAGGGTTGATGGAGGGGAGGGGTGGGGGATGGTAATTGAGTGATGGACATTAAGAAGGGCACATGATGTAATGAGCACTTTGTGTTATATAAGACTGAGGAATCACTGACCTCTACCTCTGAAACTAATAATACATTATGTTAATTAATTGAATTTTAAAATTGATTAATTTAAAATGGAGGGGTCATACTGTATTTGTCTTTTTGTAACTGTCTTATTTCACATAGCATAGTGTTCTCAAAGTTCATTCATGTTGTAGCGTGTAACAGAATTTCTTACTTTTTTTTTTTAATTTTTTTTTTTAATTTATTTATGATAGTCACAGAGAGAGAGAGAGAGAGAGAGGCAGAGACACAGGCAGAGGGAGAAGCAGGCTCCATGCCCCGGGAGCCCGACGTGGGATTCGATCCCAGGTCTCCAGGATCGCGCCCCGGGCCAAAGGCAGGCGCCAAACCACTGCGCCACCCAGGGATCCCTGGAATTTCTTACTTTTAAAGGCTAATAGTATTCCAGTGTATGTATATACCACATTTTGTTTATCCACTCATCCATCACTGGACATTTGGATCGCTTCCAAATTTTAGCTATTGTAAATAATGCTGCTATAAACACAAATGTGAAAATCTCTTTGAAACCCTACTTTCAATTTTTGGGGGCATAACCCTGGAAGTAGGATTGCTGAGTCGATCATATGGTAACTGCCATACTGTTTTCTACAGCACCTGTAACATTTTACATTCTCACCAACAACACACAAAGCTTCCAGTTTCTCCACTTCCTCATCAACACTGGTTATTTTCTGTATTTATGGTTGCATGAGGTTTGCTTGGGGCAGAACAAAGCACAATTGTCCAGGATCAACAAACATAGACTCCTCAATTTTAAAGTTCCTGATTTTTTTTTAAGATTTTATATATTTACTCACGAGACACACACAGAGGCAGAGACCTAGGCAGAGGGAGAAGCAGGCTCCATTCAGGGAGCCTGATGTGGGACTCGATCCCCAAGCCGGGGATCACGCCCTGAGCCAAAGGCAGAGGCTCAACCACTGAGCCACACAGGCGTCCAGAAGTTCCTCATTTTTGAGGGAAGTATCCAACCACCCCACTTGTGGTTAATTTTTCATTGGCCAACCTAAGATACCAAATCCAGAATGGGGAGTTTCATGGATGTGTGAGAATAAGGTGGGATGGTATTTCCCCATAGCTTCTGGAGATCAGACCCCTGAGACATTTGAAAATAGAACTCTGGAGAAAAGTGGGGCAGGAAGGGACTCCTGAGAAGCTGAAGACCACAGCTATTTCCTCAGGGTGACCACAGACTTAGCAGATCCTTTGAACAAATTTCCTTATTCCCTTATTTCCTTATTCCTCTGCCCTAGTTAGAGAATATAGATCTGCTGTGCCCATCTAGAAGAGGATCCTAAGCAGAAAATATATTCAGCCTTTAGAAAATGATTATTTTTATTTTTTGGAAAGAATGCTGCACTAGATATCTGCAGCTCAGAGCCCTGGGTTTCACTTCTGGTACTTTGATTCAGAGGCTTTGTGATGTTAAACAAACTTCCTTCAGGAATTTCCTTTAGCGAGGAATACAACTAACTCATCTCTGGCACAATGGTTGTTAAGGTTCTCTGAACACCTGTTCTGGTTCAACTGTACTGTGTGTGTGTGTGTGTGTGTGTGTGTGTGTGTGTGTGTGTGTTTAATCATCTTTACAGAGCAGTGAAAAATCCACCTCTATGAGAAGGCTTTGCATTACATTGTGGTTCTTTGCACCACATTCCCACTCAGGGAAGTATGTAGAAATGAAATGACTCTTGCAATGGTCGTGAGAGTAGTGTATGGGAAGAAAAGTGTACACGGCACCAGACTTTCTTTTTTAAAAGTTAACTCAACATAAGGGGGCACCTGTCTGGCTCAGTTGGTAGAATGTGCAACTCTTTTGGGCAGCCCGGGTGGCTCAGTGGTTTAGCGCCGCCTTCAACCCCGGGCGTGATCCTGGAGAGACCCGGGGTTGAGTTCCATGTCCGGCTCCCTGCATGGAGCCTGCTTCTCCCTCTGCCTGTGTCTCTGCCTCTCTCTCTCTTTCTCTGATGAATAAATAAATAAAATCTTTAAAAAAAAAAAAAAAGAATATGCAACTCTCAATCTTGGAGTTGTGAGTTCAAGTCCCATGTTAGGCATAGAGATTAAAAAAATTAGGACATTATAATATTTCCTATTCAATGGTAGTTTTTATTTTTTATAGTAGTTTTTATTTTTTCTTAAGGTTTTTTAAATATATCACAGGCACCTGGGTGGCTCAGTTAAATGTCTGCCGTTGGCTCAGGTCATGATCCCGGGGTCCTGGGATGGAGCCCCACATCAGGCTTCATGCTCAGCAGCAATCCTGCTTCTCCTTCTCCCTCAGCCTGCCACTCTGCCTACTTGTGCTCTCCCTCTTGCTCACTCTCTATCAAATAAACAAATAAATCTTTAAAAAAAAAAGACTTTTTGAATATATCATTTTTTAAAAGTTTTTTTTGTTTGTTTGTTTAAATAATCTCTACATGCAACTCAGGGCTAGAACTCACAAACTGGAGATCAAGAATTGCATGCTCTTCTGACTGAGCCAGCCAGGTGCCCCCTATTCAATAGTAGTGTTTAAATACAAATTCAAAATTATACAGTGGGTTCTTATAAATGATTTTCTCAAGGCACACATGGCTGGCTCAGTCCATGGAGCATGCCACTCTTTACCTCAGCGTTGTGATTTCGAGCCCCATGTTGAGTAAAGAAATTGCTTTTTTTAAAAATAACATCTAATAAATAAATAAATGAATCACTTAAGTTTTCCTAAGAGAGCAAAATGTGAAAGATCCGCCCATCTATTTTCACCTACAATAATTTATTGCCCATTGTTGTAGGCCAGGTACCCCAGAACATAGATTCTGAGACAAATTCATGTGTTGGTGGTTTATTGAGAAGTATGCTTAGAAACAATATCTGGGGGATCCCTGGGTGGCGCAGCGGTTTGGCGCCTGCCTTTGGCCCAGGGCGCGATCCTGGAGACCCGGGATCGAATCCCACATCGGGCTCCCGGTGCATGGAGCCTGCTTCTCCCTCTGCCTGTGTCTCGGCCTCTCTCTCTCTCTCTGTGACTATCATGAATAAATAAAGAAAATCTTTAAAAAAAAAAAAAAAAAAAGAAACAATATCTGGAAGGGATGAGAGAAGCGATAATAGGCAATGTCTTGGGGAGCTCTGAAGCTAGAAGGGTCCTTCTAGCTTCCCTTGGGGAAGGGACTGTCCCAAATTAGGGGAAAGGGGACATATGTTTTTACTGCATAATAACCCCTCATCCAATGCAACTTGTCCCCAGGGAGGAGCTTAAATTTGGCAAAGCAGCTACAGGCAGCTGAGGGTAATGCCTCTAAAGGCACTGTGCATAAGTTGTCAGCAGGCAACATCCCTAGCAACTGTCTAAAGTACCTTGTCCTTTAAAAAAAAGCATGTGGATAACACCTCCACAGTATCCAGTACAACCCTATACTCCTATTCCCTTTTCCAGAAACAAAAACCATGTCATGTGTGTATATCGCTCTGGATCTATATTTTTAAACTCTTATACATATTATACATATATATTTTCATGCTCAGATATATATATTTTTTACTGCAATGATTCACAAGATATGCATTGTTCTATTGCTTTGTTCACGTATGTTGAAGATCTTTCTATTCAGGTACAAACAACTCTTTTTTGTTAACAACTGCATAATATTCCATATTGTGGATGTCGATTTTATCAACTGTTTTTTTGACATCTATTGGAATAATCATATAGTCATCTTCAAGCTTATCTAATTATTTTTTAAGCTTATCTAATTATTTGAAGTAAAAATGCCTGAGCACAGCAAAGAACGTTTTATTTTATTTTATGTTTTTAAGTGAAGTCTATGCCCAATGGGACTCAAACTCACAACCTCAAGATTAGGAGTTGCATGCTCTACTGACTTGAGCCAGTCAGGCATCCCAAAGCAGAGGACATTTTAAAAAATGATCAGTAATGAGGAGAGTTGCCATATCAAATAGCAAATCATAGTAAAAGACAATAGTAATCAACACAATATGGTATCGTTGCACGAATACAAGTAGAAGAATGAAATAAATAGAAAGTCCAATAACAGACTTCATGTATATATAAATAAATATTTAGTTCATGATAAAGGTGCAGTGCATGGTATTGGGATCCTGAATATTTAGAAATTAAGTTACACTCTACCTTATACCTTATTCAAATAAAAATTCCAGACAGACTTAAAATTGCAATATAAAAATATCATAAAACTATTGGAAGATATGAAAATACACCATAAACTCAGGTTATAAAGGAAAGTTTTCCCCCTTTTTTTTTTTTTAAGAGATTTTATTTATTTATTCATGAGAGACACAGAGTGAGAGAGGCAGAGACACAGGCAGAGGGAGAAGCAGGCTCCATGCAGGGAACCCAATGTGGGACTCCATCCTGGGACTCCAGGATCACGCCCTGAGCTGAAAGCAGATGCTCAACCACAGAGCCACCCAGGTGTCCCAAGAGTTGGACTCTTAATTCCAGCTCAGGTCATGATCTCAGGGTCCTGAGATCCAGCCCAGTCTGTTAGGAACTGGGTGTGGAGCCTAAAATTCTCTCCTTCCATTTTCCTCTGCCACTACCCTAGTCCTTGCCCTCACAGGCATGCACTCACTCTCTCTCTAAAAAGAAGGGGAAAGGGCAGCCTGGGTGGCTCAGTGGTTTAGCACCGCCTTCAGCCCAGGGCGTGACCCTGGAGACCAGGGGATGGAGTCCCAGGTCCGGCTCCCTGCGAGGAGCCTGCTTCTCCCTCTGCCTGTGTCTCGGCCTCTCTTTCTCTCTGTGTCTCTCATGAATAAATAAATAAAATCTTAAAACAATAAAAAATAAATAAAAATAGGGAAAAAGCACATGTATTCATTCAAATCAATAATACACAGGATATATAATCAATAGAGATGAGACAGCGACAAATCATAAAATTATTAAAGATGTAACTTATAGAAGAGTTATGGGGCGCCTGGGTGGCTCAGTCAGTTAAGCATCTGCAATATAAAATTATAAAGTTATAAAATTCGGCTTATGTCATGATCTCCAAGTCCTGGGATTGAGCCCCACGTGGGGGGCTCCCTCTCGGTGGGAGTCCGCTTCTCCCTCTCCCTCTGCCCCTTCCCCTGCTTGTGCTCTCTCTCTCTCTCTCAAATAAATCAACAAAATCTTTTTTAAAAAAGTTATAAACATCCAATACAGAAATAGAAAGTTACCCATCCAAAAAAAAAAAAAAAAAGAAAGTTACCCATCCTTACTAGTAATCACAAAAATGTGAATTAAAACAACATAAAATAAAAAAAAATAAAATAAAAAAAATAAATAAATAAAATAAAACAACATAAAATAAAGATGGGGAAAGAGAATTTCAAGAATTTAAACATCAGGGACACCTGGGTGGCTCAGTGGTTTAGCGCCGCTTTCAGCCCAGGGCATGATCTTGGAGTCCTGAGATCGAGTCCTACATCAGGCTCCCTGCATGGAGCCTGCTTCTCCCTCTGTCTGTGTCTCTGCCTCTCTCTCTGTGTCTTTCATGAATAAATAAAGAAAATCTTAAAAAAAAAAAAAGAACATCTTATGCGTGCATATTACTTTATTAAAAAAGCCAATTATGAAAAAAATAAAAATAAAAATAAAAAAGCCAATTACGGTACATTCGTGCTATAAAATACTAAACTGTAATTTATTTTTTTAAGATTTATTTATTGGTGGGGGCAGAGGAAGAGGGAAAGAGAGCTCTCAAGCAGACTCCCCACTGAATGCCAAGCATGCCCCTCAATCTCATAAGCCTGAGATCAGGACCTGAGCCAAAATCAAGAGTCAGCTGCTTAACCAGCTGAGCCTCTCCCACATCCCTAAACAGCAATTTGAAACAATGAGAACTGACACGGAAAAGTCTCCTCAATACATGTACAGTGTTGGTGTAGTTTTGGAGTGTTGCTGGGATTTGGAGTCAACAGCCAAGGGAGAATTCTTAAGACATCTTTGGTGCAAAAAGGTGGTTTTATTAAAGCACGGGGACAGGACCCAAGGGCAGAGAGAGATGCACTGGGGTGATGAAGTGTGGCCTATTGTACACTTCCAAGCTGGAAGGGGGTTGGGGATAGCACAAGCCTGTATTTTGGAAACAAGATTTTCAGGACCTTGAGGGGGCTAGCTATTGTTGGGAAAGGTCATTTATTACTGTTTAGTAAAAACTCAGTCATGAGGCCCTTCAGATGTATATCGGTGGGTCATATGCTTGGAGGATGATTGCCAACATATATCTTGAGGGGTAGAGATAAAGGGAGTTTCCAATGGAATTTTTATATGTTAAAGTAGACTTACAGGATCCTGGGGGTCAGACGGCTAAGATAGTCTCTTGCCCTCAGCTTCATTCCTAGAGGAATGTCACTCTGCCTGTTTAAGGACCCATTAGTGGGCTACAGGGAGTGAGGGAAATTTAATTTTTCCTTTTGCCTTTTTTTTTCCCCACATCAGTCTTAAGAAAAAAAGCCCCAAAACCCTGGTCATATGTTTAAATATACATATCCTCATTTAAACATATGTATGCATGGATGTATACACATACAATAAACTTTTATCAGTGACTGTAAATTTGGGAGGGCACGGGAATTGATCCTCGGGTAAAGTGGCACTTCCACTTCTTTTATCTATCATTCAGAGTGATTTGGAAATATTACAATGAGTCTACATTATTTTTGTGATTTAAAAAATAATTTCAAGGGACACCTGGGTGGCTCAGTGTTTGAGTGACTGCCTTCTGCTCAGGGCGTGATCCAGGGTGGGAATGGAGTCCCATGTTGGACTCCCTGCAGGGAGCCTGCTTCTCCCTCTGCCTGTGCCTCTGCCTGTGTGTATGTGTCTCTCATGAATAAATAAATAAAATATTTTTTAAAAATTCAAAAAGGAAAAGGTAATACTGACTGTAGGATAGTACAAAAAGATATAAAAACCAGCTGTAATGCCAACATTTAAAAAAAATTTCTTGGGCAGCCCCAGTGGCTCAGCGGTTTAGCACCTGCCTTCAGCCCAGAGCCTGATCTTGGAGACCCGGGATAGAGTCCCATGTCAGGCTCCCTGCATGGAGCCTGCTTCTCCCTGTGCCTGTGTCTCTGCCTCTCTCTCTCTCTCTCTCTCTGTGTATCTCTCATTAATAAATAAATTTTAAAAATCTTTAAAAAAAGAAAAATTTCTTGGGACTCCTGGGTGGCTCAGCGGTTGAGTATCTGCCTTTGGCTCAGGGCATGATCCCGGGGTGCGGGAATCGAATCCCATTTTGGGATCCCTGCATGGAGCCTGCTTCTTCCTCTGCCTATGTCTCTGCCTCTCTCTCTCTCTCTCTCTCTCTCTGAATAAATAAATAAAATCTTTTAAGAATAAATAAATAAAAATTTCTGTTTAAATTTTTAAAAGCAAACTCTACCCATAACGTGGGGCTTAGACTCATCAATCCAAGATCAAGAGTCCTAGGCTCTACCTACTGGGCCAGCCAGGCGCCCCTGTAACCTTTCATTAAGAGAAAATTTCTTTTTAAGATTTTATTTTCAAGTATCTGTATACCCAATGTGGGACTGGAACTTGCAACCCCAAGATCTTCACCCACAGAGCCAGCCAGGTGCCCCCAACTGTCAACATTTTAATGTAAATCTTTTCAGCTCCTTTTCTCTGTGTAACTGATTTTTAAACCTAGTTGAGATACAGACTGAACAGTATTAAAATTCCATTTCTCTTTCTTTCTTTCTTCACTTTACCTTCCCCTAGAAGTTATCTAGTGTGGAATTCTCCCTCTCGCATTAAAGTTACTATTTTCATTCAGGTTCTGCTTCTGGGTGAAAGTCAAAGCCACTTGCTCAGGAAGGACCCTCCCCTGCTGATCACTAAGCCAGAAACTAGGGATCCTAGCCCCAAGGCACAGGAATGGCTTTAGATGACTTCAGGTCACGTGGTAAGCTAAAAGTACACCAAGTGCTGGGCTGAGGGCTGGGAGACCGGACTGGGAGGCTGAGAAGCCCCTGAGTATGACTGACTAGAAGGTTGGCAAGAACCAACCAAACACAATTAAAGGCAAGAAAGTATAGCCAAGGTGAGGTTCCGCACTACTGGAACCAGGACTTCACGCAGACTGAACTTTGCTCCCTTCATCCAGGTTGCAGGAGTTTCTGCTAATGCACTTTCTGCAGTGGGGAAACCTTCCACTTGAGCCTAGTTCAATGGGAAGAGTGCTTACTCAGACATCAAGAGTGAATCCACACTTGTGGCTCACTAAAGACCCTGGAACAACGCTCCTTTAGACTTAAACAATGACCAGCAGGAGCAGGCCAAGCATGGGCGTGGGTGTCAGTCAGAAAACTGTTCAGAGCATCCTTCTGGCCCCAGCTGCACCTGCGCAGAACTCGGTGAGCAGAAGCAACGTGGTGCGTGACCAAGTCCTGGCCTTACCGAGGCGATGGGAGGGGAGCCACCAGTTGCATTAGCATCTGAATATAATCTACTTGTAATCCTGCACAATATGGGATAAGAATCTATGGTTAAGTTTATAATCAGAGGAAATAAACATTTAGTATCAAAGAGTCAAGAAGGAGGCAGAAGAACTGATTAAAGAACAGAGAAGGAAGGTCATCAAGATTGTGAAGTATTTTAAAATCTCTTTCCAGTAACCATTTTGCGGTATATACATCTCAAATAATTATGTTGTACGCTTGATTTTTCTTATGTTTATACTTTAAACAAATACCATATTATTTATCAATCATATCCCAATAAAACTGGGAAAAATTTTAAATGCAGTCCCTTTCTATAAAGTAAAATGGTCCTCTCCCCTTCCAATCTATATCCTAAAAGATTTTAGCAGTTTCTTTAGTATATATGCTTGCTGATTTGTAAACGAACACTATTGCAGTAAGGTTGTCTTTGGCATGGCCAAGGTCTTCAGGATTCAGTCTGTACATACCACCTTTTTATTTCTCTTCTACCACACATGAGTAGCTTCATAAATGTTTGTGGTCAACAGCAAAGCTGTTGAGTTTCTGTTGTCAGTTCTGATCATTCTTCCCCAAGGAGTGGGTAAAAGGCACAAATAATCCAAAATAATCAACCCCATGAATGTATACATATAATTTTTTTTTTTTTTTTTTTTTTTAGTAAGCTTTATGCCCAACATGGAGCTCAAGAGTGGCTTGCTAGCCAGGTGCCTCTCCATAAATATATCTGATTTTGAAGTATATTGTCATAATTTTATGACAAATTAGCCTTTATTTTTTAAAAGATTTTATTCATTTATTTGAGAGGGAGAGAGAGCCTGCACAAGTGCATGAGCAGGGGAAGTGGCAGAGGGCGAGGGAGAAGCAGACTCCCCACTAAGCAGGGAACCCAACATGGGGCTCAATCCCAGGACCCCAAGATTATGACCGGAGCTAAAGGCAGCCGCTTAGCTGACTGAACCATCCAGGTGCCCCTAAATTAGCCTTTATTAGTAGTCCCCCAGCATGAATTAATTAGTTAATCTGGTAATCTGCCTTTTCACTAAAAAAGTTTGTAAGTGGTCCTAGAAGATCCTTTCAGTAGAAACTTCCTCGCATGCCATGGTGCACGTGACATAAAGTCTACCAAACAAATGCCCTCTTTTAGGGCTTCAACATTTGATCAAACTGAAATGAGGGGTATGGCCTTTGATCTCAGTGGGCTAAGAAATGGGGTAGAACTTTAAAGACCAAAGAGAACTTATTATCCATATGGTAGATTCAAAAAGAGATACTGTGATTCATTTAACATACATTTACTGAGCATGCATGGTGTCCCAGGCACTATACGAGATGTTTGCATATATTTATTTCATTGAACAGATGAGAATAAATCCAAAAACTGTCAAGCAATTTGCTCAAGGTCACACAATCAGACGAAAAGAGCTAGGTTTCGAGGAGCCTGCTTGGCTCAGTTGGAAGAGCTTGCAACTCTTGATCTCAGGATTGTGAGTTCAAGCCCATGTGGAGTGTAGAAATCATTTTAAAAATAAATAAATAAGCAAACTTTTAAAAATAAATAAATAAAAGGGCTGGGTTTCAAGCACCTTTGTCCTGACTCCAATTCTAGTGCTTTATTACTATTCCACGGTTGATCCCTAGGCTTGCCCACATCCAGTTTTAGGAGTGAATAGAAAGAAAAAAAAAATTCTTTTTAAAGAGATGAGGTTGACTTAAAAAGTAGAACAAACCTTATTTCAAAAAAGTGAATATTGGGATCCCTGGGTGGCGCAGCGGTTTAGCGCCTGCCTTTGGCCCAGGGCGCGATTCTGGAAATTCGGGATCGAATCCCACGTCGGGCTCCCGGTGCATGGAGCCTGCTTCTCCCTCTGCCTGTGTCTCTGCCTCTCTCTCTCTCTCTGTGTGACTATCATAAATAAATAAATTAAAAAAAAAATAAAAGATTCAAAAAAGTAAATACTAAAACTCATTTATAGTCCCTGAGAACACATCACCAGTAAGGGCAGAGCCTGGAAGGGAAGATTTCTTAGGAGAGCATGGGTGAGGACAGACATAAACTAACACACACATAACAGAGTCCCCCTCGATCAGAGGGGATGAAGTTCAAATAGCCAATAGAAAGCTGATGGTTGGGATCCCTGGGTGGCGCAGCGGTTTAGCGCCTGCCTTTGGCCGAGGGCGTGATCTTGGAGACTCGGGATCGAATCCCACATCAGGCTCCCGGTGCATGGAGCCTGCTTCTCCCTCTGCCTGTGTCTCTGCCTCTCCCTCTCTCTCTGTGTGACTATAATAAATGAATAATAAAAAAAAATTAAAAAAAAAAGAAAGCTGATGGTTGAGGTGTTTAGAATAAAGTAAACGTCTGACTCTTGGCTACAGGTGAAAGAAACCCAACTCAACTCACTTAGACAACCACAGAAAGAGCCTCAAGGGCAAGTGCAACTAACACTGGCTCTCTCTCTTCCTCTTCTTTCTCATGTCTGTACATCTCTCTGCATGTCAGCTCCACTCTCCTTCAGACAAGTTCCTACAAGTGAATTCAAGAATAGCTGCTGGCAGTTTCTAGACCACATCTCCCAACTACCCCACCCAAGAACTTCATTCCTCCTAATGCCAATTCAAACATCCTGGTGCAGAGTTGGAGGCTTAGAGATGGGGGTGGGAGAGGCAACCATTGGCTTTAATTATCCAGAAGAAATGGGAAGATTTGAGCCTGCAATTAAACAATTCAGTGTCCTCCGCGTGGAAGTGTAATTTTCAGTGGCCTCTGTTCTTTCTCGTGATAATTACATCGGTTCCACAAATCAGGAAAGATATGGATAAAACAGGAGGTTACTGAGCTCAACTGTATCTTTCATCTTAACAGCATCTTTCATATTAATAGCATCATTATTTTCATTTATGGGTGTGTTCTATTGATTAGCTTTTATGCCTATTAGTTCTTTTTTTTTTTTTTTAAGATTTTGTTTATTTTTTCATAAGAGACAGAAAGAGGCAGAAGCAGAGGTAGAAGCTGGGACTCTATCCCAGGATCCTGGGATCACCATCTGAGCTGAAGGCAGATGCTTAACCAACTGAGCTACTCACCTATGCGTATTAGTTCTTGATGGATGATGACACATGGAAATTTGAGTATGTTGATAACTACCATAGATATTTTGGAAGATGTTTTTATTTTTCAGAACTCATCTTCTATTTCTGTTGTGTGGTTCATTAACAAAAATAATTCCAAAGACTTAAATATAACATTTCAGAATTGATTAAGCATTGTGTATCCCACTAGATAGATTCAACGTTTGCTTGCAAAAGAATTCACTAGAGCCCTAGATATGCATTGTTTTCCTTACTTAGCACAGAAAAAAAAAAAAAGAGGGGGAGCCCCAACTGGGGTGGAAGGCCTGGATTGACTCCTTGCCTTATCACATACTCTGTGACCTTGGGTAGGTCCTTTGTCATTTAAGTTTCCGTGTCATTCTCCCTGAAATGGACAATAGTTCCTACTTTACAGGGGTATTAGGAGGAGTAGAGATAACAGATGTCTAGCACAGGGTATGGGAGGTTTAATAAATAGTGCTTATTGATTTTGGCCAAAGCCACATGCTACAGATGCCCCAAAATCCTTATCCCAGTTTGGGAGGACTCAGCCATGCTCCACTACACATTTGCCTGCTCAGGTTACACAGAAAGCAATCTCTAGTTTATAGGGATCTTTCCTCTCTGAGCCCAAATTGCCCTACACAGCTCATGGTCCACTTGATCTTCCTATTACTCTGCCATGGAATATATCTTACATGGTTAACTCAGACCATGAACTCCCACATTGTTCACATGTTTCACCATCGGTTGCCAAACTGACCTCATTTCCTACCAAGCTAACTTCATTTCCGTTTTTGATAGGGTTACTAAACTGGATGGGTTCCGAGAATACTGCTGACACAGTATATCTGGATTCTGCAAAGGGGATGATAAGGTCCCGTGGTCTCTCTGTGGCCAGAAGGGCCAAAAAAAGTAATAGGGTAGATAGCAGAAGTCATAACTGCTATGAAGCCCATTCACTCATTTACAATGCAAATACTTACTGAGGGCCTATGTGGGGCACTGAATAAGGCTCTATGGGCAGAAGAGAACAAAGCAGACAAGACTTTTGGAACTTACATTCTAATGATGGGGAAAGAGACAATGAACATACAAATCATCTGGAAATTTCTAAAGCTAAGTGTCACTGAGAAAATAGCATGACTTGGGGGAGAAGAGGGCTGCTCCTTTAGGTATAGTATTCTAGTGATCAAAAGACTGAGGAGCAGGGGTGCCTGGCTAGCTCAGTCCGTGGGACATGCAACTTCTGATGTCAGGATTGTGAGTTCAAGCCCCACCTTAAGCATAGACTTTACTTAAAAAAAAAAAAAGAAAGAAAGAAAAAAGATGAAGAATAAGGAGCCAGCTGTGTGAACTTTTTAAGCTATATCACTAGGCAGAGGAAACAGCAAATGCAAAGCCCCTTGTAGAAAATGTGTTTGGTATATTTAAGGTTTTTTAAGGTTTGGGAAAGAAGAGCAGGTCCTAGAAGCTCAAATGAAATGAGAAAGGCACAGATGGACAAGGAGGGGACCCTCTTGTTAACAGCCTCCCAGATGATGTTCCCCAGAGGAGTTTTGCATGGCTGCACCTCTAGATCCCCTCAGCCCTCCAATCAGCAAAAGCAGGACCCTGGGCAACCTGATACCCTCCCTACCATCATCACTTTGGACTGCAAAAGTTCCATCTACTTGTCTGTGTTCTGTGCACAAATTATAATTTCCTTTGTGTTCCTTGAAGTAGAAATTTGGGAAATGCTAATGTAGGTTTTTGTGAATCATGGTAAACACTTTACATTTTAACTCCTGTATAATTTCAAGGAACAAAATTAGAGCCATTGCCTAAAAACTGCATAGAAAGACATGTGCTTCAAAAAAGAAAAAAAAAGAAAGAAAGACGTGCTTCAAAACAAGGAGGAATTTTAAAAATTAGCAGAACCATCTAATGATAGAATGAGTTGCCTCAAAAAATAGTCTGGTAGAAGGAAGAAAATATACATATTAGGTAGGAATACTAAATATCATAAAGATGTCAATTCACAATAAATAAATCTATACATTTAACATAACCAGGATTAAAACATCAAGTTTTTGGGAGGGTCTAGGTGGCTCAGTCAGTTGGCCATCCAACTTTTGATATTGGCTCAGATCCTGATCTCAGGGTCCTGGGATCTAGCCCTGCACTGGCTTGTCCCTCTCCCTCCTTCTCTCCCTTTTGCTCTCTTGCTTGCTTCCAATCTCTGTCTCAAATAAATAAATACAATCTTTTTTAAACTAGACAATTTTATTTATTTATTTACTTATTTATTTTTAATAGGAATGTTTATACCAGCATCTTTAAAAGATTTTTATTTATTTATTCATGAGAGACACATAGAAGGAGGCAGAGACACAGGAGAGGGAGAAGCAGGCTCCATGCAGGAAGCCCAATGTGGGACTTGATCCCAGGACTCTAGGATCACGCCCTGGGCCGAAGGCAGATGCTCAACCGCTGAGCCACCCAGGCATCCCAATTTTTATTTATTTTTAAGTTTTTATTTATCTTTAGTAATTCCCACACCCAGTATGGGACTTGAACTCACAACCCTGAGATCAAGAGTCACATGCTCTTCTGACTATTCCAGACTGGTATCTCCTAATTAGACAACTTTTTTTTTTTTTTTTTTTTTTTTTTTACAATAGTCACACACACGGGGGGGGGCGGGGGGCAGAGACACAGGCAGAGAGAGAAGCAGGCTCCATGCACCTGGAGCCGGATGTGGGATTCGATCCCGGGTCTCCAGGATCGCGCCCTGAGCCAAAGGCAGGCACCAAACCGCTGCGCCACCCAGGGATCCCCTAGACAACTTTTTTTTTTAAGATTTCATTTATTTATTCATGAGAGTCAGAAAGAGACAGAGATATAGGCAAAGGGGGAAGTAGACTCCCTGCGGGGAGCCGGATGCCGGACTCAATCCCAGGACCCTAGGATTATGACCTGAGCCAAAGGCAGGCCACCCAGGCACCCCTCTCCTTTTTTAAAGATTTTATTTATTCTAACTAGATAATTTTTAAGACTTAGGAAATACCAAAAAATAATTCTAAAAAAAAAAAAAGAGAGAGAGAGAGAGAGACACTACCTCTTCTAAATATCAAACATATTAAACATAGAACAATTAAAACAGTACAGGGTGGCTCAGTCAGTTAAGCATCTGCCTTCAGCTCAGGTCATGATCTCAAGGTCCTGGAATGGAGCCCTGCACCAGGTTCCCTGCTCAGTGGGGAGCCTACTTCTACCTCTCCCTCTGCCCCTCCCCTGTGCTCCTGCAGGCTTTCTCTCTATTCCCCTCTCTCTCAAATAAATAAAATCTTAAAAAAAAAAAAAAAGAATAATTAAAACAATACAGAATAGGGATGTGACTAGTCAGAACATGAAACAAAATTAAACAATCAAAAACATATATATGCAAAATTATACCTACAATTTTTACAAATTTAGTTTATTATAAAGATAGTAGTCTGGGAGTGCCTGGGTGGCTCCGTTGGGTAAGTGTCCAACTCTTGATTTCAGCTCAGGTCCTGATCTCAGCTCAGGTCCTGATCTCAGGGTTGTGAGATTGAGCCTCATATCTGGCTCCCCATTAAGTGCGGAGTCTGCTTAGGATTTTCTCTCTCCTCTCCCTCTGTCCCTCCTCCCACCCACTCTCCCTCTCTCTCTCTTTTTCAAACATATAAATCTATAAAAAAATAAAAATATATATAGTATTCTGAGGGTGAGACTCTGGCTGGTTCATTCCATAGTGCGCAGGACTCTTGAATCTCAGAGTGGTGAGTTCAAGTCCCACATTGGGTGTGGAGCCTATTTGAAAAACAAGAGTATTCTAAATCAATTGGGGAAAGATGGATATTCAAGGGTTTGCCTGTGTGGCTCAGAGGCTGAGTGTCAGCCTTCGGCTCAGGGTGTGATCCTGGGGTCCTGGGATGGAGTCCCACATCAAGCTCCCCACAGGGAGCCTGCTTCTCCCTCTGCCTATGTCTTTGTCTCTCTGTGTCTCTCATGAATAAGTAAATAAAATCTTTTTAAAAAGATGGATATTCAATAAAAGGTTTGGGAAAAATGAAGAGCAACCTGGAAAACAATAAAATTGGATCACCATCTTGTACTTTTTCTTTTTCATCTTGTACTTTATGGCAAAATAAATTCTAGATAGAGGAAAGGCTGAAATGTGAAAAGAGAAAGAACAAAGGTACCAGAAGAAAACACAGAATTTCGATATATATAGGATCTTGCTGTGGACAAGCCTTCCTCGAAATGGTAAAACAGCACTCAAAAAAATAAATAAGAAGCTTTAGAAGAAAATACTAATAAACCCCATCTTTTTTACCCCAGCTGTATTAAACTATGATTGAAAATCAAAATTGTGGGCTGCCTAGGTGGCTTAGTCGGTTAAGCATCTGCCTTCAGCTCAGGTCATGATCCCAGGGTCCTCCTCACTGTTCTTTTTTTTTTTTTTTTTTTTAATTTTTATTTATTTATAATAGTCACACACAGAGAGAGGCAGAGACATAGGCAGAGGGAGAAGCAGGCTCCATGCAGGGAGCCCGACATGGGATTCGATCCTGGGTCTCCAGGATCCTGCCCTGGGCCAAAGGCAGGCGCTTAACCGCTGCACCACCCAGGGATCCCCTCCTCACTGTTCTTATATCTGTTACTACGTGTTCCACTGTTATAGATTCCATATAGGGTGAGATCATATAGTATTTGTCTTTTTGTATTAAATTAAACTAATTAAAAATGTATACACTATAGAGGTGGCTGGATGGCTCATTTAGGTGTCCAACTCTTGATCTCAGCCAGGTCTTGATCTTAGGGTCGTGAGTTCAAGCTTTGTGTTGGGCTCCATGCCCACCATATATATAATATGTATATTTTAATAATATAATAATAAAAATAATATGATATAAACACATTTAAAATCTAGATTTGGAGAAGAAAATCAACAAAAAGTAAAAATATATATGTAAGGGATATAAATAGGCCACACATAGAAAATATGTGTAGAAAAATAAATACAAATGGCCCTCATATATATGAAAGGATACTCAACTTCATTCATAATAAAAGAAGTGCAATGGGGATCCCTGGGTGGCTCAGCGGTTTAACACCTGCCTTCGGTCCAGGGCGTGATCCTGGAGACCCAGCATCCAGTCCCAGTCAGGCTCCCTGAGTGGAGCCTGCTTCTCCCTCTGCCTGTGTCTCTGCATCTCTCTCTCTCTCTCTCTCTCTGTGTCTCTCACGAATAAATAAATAAAATCTTAAAAAGGTTTTTAAAAAATCTTTAAAAAATAAAAATAAATAAATAAAAGTAATTAATATCCAGGACACCAGGGTGGCTCAGTGGGTTAAGCATCCAACTCTTTTTTTTTTTTTTTTTTTTTTTTAGCATCCAACTCTTGATTTCACCTGACGTCATGACCTCGAGGTGCTGGGATGAAGCCCCACATCAGGCTCTGCACTCAGGGCAGTCTGCTTGTCCTTCTAGCTCTGCTCCCCACGCTCTTGAGGGCGCACTGCTTGAGGGCACATACTTGCGCATGTGCACTCTCTCTTTCTCCCTAAAATAAATAAATAAAATATTTTTAAAAGAAACAAAGAGGGACGCCTGGGTGGCTCCGTGGTTGAGCATTTGCCTTCATCTCAGGGCATGATCCTGGAGTCCCCAGATCGAGTCCCACATCGGTCTCCCTGCATAAAGCCTGCTTCTCCCTCTCTCTGTGTCTCTCATAAATAAATAAATAAATAAAATATTTAAAAATAAAAATAGGGATCCCTGGGTGGCGCAGCGGTTTGGCGCCTGCCTTTGGCCCAGGGCGCGATCCTGGAGACCTGGGATCGAATCGCACGTCGGGCTCCCGGTGCATGGAGCCTGCTTCTCCCTCTGCCTGTGTCTCTGCCTCTCTCTCTCTGTGACTATCATAAATAAAAAAAATTAAAAAAATCAAAATTAAAAAAATCAAAATAAATAAGATAAAAAGTCGTTAATATCCTGGTAACTGCATGTGGGAAAAATACTCTCATAATTGAAGAAAGGAATGCAAATTGATACCACGTTTACTGAGGGCAACTGGCAATGTCTATCAAAATCACAAACACAGGGATCCCTGGGTGGCGCAGCGGTTTAGCGCCTGCCTTTGGCCCAGGGCGAGATCCTGGAGACCCGGGATCGAGTCCCACGTCGGGCTCCCGGTGCATGGAGCCTGCTTCTCCCTCTGCCTATGTCTCTGCTCCGCCCCCCCCCCCCCTCTGTGACTACCATAAATAAATTAAAAAAAAAAAAAATCACAAACACAGGACACCTGGGTGGCTCAGTGGTTGAGTGTTTGACTTTGGCTCAGATTGTGATCCCAGAGTCCCCAGATCCTGGGATAGAGTCCCACTTCCGGCTCCCTACAGGGAGCCTGCTTTTCCCTCTGCCCATGTCTCTGCCTCTCTCTCTCTATCTCTGTCTCTCATGCATGAATAAATAAAATAAAATATTAAAAAAAAAAGTCACAAACACATCTGCCCTTTGATCCAGAAGTTCTGCCATTAGATACTTATCTTACAAATTTGCCTACCTACATGAAAAAAAGATATGTAATCGAAATGAAAAAAAAAAAATGATTCATTGCAGCCTCATTTATTTTTTATTTTTTTAATTTTTTTGGCAGCCTTGTTTATAATAACAAGGTTGGAAACACCAAAATATTCATAAATAGATTTAATAAATTAGGATATATCTGTACAATGAAATGCTATGCACCAATTCAAAGGAACAAAACACCTCTAAGTAATGATATGGTATAATGTCTAAGATATGTTATTACAGGGAAAATATTGTATATTGTATACTAACACTAATGTTAAAAAAAAGAATATTAAGGAACACTTGGTTGGCTTAGTTGGTAGAGTTTTGACTCTTGATCTTAGGTTGTGAGTTCAAGCCCCACATTGGGTGTAAAGCTTACTTTAAAAAGGAAAAAATTTTAAAAAAATTGACGTATGTGCATCTCTGGAAGGCTACACTTAACAGTGGTTGCCTCTGGAGAGGAGAAATGAGGTGCTGGGATGGGGATAGAAGAAGAGAGACTTTCTCTTCTTCTTCTTTTTTTTTTCAAGGTTTTATTTATTGGCAGGCTGGGTGGCTCAGGGGTTTAGCACTGCCTTTGGCTCAGGTCATGATCCTGGGGTCCCAGGATCAAGTCCCATATCCAGCTCCCTGCATGGAGCCTGCTTCTCCCCTCTGCCTGTGTCTCTGCCTCTCTCTGTCTCTCATGAATAAATAAATAAAATCTTTAAAAAATAATAAATAAATAAATAAATAAATAAATAAATAAATAAATAAATATAAAAGAATTAATAGTAAGTTCTTCCCCAGAGAAGTGTTGGTACAGAGCTGAAAAGATTATTTTCATTGTACTTTGCAGGGAGAGTTCCATGTTGGTAGGGAATTTCAGACCAGATACCAGCCTTTAGTAAAAAAAAAAATTTCTTAGTTCTGTGATCTTTGACTCTGTGCAGACTTGCTTTATTGCTCCAATTGGATTATAAACTCCTTAAGGACAGGGAGTCTGAATTTTGCTCTTTAAAAAAATGCCCATCATCCTTTAAAAGCACAAAGGTATATATACTTGCCAAAAAAAAGAATGCAGGGACATCTGTTTCTTCACAGCTGACATAGTACAGAATCAGTGCCCAGAGCTGTAGGTCACATATTGTTGTTCTAACCTTCCATATCACAAAGAGAAATGTAATACCATTTTCCTGGTAAAGAAGGTTCAGTCAGCACATTTTGGTTTTGGAGTGGTAAAACATTAGTTTATTTGTTCAAAGTTAATGGACCAAGAAGAGTTGATCAGTACATTGCCAGGATGTCAATTTACACAACACCAACAACTGCAGATCTGGTGACTAGGACCTTTCCCTGGGCACCCACTTAGGTTCTCTAATTAGTTATCATTGATCCCTCGAGCATGAATCTTGACCTTGATAAATGTGTACTGAATGAATGAATGCAATAACATATAAATACATGCCCAAATGAGTAGACAAATTATTGGATAAACAGATGCCTAAATACATGAATTAATTAATTAATGAAACATTTTCTCATGGGGCAGACAGACATACTATATGTGTCAGGGACACTGATCTTGCCCTTACTAAACGACTTAGAAAGTAGAAACAGAGGTGCCTGGGTGGCCCAATCACTTAAGCATCCAACTCTTGATTTCGGCTCAGGTTGTGATCTCAGGGTTATGGGATAAAAGCCCCTGTTGGGATCCGCACTCAGCACAGAGTCTGCTTGTCCCTCTCCTTCTGCTCCTCCACCTGCTTACTCATTCTCTCTCTCTCTTAAATAAGAAAATTCTTTTTAAAAAAAAAAGTAGAAATAGACACAAAGAGGGGTACCTGGGTGTTTGAGTCCATTAAGTGTCTGTCTTCAGCTCAGGTCATAATCCCAGAGTCCTGGGGTCGAGCTCAGCAGGGAGTCTGCTTCTCCCTCCCCTTCTGCCCCTCCCCCCTGCACACTTACACACACTCTCTCTCAAATAGATATATATATATATATATTTTTTTTTTTTTAATTTATGATAGTCACAGAGAGAGAGAGAGGCAGAGACATAAGCAGAGGGAGAAGCAGAGGGAGAAGCAGGCTCCATGCACCGGGAGCCTGATGTGGGATTCGATCCCGGGTCTCCAGGATCGCGCCCTGGGCCAAAGGCAGGCGCCAAACCGCTGCGCCACCCAGGGATCCCAAATATTTTTTTTTTTTAAGGAAATAGGGGCAGCCCCGGTGGCTCAGCGGTTTAGCGCCGCCTTTAGCCTAGGGCTTGATCCTGGAGACCCAGGATCGAGTCCCACATTGGGCTCCCTGCGTGGAGCCTGCTTCTCCCTCTGCCTGTCTCTCTCTCTGTCTGTCTGTCTCTCATGAATAAATAAATAAAATCTTTAAAAAATAAATAAATAAAAATTAAAAAAGAAATAGACACAAAGAGCCCAAGACTCGGGTTCTTCTTGCCAAAAGTGGCCCCACCTCCTGGTCAGTGCCCAAGAGTGCACCCAACCAAGCAGAGCACAGAGCACAGGGTCAGAACCACACATACCCAGATGGACCCCTGCCAAGGAACCTTTTATTCGTCTTCAGGGCCAAGATACAGCTGCTATTCAAAGAAATAGCTACCTAAGTCCCCTGATTAAAAAATTGGTTTCCCCTGTTATTTGACCTTTATGATTCCAGATATTTTATGCCTGATTTTTTTTTCACACCAGGAAACATGTATATGTCAAAGTGTGATCCTGACCATGTTTGTGTGTGCGTATGTGTGTGCCACTTAATATGTCTCCCCCCATGTACATATACCCTAGAGCAACAGAAAATAGCAATTACAGCTCAAAAGCTAGAAGGTGCAAAAGATTGAAGTGGTCAAGATATAAGACTACAAGGATGCTTGGGTGGCTCAGAGCTAAAATAGCAAACCTACCCTCCACCCACTTCTTTCGGGTTCTAATCTCCCTTCCCTGCTTTTTCTCCACAGTACATGTTATATATTCATGTTTGTCTGAATTTCTCCTGAAAAAATTCTAACAGGCATCCTTAGTCCTTGTGAATAATTCTTTACACATAGTAGGTACTCAATAAATATCTGTTTAATAACTTTTTAAAAGAATTTATTTATTTATTTATTTATTTATTTATTTATTTATTTATGAGAGACACACGGAGAGAGGCAGAGACATAGGCAGAGGGAGAAGCAGGCTCCCTGTGGGGACCCCAATGGGGGACTGGATCCCAGGACCCCGAGATCACTACCTGAGCCAAAGGCAGATGCTCAACCACTGAGCCACCCAGGTGTTCCAATAACTTTTTTTAAAGAACAAGAAGTTTATACAACAAGACACTTGAAGGAAGAACTACCTAGGTTTCATTTCTTTTTTTTTTTTAAGATTTTTTTTTTTACCTTATTTATTTGAGAGAGAGAAATAGAGCAAGAGAGAGCATGAGCAGAGGGAGAGGCAGAGGGAGAAACAGGTTCCCTGCTGAGCAGGGAGCCCAATGGAGGATCCTGGGATCCTGACCTGAGCTGAAGGCAGACGCTTAACCGACTGAGCCACCTGCCCCTAGTTTTCACTTCTTTTCGAGTAATTTATTCCTACTTAAAGACAGAATGCCCTACATGTAACAGTTACATACAAAAATGTTATAAAATCGTCCTTGGTTTTACATTGATAAATGAAAAACGTTAAAATTCTCCATTTGAACAAGGTATGCAAGGCTTTTTATGCTGTCCTTTTTTGTTAAACAGTGAAAGGAAAATAACTTACTGGCATATAAATGAGTATGCCATTAATGGAGTAAGGGGGTATTTTCATAGAACCAGTATTTTTTTTTTAAGATTTTATTTATTTATTCTTGAGAGACAGAGAGAGAGGCAGGCTCCACCCAGGGAGCCCGATGTGGGACTCGTTCCCAGGACTCCAGGATCACACCCTGGGCCAAAGGCAAGTGCTAAACCACTGAGCCACCTGGGCTGTCCCATAGAACCAGTATTTTCCTCTATCCCATCTCCATTTGATGTCCATCGAAACACACTACTGGCCATTTAGTTTAAAAAAATGTAATGTGCTATGTACAAACACAATTACTTTATGTACAACAAAGGAATAGGGAAGAGGAAAATGATAGAATAGAGAAAACTATACCATATTAATCCGGATGGTTCCGGTGGAACCAAGTTTTGCTTTTCTCATTGAGAATGTCTTCTTAGTCTGGAAGAACAAAGTTCTGGAGTAAAGTAGCAGGTCCCCTTTTGCTTTTTTTTAAAGATTTTATTTTTAAGGGATCTCTACACCAACACAGGTTTGGGGCTTGAACTCACACCCCTGAGATCAACAGTTGAATGTTCTACCAACTGAGCCATATGCCCCTCACTTTCCCTTTGTAATACACAGCCTTCTGTCTGCAGCTGGAAAACATCTAGTATGTCTTCATCTTCCATTTCCAAATGTGCAGGTGTGTCTGTTCTATTGATTGGCTGCCCATCAAAACAGAATCTGATCTGCCTCATTGACAAACCTTGCTGTTTACAGTGGGCTTTCACAAGTTTACTAGGAGATGTATACCTCTTAATCTTACACTGCCTGCTGGACCATCCTGCCCACCACCTTTAAAGTAATAGATCCTTGTTCTCAGTCTTGATTCCTTATTTGGGCCTTTCATCAGCCATGGAGAGTGCCGGAGTCTCCTCAGGGGCCGCTTCACAAGAGGCACCGATCCATACAAAAGAAGCACAAGGTAGCACCAGGAGTGGCAGAGGAGGTGGCCAAGGTGAAGGAGGGAGAGCTAAATGACATATTTAACAGTGAAAATTAGAACAAACCACAAAAAAAAAAAAAAAAGTAATAACGATTAGGCACATTTTGGCATAGTCATTTGATTGACTATTGTGTAGTCATTACAAATGTAATTATGATGATTATATCAACTTGGAAAATAAATATCCTGTTAAGGGGGAAAGCAAAATGCAAAATGCAGGTGTGGTGCCTTGTTGCAATCATGGCCCCAAGGAACCACACTGGTTGTATCTGGATTTCATGAAGTCCTCACTCACAAAGATTCTGGATTTGGCCATGTGACTCGCTTTGGACAATGGGACATTAACAAATGATGAGTCAGACTGCAGCTTGAAAATCAGTTGCACTGGGGTCTTAATCTTTCTCTTTTGCTGCTTTTGGAACCCTACCACCCATGTAACATGCTGGAAATATATACCCAAGCCCATAGCCAGCTCCCAACATATGAATGAGGTCATATTATATCATCCAGCCCCAGCTGAACCACCGGAAGACTACACTGGCATAAATGACCCTAGTTAACAGTAATAGAAGGATACCTGGATTGCTCAGCGGTTAAACTCAGCTTTCAGCTCAGGGCCTGATGCTAGAGTTCAAGGATCCAGTCCCAAATCGGGTTCCCTGAGAGGAGGCTGCTTCTCCCTCTGCATGTCTCTGCCTCTCTCTCTGTCTCTCATGAATAAATAAAATCTTAAAAAAAAAAGAAGAAGAAGAAAAAGAAATGCTCAGTTGATTCCCATCCAACTTGATGACTCACAGAATTGCAAGCAAGTAAAAGGGTTGTAGTGTTAAGCACTAAGTTTTGAGTAGTTTGATATAATTCCTACTTTGTTAAAAAAAAAAAAAGTGTGGGTATGTAGAAGGAAGTAGCAAAGCTGTTTACACAGAAAAGACCTCACAGCAATCCTGTGACAAAAGAAACTCAGGTGAAGAAATCTGTTCACTCTGTATAACTTGACCTGACTCCACCTACCAGCAGAGATCAACATATATCCTAGAGAAAAAGTTATTTATTTATTTTTTATGTATTACTATTTTTAAATATTTTATTTATTTATCCACGAGAGACAGAGAGAGAGGCAGAGACACAGACATAGGGTCCTCCCTCGTAGGGAGCCCCATGCAGGACTCAATCCTCAGGACCAGGATCATGCCCTGAGCGGAAGGTAGACACTCAACCACTGAGCCACCCACGCAACCCGAGAAAAAGTTATTTAAACAGTAACAACAAAAATAAACGCACAAATGAGTAGAGAGGTTCTGTTTAGAGGGATGAAAAAAATTTGGAAATCATGGTGCTGGTTGTATAACATTGTGGTTTTAATTAACATCACAGAATTTGTATATCTTAAAATGGTTAAGGGGCGCCTGGCTGGCTCAGTCGGTGAAACATGCAACTCTTGGTCTCAGGATTGTGAGTTCGAAACCCAACACTACAGTAGGTGTAGAGACTGCTTAAAAATAAAATCTTTAGGGGCAGCCCCGATGGCTCAACGGTTTAGCGCCGCCTAGGGCTCAGGGCGTGATCCTGGAGACCCGGGACCGAGTCTCATGTCTGGCTCCCTGCATGGAGCCTGCTTCTCCCTCTGCCTGTGTCTCTGCCTCTCTCTCTCTCTCCTCTCTGTGTATTCTCATGAATAAATAAATAAAATCTTAAAAAAATCTTTAGAGAAGAAAATAGAATGGCTAATTTCATGATGTATATATGTTACCGCAAAACAAACACAAAACCATCTAATCAAAGTCACCTATTAAGAACCTCCTCCCCTGCATGGGACTCTAACATGCTGCTTCAGGGGCTGCTCAGGCACCATGAACTAACAGTCCATACAGCGGGTCAGTATGTGCCCAGGGCATTTTCTGTTTCCATACAGACTTAGGATGAGTGATACAGTCGGGTCCTGCCATCCTTTCAACTACCATGAACGTCAGGATGGGGTGGTGGGCTTTACTTCCTCAAAGAAACCAGCCCACTGTTGCCGGGTCCCCGCACAGCTCCTAGCTCTCTCCCATGAGGCATCAAGGTGCAGGATGCATTTACAGCCACACCCATAACCAAGAATTCTCGTTTCAAAACGCCCTGCCCTTCCCTGCCTCCTGTAGCAAGATGTGACATTCACCACCGTAATCTGGCATTGCCCCTTCGCCTTCCACTCTAAGCCAACCCTGGTTTTATTTTATTTTTTTTAAGATTTATTTATTTATTTATGATAGACAGAGAGAGAGAGAGGCAGAGACACAGGCAGAGGGAGAAGCAGGCTCCATGCAGGGAGCCCCCAACGTGGGACTCGATCCGGAGACTCCATGATCGCGCCCTGGGCCAAAGGCAGGCGCCAAACTGCTGAGCCACCCAGGGATCCCCCAACCCTGGTTTTAAACAACTCTATGAAATCAAGCGAAGGGTGGCAAAGCTGGCAGGAACTTCTGGGGAGAGGAAGGGAAGGCAATTTAAAACAGCATTTCATGCTCAGTCTCCATGCAAATGAGCCCTTCTGGCAGGTTCAGGGCTTCCTTGGTGTCCCGTATGGGACTGGGATCCCTCTTTAGCATGGT